>NW_023270451.1:40750344-41099592 GCF_011800145.1 Mirounga leonina
AGAAAGAAAGAAAGAAAGAAAGAAAGAAAGAAAGAAAGAAAGAAAAAGAAACTCCTTGTCCAAGTAAAAAAGTAAATCATAATTATTTTTTCAATTGTACACAGAGGATCTGCATTTAATTTCATAGGCCTTCTGGTCAAAAGAAGGGAAAAATGAAAAGTAAATGCAAACCAAAAAGGTCACAAGTAATATTAAATAAATACCTACAGTCCATGACTATAAATGCGGATACAAAAACAAAAAACACTTTTAGAGGCAGGGAAATAAAATTGGTTTACAAAAGCCAGAAGACTATTAGTGTTTATGACCTAAACCTTATTATTGCATGTGTTCTGTTTTTCTGTTTTCCCCCAAATTCCCTAGTTTACTGGTAAAGATGTAAGAGTTGAACTGAAACAAACAATATTCTTTCACTTCTTTCTTCCATGTAAGGGCTGACAAAAAGCACCACAGGGGAGAAACCTATATTAATCATCTTCATGGTTTTCGAGAAAAGCTCTTTATTAATCTCTGTCTAAACAAATACAAATAAACAGAGACAAAACACTCTAGACATCAACCTGCTGCAAAAGCTCTCAGAAATCAGACATAACACCCACAGTACGTCTTTTGGTTTAAACGAATAAACACTTCCAGCAAGACCTCAAATGTTTTTATTTTCTTAAAACATAAAAGGGAATCGTGTTATTCAAGCACAAATGAGACTGTAGAGAGCTTTTGTATTGTTGATAGCAACACTTCTTGGGGATACTAATAACTGGCTATCACCGAATAACTAAAAGGAAGAACATTAGTGAATGTGGAGGGGCCTCCTCCCAGCCATTCTTTCATACTTTGAAAAGAGAGCTCAGACATGGATAGTTCTAGAATGCAATAGTCAAGAGGCACTTGATCTACCCAGGTACCAGAATGATGCACAAAATTCTATGAACAAGACTAATATTTGATTGGGTTAGGATCAATAATCACAAAATTAAGGAAAAGAATTTAAGAAGCTAAGTAAAACATAAGAAGGTCAGCCTTTTATTTTAGGGGCAGGGAAACTGAGGCCCACAGACAGACTCATGATCTGCTCAATGTCATGTAACCACTAACCATATAGCTGCTTATCTAGGTCTATCCTGTGTCTGCTTTGACACTCAATACAATGCACTATAGCAGACTGAAACTTTAGAAGGTTAAGTTCTAACCTTCCATGTTTGAAAAATTATTTTTAACATCCTTAATATGTGAAATTGGGTGAAATTTTTGGTATTGCTCTACTGATAAGGAAAGCCTCACATGAGCCATCTCAAGAGACTAGGTATTAAAATTTTTCATCTAGTTCAATATAATTCATGCCAAGCAGATATATATTCATAGACAAAATTCTACAACATTCTTCATTCTATGTATTACATCAACCCTAAAGAGGTATGGTTAGGTAATTTCCAGGATTCCCTGCCCTTAAAATCTGCAAACCATTAACTAAATCTATAAATAAGAGTAACGTCAGGGTTCCCAGACCTAAAACACACACACACACCCCCCAACCAATTCCCTTTCCCCTCCTCCATCTCACCCAAAATAACTCTGGGCTATTTCAAACATAATACCACCTTAAAAGGTGAAAACCTTCACTCACTGGAGTAGTTTTGCATCATCATTCTAATTGTCCTAGTGACCCATCTACAGCTTGATTCCCAATACCCAACGGTTTGTCAGCTCTGCCAGGGAGTCAGCCCATATCTCTCCAAACCGGGCAACTCTTGCCTGGGGTTTCTTTCAGGGAGAATTGCACGCGCAAGTTCTAATTTCCTATCCCGGTGGGAAAGGTTGTGCAGAGCTTGAGTTTTAACGTCTCTTATTAAAGTATAGGCTGCCTGCTGAATTATGGCCAGATTTTCAATCATCATCTTAAATAGGAGTTTATTAATTGAGGGCTTATTAGTCTCCGTATGAAAGCCAAGTAGACTAACAGAGAAAGGATGAAGCATGATAAAGTTCAGTCAGACTGTGTCCCTGACTAAGTACTTCAGAGCCATGGACAGAAGATGCAGGCACTTCTCTATTCCTTATTAGTCGGGAACTAACTGGTAGTTAGTTCCCTATTCCACTCCCTATTCTAGGACCTGGCATAATAGATACTTGGTAAATTCTGAATGAATGAAAGGAAATAAAACTCCACATCACTTTAGACCAAAGGCACAGCTGAGGTTCCGTTTCATAAATGGTCAGTGCCATCTGGCTCTGCATTACACGCTCAACGGCATGAACTAGAAGGAGACTACATGTAGCCTAGGACAACTCTTGCTAAAGCTTTTTATGAAGCTTTTTCTACTCAAGACCTTTCTTTTCTTTCACTGTATTCCACTCTACTACCTTCCCCCAAAACTACAGTTTTCATGTAGGCAAACAAAGGAGATATGACGTCCAAATAGACAGTCACTCAAGCCAAAACATCATCCTGAATCCCAGGAATAAACTAGTTGCTTTATTAAGTGACGAAAAGTCTTTCTAGTCAAACATTTTTGGATTTTTTCATGAAGTTTTTATTCTCTGTTCCAACACAGAGAATAAAAAAATAAAAAATGTTATTTTTTAATCCTTTCTCCATAAGGATGTCAAAATCTTTCAACCTCAAGGTAAGGCATCAAACCAAAACAGCTTTAAAAGTTCTGTACAATTATGAATATCTTTACAGCTACTCTTATGCCAAGAATCATGTTACACCACTTGAATTCATATAAACACATTCCCTAGAGACCCATTTAACATGGGCATTTCCGCTCCAAAGAAAGCATTTAGACAAACAGCACTCTCACTGTTCCAACCCTATCATTCAATGCTGCCTGGCCAGTTTTCTCACACAGATCAGGAAAAATGTGTAGGGGGGAGTGGGGCACAAAAAGAAGAGGCCTGCAATCCTTCTCACCCCACCTCCTACAGATAACACTTAGGTTCTGTCCAAATAGCACAGATAAGGTTCAGATAAACTTAGGTTCTGTCCAAATAGCACAGTAAAAAGAATTGAAAACTTTGACCATAAACAAACAAAAGTCATTTTGCACTGACACATTCTCTTTAAATTCAAACCCAGAAGTTTTTAGCAGGACTATAGTAACCAAACCATACTACCTAAAAAGTATAAGGGTAGAAGACACTCTGAAAGGATTTTTTTTTTTAGGCATAAGAAATATCATAGTGGGGGCGCCTGGGTGGCTCAGTCATTAAGCGTCTGCCTTCAGCTCAGGTCATGATCCCAGGGTCCTCGGATCGAGCCCCGCATCGGGCTCCCTGCTCAGCAGGAAGCCTGCTTCTCCCTCTCCCACTCCCCCTGCTTGTGTTCCCTCTCTCTCGCTGTGTCTCTCTCTGTCAAATAAATAAATAAAATCTTTAAAAAAAAAAAAGAAAGAAAGAAATATCATACTGGGTCTGATACGTAGTCCCTCTGGCCAAGGGTTCTTGCCAGTGGTACTAAAGGGGATGAGTCAAGGATAAAGCAATTGGGCAAATAAGGGCAATGTAATTATGCCCTCCATAATCATGACCTCAAAGACCCATGGTGTCCTTTGATCACCAGAAGTTTCATGAGAACAGGGACTTTATTTTGTTCACTGCTATACATAACACCAGCACTTGAACAGTATCTGGCCCATAAGAGGCTCCCAAAAAATTATTTTTTAATTAACACATTGTTCCAGTGCAGTTACTCATGAATTTGCTTAAAGACAGTAGCACATTAATTTACCAGTTAGTTCCCGACTAATAAGGAAAAAAAAAAACAAAACAAAACATAAGACTGGGAGCTGCCATGTCATTCAGGGATTCATTGATTCCAACAACAAAAATATACTGAGCACCTGCAACGTGCTGTTAACTTTTCTGGTGCTGGGGACACAGTGGTGGACAAAACATGGAGTTCCTGCCTCATGGGGCTTCCATCCTAGTGACTCTCACGGGCTGCTGTGTGGAGGACGAGCTATCGGGGTAGAAAGGGAAAACAGAGGCCAGTTAGGACACTAGTGTAGACCAAAGGTGAGGTGATGATGGCTCAGGCCAGGGAGGAGTTGGTGAGAAGGAATTAGATTCAGGATATATTTTGTACATTTAGAGGTTCATGGGAATAATCTAGGAGGTAGAGAAACTGATAATGGGGGAGAGAGGGGATCCATCCACAAAGCAAAGCCTTTGAATAAGCAAGAGAGCTTGGGGTCCCATGCACAGGTAGATGGCCTCAGACCAGGGCAGACACAATGGATTCACTGCAATAGGAGGGAGGGCAGAGGGTGTACGGACCATAATCTTCCCCAGTCCCAAAGTCTGCAACAAAAGAAAGTCTTATCTCAACAAAACCTATAAGGCTTCAGGTTAAACTCATTCTTTTCTATGACTAAGAAAACGAATACATGTGGGCGCCTGCGTGGCTCAGTCGTTAAGCGTCTGCCTTCAGCTCAGGTCATGATTCCAGGGTCCTGGGATCGAGCCCCGCATCGGGCTCCCTGCTCGTCAGGAAGCCTGCTGCTCCCTCTCCCACTCCCCCTGCTTGTGTTCCCTCTCTCGCTGTCTCTCTCTCTGTCAAATAAATAAATAAAATCTTTAAAAAAAAAAAAAAAAAGGAAAGAAAACTAATACATGTTACTCATATTTAGAAATTTTAGAAAATACAGAAAAATATTGAAAAGCACACACTGATACCACCTGTAATTCTACCATCCAGTAATAGCTAGTATAAACCTCTGTTGCATTTCACCTGTGAATTTAGATTATAACTAATTAAAAAAAAATCCTTCATCAGTTTACTCTGGCTTTTTTTCCTACCTGCCCATTCCATGTACTTGCTGTTATGAAGAACTAAAGAGTAAAGCACTAGGATATGTGTTGCCTTTTTCATGTCTTCCTTAACTATCAAATAAGCATCTTCTTGCATCTTTATTTTGTGCACAGAATGCATGTTTCTCATAGAAGGTGTTTCTGTTTATAAAGTTGGTCTTATTGTTAGACTTAAAACTTCTGCCTTTTTTGTATTCTTCCTTGTGAATCTGGCCCTTTTTCTACATTTTTTGGTTTTCCCAATTGTTTTTAATCTACTTGCATTATTTCACTTTAATAATCAAATTTTATTTTTCAATGAGTATATATTGTTTTGTTCCTCTACTTTAAAAAATTCTTTCACCTCTTCGGTGTCAAAATTGCTTTTTAAGATAGATTCTCTTTGTTCTGCTGAATTTCTAGTTCCCGGGTTCATGGTTGGCTCCACTAATTGAAATAGTGAGATCTTGGCCATATCCTTTCACATATTTTTCTCTCCTCATCGATGTCTCCCCCCCACCCAAGCCTCCAATATTAACCACTCAACAGCATGTTCTAACTGCTTATCGGTGTGACTGGAAGGAGTCACGTCCCATCTGCCTCACCTGGTGCTGTGAAGGTCAAGTAAGACCAATGGGGCAGGAACTGTTTCTCAAGCCATTCTAGAAAGTTTCAGTCTTTTTTTTTTTTTTTTTTTTTTTATAAAAGTTTCAGTCTTTATACTTGAGTAGGCACTTTGCTTCTGATAAAAGAGGAATTTAATACTCTGAATGGGCACCTGGGTGGCTCAGTGGGTTAAGGGTCTGCCTTCGGCTCAGGTCATGATCCCAGGGTCCTGGGATTGAGTCCCCACATTGATTGAGTCCCCACATTGGGCTCCTTGCTCCACAGGGAGTCTGCTTCTCCCTCCGCCTCTACCCCTACTCATGCTGTGTGCGCTCATTCTCTCTCTAATAAATAAGTAAAATCTTAAAAAAAAAATTGTTAAATCTCAGCCAACAGGGCAGTGAAAAACGGTATTTCCACATGTTTTAATTTGCTTTTTCTAATGAATTGGTTTTGGTCCTTTATTGATCAATAGTCGCTCTTTGAATATTAAGGAAATTTATTTCACTCCCTTTAACTTTCTTTCTCTGTATCCCTCTGCACATGCTAAGACCCATCCACTCTGAGCTGCTTGCTATCCCCAGATGGGCCACATTTGAGGAAATACTCATTCCTTCTAGCTCCACTCACAAAAAAATTTTTTGACAGTCAAATTCAAAGGCATTTCAATGTTTATGAAATGTTCCTATATTCTTCTCATAGGACTAATCCCACCTTCCTCAGGAAGCCCAGGGCACATTTTTACAGCTTCATAATAGCATCATTTCACTCTGCAATGTACATATAGGAGCTTCTTAAAGTTCAAAACCAAATTCTCCATCTTAGCATCCCCTATGATATCCAACACATTCACTCAATTAATGTGGGACAAAAGACTGAAATAGAAATAGAAATTGTGAATTTCTTTTTTTTTTAAGATTTATTTTAGAGAAAGAGAGTGTTTGTAAGTAGTGGGGGGGGGAGGGGGCATGTAGAGGGAGAAAAGCAAACTTCCCACTGAGGACAGAGCCCAACTAGGGGCTCGATCTCACCACCCTGAGATCATGACCTGAGCCAAAACAGTCAGATGCTTAACTGACTGAGCCATCCAGGCACCTCAGAAACTAAATTTCTAATTGTATATGTGTCCTTAACCTTCCAAAACAACACTGTAAAATCTAGTGATGGGGACAATAAAATAAAGATCTGGGAACTTGTTCTTTGGCCTAGAAGGTCATATCACAATAAATGCTAAAAAATCCTTCTAAATTTTTTGTTTAATGTTTGTTTGTTTTAACACCCAATTCCTGTGACTTAAATGACCGAAGAATGTAATAAGTCAGATCAAAGTTTTTTTTTTTTAAGATTTTATTCATTTATTTGACACAGAGAGAGACACAGCGAGAGAGGGAACACAAGCAGGGGGAGTGGGAGAGGGAGAAGCAGGCTCCTGGCTGAGCGGGGGGCCCAATGTGGGGCTTAATCCCAGGACCCTGGGATCATGACCTGAGCCGAAGGCAGACACTTAACGACTGAGCCACCCAGGCGCCCCTCAAAGTATTTTTTAAAGCAATATATTAATTCCCAATAAACCCACAGAAAGGGGATTGACTTCTTTACTAATCAAGGAAATGTAATCTAAAAATCACAAGATACCATTAAACAACCATCAGAATGGCCAAAATGAAAAAGACAGAAAGTGTCAAACGTGGATGTAGATCAACTAGAACTCTCATATACTGCTGGAGGAAATGTAAATTAGTACAACTATTTTAGAAAACTGTTTGGAGAAATCAACTAAAGCTACACATATGCCAACCGTGTAACCCAGAAATTCTGCTCTAGGTACATACTCAACAAAAGCACACGTGCTATTCAACAAAAGCTATGATACACGAATGTTTACAGCAGCATTAATCGTAACAGCCTAAAATGGGAAAAACCCAAATTTTATCAATAGGATAGATAAATAAAGTTTTGGTACATTCATACAGTGAAATTCTAACAGCAATGGGAATGAGTGAACTACAACTTCGCACCAAAACATGAATGAATCTCACACACCCAGAGTCTATAAGATCCTATTTATGTAAATTACAAAAACAGGCAAAGCTAATCTGATGTTGTTACAAATTAAGAGAGCCCTTTGGGGTAGGGTTAGGGATAGGGGATATACGAGGGGACTTTTAAGAAGCCAATAATATTCTGGTTTTTTTTAATCTGGATGCTGGTTACACAGATGTGTTCATCTTATGAAAACTCATTAAACTATATATTTGTGCTTTGTATAATTTTCTGCGCATATATTATACTTCAATAAAAAAAGTTTACCTAAAATAAAAGCAATAGGCTAAACCTCCAAAAGGGAATATATTTCTTTTTAAATACCCTTCATGTATAAATGTTTTTTTAAATGTCATGGTGATTATCTGCTACTTGCAAGCCCAACTAATATGCATTGGTTTGACCCAAGAGCCTACTACTAAAAAGAGATCCCAGCAAAAGCAATTTTCTTTTTCTGAAACAATGCAGAAACCACAAATGGTATTCAGACTTGTTTGATCGAGGGGAAAAAAAAAAATGAGGTGACCAAAGGAGATCAGCTATATGGAATAAACAAAGATTGCAAAAAAGATGAAAAGAAACAGAACCTCCTTAAAATGTACAAAAATAGCAATTACTCTTAAATGAGCCTTCTGTGGAGCTACTAAGAAAAAAACAACTATTTATTCCAATGCAGATATGTATGTGCCTCAGAACCTTGCTTCCCTCCCACTATTATTTTAAAACACTGCACAACAGACAAAGAGAGAGTGCCATGGGAGTAGTAATTAATGGCAAATGCAGGTGTCTGAATAGAGGAAAGCCAAGGGAAATGAAACACAAACTCTTCCACTTCATTAGTGTTCTAAAAATATTCTCATAATACAAAGACCGCCCTGCTTATGTAGTGTGTGTGTGTGTGTGTGTGTGTGTATGAATGAGAAACCTCATCAAAATGGTTTTTGTGAATCTTGACCATAACCCAGATACAAATACTTTAGAGATTCAAAATGGAAGCTAAAAAGCTGATGGCACTGAGCTTTAGTCAAGCAGTGCTTCAATAAACACAGAAACAGACAAAATAAATGTATAGTAAACTCAATTATCTATGCAATGAAAACAGATTTTTTTGGTAAAGGTTTATTTATTTATTTGAGGGGCGGGTAGGGGCAGAGGGACAGGGAGAGAGAATCTCAAGCAGACTCTGCACTGAGCGTGGAGCCCAACGTGGGGCTGGATCTCATGACCCTGAGATCATGACCTGAGCTGAAACCAAGAGTCGGATGCTTAACCAACTGAGCCACCCAGGCACCCCTAAAGGCATGTTTTTAAAATATCTTTTCTAGTTGGCTGTGAAATATAAAACTAACACGCCTTCCAAGACTGATGAACAGACCCAAACACTTATCCTCTTCTGAACTTGACATTACTTTCATGTTTAACTTGATCTCAATAGGACTCAAGAAGAAGGCCAAGGAAAAGATCTGAAGTCCAGGCACCTACCAGAGGGAGGTGACTTTGCAGCCAACATTCAAATTCCTGTTATAAAAGGAACAGGAGAAAGATGATTAACTGAAATTCACAGATAATCCGTCACAGTTCATGTTGGTCAATGTACAAACTGGTTTTGCAAAGAAACATTGCCAAGGAGGTAGTCCCTCAGGAAGAAACAAGAAAAAAGACAGGATGCTGTCAAAGTTTTAATTACGTGGACTCCTTGATCTTATCTTATCTACCTTCAGGCAAAGGTGTTAATAAGCAGTGAAATTTGGCGAAGGCAGATAGCCACAAGGAAAACAAGAAAGAGATCTGAATAATCAAACTTGCAGGTGAATTTTTTCTTAAACTTAGAACTCATAATTCTTGGCTCATGTAATGATAAAAAATAAAAAATGGTCTCCCCTTACAGAAGGAAGGATCAGAATTAACTACTAATGATTTGAGCTAGAAATAGCATCAAGGGAAAAAAGAAGATCAAAAGTTACCTCCCTTCCTCCAGTAGCAAAGATTTATTAAAGGCATCTATGCTGACCATTCAGCCAAAAACAATCATAAATTGTTGACCTCTGACATGGTTAAACAGGTTCAAAGAGAGGATCACCATCATCTAGCCAAGACTAGCTGAAATTGGCCTTGCAATTAGCATTAACAGCAAGAAGAGCATTTGCTGAAGGCCTAACAATGGCTAGCAGTCAAGTCACTAGATTAATCAAGGAATGACTAGGAGGTCTCACTAAAAGAACTCACAAGTCCACAAAATAAATGAGTAGCTTGGGAAGGGACTAAATAAACAAATGAATAAAGAGCATAAGAGCTGAGCATTTAGTCATTCATCAAGCATTTACCCTGAGTGTTCACAACACTGTAAAGAATGAACATCCACTATTCTTGTTTGTCCAGCCAATTCAACTATCTGGTAGCAGCACCTCACCAGACCCACACCTGGCCAATGACAGCCCTGATAACTCTGGCCCCCCGTTACTGGTTCAGAGTTAGGAGCATGAGTAGAGGCAGGGACAACCAGAGGCAATAAGCATCTCCAGAATACAGTTGCTTGGCTTGTAGGAAATAAGCCAATACCTGCTAAAAGGTACAGTGGAGAAAGCCTGCCTGAAAATGAGGCCAGATAAAAACAGGCAAGAAACAGGACCCTGATGACATGATTTGAGCCCCTAGATCCAGCCATGCCTGAAGCTAGCCCTACTCATGGACTTTTCAGCAATATACACCACCAAATTTTCTTTTTTTTTTTTTTTTAAGATTTTATTTATTTGTTTAGAGGGCACAAGTCGGGGCAGAGGCAGGGAGAGACGGAAAGTGAGGATCTCAAGCAGACTCTTTGATGAGTGCAGAGCCCCACAAAGGGCCCGATCTCACAACCCTGAAATCATGACCTGAGCCGAAATCAAGAGTCAGACCCTTAACCGACTGAGCCACCCAGGCACCCTACAAATTTTCTTTTCAATTGTCTTTAAGCTCGACAGGTTTCTGTTCCTTACAAACAAAATGTCCTAATGCATCACTACTGCCCTAGTCCTTTAAACCCCTTTATAGGAATAATTTTTCAGCCAGAGCACTCACCCCCAATCATTAAAATTTTCAAAAAATATCTTTTGAAATGAAACATTCTGAGAAATATGAAATAAGTTTGTCTTTTATTATTCCCTGCATCTTAGGAACCTTTTGGTGACTGGATTATTTCCTCCCACAAAGGAAAATAAGCTTTGTGGTGCAACTGATTATTCACACCAGACCCTAATAACAGGTTGCTTGGGCCTTTAGAACACCAAAACCCTTTTTGTTCAGCTCTGTCTTTGTGCATCCCAGGAGTTCACAGGATGAAGTAAAATTTGGAGGTTTTGCTGCTTGAATTCACTACTTTTTGCCTTCCCCACTGAAAGGGGAGAACTCAAATGAAGAGTGCATGGGTTCAATGAGCCTCCCTTCTGTCCCCGCTTCTCCACAAAACAGACCAGTCATGGAGAACCTCAGTTGCCAAGCGCTGATAACAGTGGTCACATTCTGTGGGTTTGTTAGTCGTTCACATTACAAAACCCCATTCTGACAGGAAAGCACATACATGCCATGGCAGTCTCCACAGGGCATCTGGCCAGTACTCTCTCATATCTGTCCTGGGTAGACAGCCCTATCTCAAGTTGAGTTCACATTTGATTGCCTACGCACTAGGGTGTGGGTGAGGTGGGAGAATGCTGAACCAGGTTCAGATTGGCAAAAGTTGCCAACATAAAATGGTAGAAAAAACCCAGGACTAGAAGTCTAGAGGACCTGGAGCTGGTCCTGGCACCAGCTTTGCTACCAACTACACTTGACCTTGGCTAAGCCATCTCACCTTTTAAGATGCCGATTTCCTTATTTTTAACATGTGATGGGTAGAAATGGATCAGTGCTTTCACTCTGGGTGGTGCTTAGGTATTGGATGATGAAATCAATTTAGTGGATCAAGACCAACATTAAAAACACTATTCTAGGGCTGACGCAGGAATTATACACAATGAATCTAGAACAACTTGTAGCTCCAGAAAGTAAGAACATGCTAAAAAAAAAATTGACAGTGATGGGCTTATGTCAAAAGGACAGAGGAACCAACTGAAAGTGCACCTACTAGCCAAAACCTTTAGTACAATTATAGCGACAAAATAAATAAAGCACTATTGGATTATAACCCAAAATATAAAATAAACATCCATGAATCCACATGGATATAAATACTGATTAAATAAATCAATAAATGAGGGTTAGACAAACCTAACATGCAAAAAACACCAAATAATGTATATAGATACTCCACTGTCAAGGAGGTGAACATAACTCCCCACTCCTTAGGTGTGGACTGCACATAGTGGGTTGGGGAAAGAGTAACTTTACAGTGGAGAAACCTGACAAATAGTACCTCAAGCAGCTGATCAAGGTCATTTGGAGAGTGACAAATCATGTTGGCAGTACGTACCCTCAATATGATGTGAGGAGAATGGCACTTCATCTCTCTTATCTTTCTCCCAAAAACACATAACCCGAGTCTAAATCATGAGAAAAACACCAGACAAATCCCAATTGAGGGCCATTCTACAAAATGCCCGACCAGCCTGCCTCAAAATTGTCAAGGTCATCAAAAATAAGGAATCCTGGAAGAGAAAAAATGTATTAGGTAAAAACCAAGGAAATCGGGATGAAGTATAGACTTTGGTTAATAATAATGTATTAGTGTTGGTTCATTAACTGAGACAAATGGACCTTCCTCACGTAAGACAGGAACCACAGGGGAAACTGAGTGTGAGGCATACAGGAACTCTTAGTATCTTCACAACTCTTCTGGAAATCTAAAACTGTTCTAAAATGAAAAGCTATTTTGGAGTCGGGAAGGTGATGAAAACAAAGTCTGAGCATTAACAGAGCAGCTCATCTCTAAGCTTTTCGCTAGCTGTAAAGGCTAGTGAAACTAGAAGGAACACTACAGCTGTGGTGAGAAAATCTAGACATAACCTCAGCTCTGCAATTTGCCTCTCAGGGAAGTCCCTCACTTTACCCAAGGTCCTCAGTCAGATTTTCCCCAACTATGCAACAAGGTTAATACCTGTCCTGCCTACCTCACAGCGTTATTTTGTTGTGAGAAGCAAAGTATATTAATGTTATTTAGAAACATGAACATACATACAAATTATGGAGGTTATGATAACCTAACCATGATGATAACCAGAATTCTCTGGTCCTTTCCCAAGTCAGAGCAGACTCAGGGCTGTCGAGACTCAGCCTTCTGCCTACTCAACCAATGTTTGGATTTTCAAAGGGGTCCCCAGACCAGCAGCATCAACATCACTTGAGAACTTGTTAGAAATGCAGAATCTCGGGCCCCACCACAGATCCACTAACTCAGAAACTCTAGTGGCAGGGGCCAGCAATCTGTGTTTTAACAGGCCCTGCAGGCCATTCTGGAGCTGCTGAAGCTTGGAACCACCGCCCCAGAGAAAATGCCAGGTCACGGGGCTAACTGTGAGTCCCATTCACACGGGCCACATTCCCCCAGCTGGCTTCCTTCCCAATTAGCAACCACGTGGCTCTCATCTCCTCCGGAGCCCCCGTCACATCTACTAACACTTAGCCAATTCTCACACAACTCCTCTGAGAGAGTGGAGGGAGACACAGTAGTATCCACGGGGATGTGGGCAAGTCTGTGATATGCTAAGCTTCAGAACGAGCTAAGCAGCTAGAGCAAGACCCAAGAACATGGCTTTATTTTGCCCAACTAATGTGCCAAGTTATTAGCAATGAAGGAAAATCAGGGCACCTCTCCGGACCATTACGCCCAACAGTTCACCAACACCCAAATTCCAACATTCTGTCCTTCTGGCCTTTGTCAGACAAGGTGTCTTAATCCGTGGATCGGAAAAGGCAGATACCTTACATAAACATCCATCCACGCTTATCTGCAAACCCACCTATGAAAATAAAACCTTGGGATGCCAGGGAGCCCAAGGCACTTCCAGGTCCTTAAACAAGGAACAAATGATGCAGAACTCAAAGTAACCAACCAACTGGAATGCTACTAGAAAAACAGGAATAACAAGTCAGGAGTACAGCTCCTTAGCAGGTTTGCCCGAAGCCCACGCCATCCTTTCTCTGAACCACGTTTAGGCCACAGCTATTACCCCTTTTCGACTCAGTATCAGCATTATTCCTAAGGGATACACACACAGTAAACGTAAGACAATCCTGGGCTAGAAAAAGACAGAGTTAAACACCTACTCAAGGCAAACTGGACGCTGTTTGTGTACATGTATATTGACAAGGTAAAAAAAACTGCCGACACAGAGTCTCTGTGAAGAACAGAGGCAGGACTTGCTTGGGTCTTGAGACAGAAAAAATGTATTAGGTAAAAACCAAGGAAATCGGGATGAAGTATAGACTTTGGTTAATAATAATGTATTAGTGTTGGTTCATTAACTGAGACAAATGGACCTTCCTCACGTAAGACAGGAACCACAGGGGAAACTGAGTGTGAGGCATACAGGAACTCTAGTATCTTCACAACTCTTCTGGAAATCTAAAACTGTTCTAAAATGAAAAGCTATTTTGGAGTCAGGAAGGTGATTAAAACAAAGTCTGAGCATTAACAGAGCAGCACAACTCAAATAATCGGCATAAAAATATACGTCAACCAATAATCATTTTTTCGTTCACTTCCACTTTCCTTATTCCCCATTGACAGCCTTCTGGAAAATACAGGCTGTGGCCCATAATTTACTGACAGACGAAAAGAAAAAAGATAAACAATATGCCATCACGTAGACAAATTTACCGTGAATCAGAAAACCAACTAAGGGTGAACTGGCCCTAGCCATACAGTTCCTGTCTGCAGGTACCCTGAATACCTGTCTTCAGAGGCCATCTACACGATCTAGCTCAAAGTTTTACGGTAACTTCTCCTGTCTCCTACCATCCCTCCTCCCCACCAATGCATGCAAAGTAACTGCTCCAGTAATAGAGCATTTAAACGGATGAAAGTATATTCCCTTATTTAGAAACACTCTGTGGCTCTCCAGCTGCAGAGGACAGAGTAACTGTGCACTGCCCTCAAGCTCCGCTGAATTGCTACCCTCCGGCGACATCAGATAGCACCTCTTGCAGCCGTTGTTCAACACTCTCTTGGCCTAAAATGTCTTGATCTTTAAAATCTTACCACATTTCAAGGTCTTGCTCTTGTTCACAACCCCCCCCGCCCCCCCAGGAGCTCTCTGCTGGTTTACTCTTTGGAATTACTCTCCTGCATTCATCAGCAATCACGGAAGTAACATTTCCCTTCACACACACACACCGCCCCGCCCCCACCATTGAGTGCCTGCAAGAATTAAATCAAGTGATATTCTTTCAAAAAGTACTGAGAACAGTGCCTCACTTTTTGTAGACAATCCATTAAAGGAAGCTACTATTATTAGCATTAAATGGTCCTCCTATCTTATGACAAGTCACCCTTCCCCAACCTACCTCTTAGCTGGCATTCCCCAAGGTACCACATGCATCTCTCCCCCCTTTCTCTCCGGGGACCTGCCCAAAAGGTTGTACAGGTTGGGCCTCTCTTGGAAACTTCAACTGTCATAATTTCAACTAAACAGCTGAATCACAGAGGTGATTACCAGCTTTGCCTTCTCTTCTGAGTTACCTGCTGGACATCTCCAATGATGCCACCCATACGCTTCAAGCCTAGCATGTTCAAAACCAAAAGCTTTCTTGTTCCCTAAAATCTATTCCATCTTCCTATTTTCCCTTATAGTATTCATGGCACCTTAAATAACACAGTCACATAGGCCTGAAACTTTAAAGTTGCTTTTTTTGTTTGCTTTAATATTTACTGCACAATAATACATTGATGTGGAACAAAATTCAAAAGGTGCAATTTCAATCATGATCACACCTGTCCTTTTGCCACCGTTCTCCCTTTCTTGGGGAATCTGATGTTACCAACCTCTTGTGTATCCTTCAAAAGATACTTTATATTTATGATACACAGTGGGTACCAGTAAATGTTTATCAACCAGTTCTCTGGAAAAACAAAAACAAAAGCCCTGATTTGTTGCCTAATTGTTTTAAAGTTTTGATCCATGTGGAATTTATTTTTCTGGAAGGTATGATGTAAGGCTGAAACTTTTCTTACCTGATTTTACCAACACTGCTTATTATGTCCCATAGAATCATCTTTGCCTTCTCCCTCAACCCCGTCCCCCAGACCCCTAAAGTACCTAGGGACTATCATTCTAACCTTCCAGTATTTCTGAGTTGTCTTTTTCCTTTCTTCCCCATTGTTACCACCCCAGGTCAGGCTCACCGTGCTTGCATTCCCTGCCTCTTACCTTCTCTACCAGCACTAGAATACTTCCTCTAAGATGGCTCCCACCATGTCCCCTCCTTTTTCACTGTCTACAGAATAAAGTCCAAACGCTTCCTAGGGGATTCAGGATCCACTCCAGCTCAGCCCCAACCTACCTCTCTGTTCTCCTATCCTGTCACTTTTTCCATTTAAAGCTGTTCTTATCATCAAACTGGAAGGTTCCTCATTCCTTAAAATGCTACGCCCTGACTCATCCTGCATTTTCTGCAGGATGTGCTTTCTACCATGCCCTCTGTTCCCTTCCTTCATCCTATGAATCCTTTGAGGGTTGGCTCAAATGCCCACTTCTCTGCAAAAGCGCCTCTGTGCTCCTCCAATAGGGCAATACCTTGTTCCCAGCCAGTACCCACCCCCCCTTGTCTCTCACAACTGTGCCTTTATATCTGCCTCCTGGAATGAATGTTCCCTGAGAGCAGCACTGGGACCGATTTTTTCAAGCTCCCTGCTTCTAGGTAGCACATTATACACAATAAATTGTTTTTAATAAAATGAAAATGCCTTTAGTGTGCATGAGAATCACCCGAAGGGCTTGCAAAAACGCAGATTGCCGGGCCCACCTGCAGAGCTTCTGATTCAGTAGGTCTGGGCGAAGGCCCAAGAATCCGCTTTTCTAACAAGCTCCGAGGGAATGCTGATACAGCAACTCCTGGAACCCACTTTGAAAACCACTGCTTCAGACCACACCTCAAACCTCAAACTGAAAGCCTTTAGAAAGTGGGACACTGTAGGTCCAAATATCTCACGGAGGAGGAAATCTTCTCAAGCCGGGTGTCATTTAGATATGGGTAGATTTCATCCTGTCCTTCCAGTTCGGCCTAAAACGGCAGTGAATGGCCCAGGGCCACAGAGACAGAGGCACTGCGGGGATTGAGTCCATCCTCTGATTCTCTGGCTCCCAGTCCAGTGCTCTCCCCGCACCAAGGGCCCCTCTGGCCAAGGGCCTGGCAATAGAAGCAGAATGACCAGACTGCACCCTGCTTCGGCCACTTGTTCCCTTTGTGACTGGGAGTAAACTACTTAAGCCTCTCCAGGCCTCTGACAACCAGGGTTTCTTTGAGTGGCAGTCAAAGAAACCAACTTGGCAAATGAAACGCAAAAAAACTATCTTGGAAAAATAACAGCATCGAGAGCATGCTATGAAGTCGCACACACAAGCTGTCTTTCTAATGCCGACTTTATTCAGTCATAAAGCAAGTTAATCATAATTATAAAGCAGGTTCAGGACTCCAAACTCAGTGACATTTCACCACGTGATTAAACTTGGCTTCTTACACAGCATCCAGAGCAGAACACATGACAGGCCACACAACAGATAACGGAGGGGTGTAGGAAGTTAAGCAACCAAACATGAAGTCGGTGTGCGGGCGTGCAGTTGAGATAAGGCCTGGGTCCAGTCTGGTGCGGGTCAGCTCTCAGCACTCACTGCTTCTGATGTTCAAGCAGGGAATGACCCATTCTGTTGCGAGATCCATCCAGCAGAGCCTTCCGCGGCAGCTGCCTTTTTTAAGTGGTCAGACATAGAGGACTCAGGTCTGAAGAGTCTGACAGTTTGCTGCCCAAATCCTCCCCTTTGTTTTTTTAAGACTTCATTTATTTGACAGAGAGAGAGCGAGGGAGAGCGCATAAGCAGGAGGAGCAGCAGAGGGAGAGGGAGAAGCAGGCTCCCAGCTAAGCAGGGAGCCAGATGTGGGGCTCGAACCCAGGGCCCTGAGCCGAAGGCAGACGCCCAACCGACTGAGCCACCCAGACGCCCCAATCCTCCTCTTTTTAGCGGGATTTATGGGTCTCGGCCCCCGCAGACCTCCTCTGGGTCTGCTCATTACCAGTTCTGGGGAGTCAGCTAACATCAGTCCCGGCGGTATCTCCTAGCGGCAGCGCCTTTAACTGCTAGCATCATTGCTTGATACAGGCTTCTCCTTGACATGAAAGACTCCAATTTGCTCTCCACGACCGGCTTAAGGACTTGAGAGGAGCTGAGAGGAAGCCCTGGCACAGCTTCCTGAGAACTGAAGCCAGACCACAACAATGTGGTACAGACAGGACACACCCTCAGCAGCAGAATCTCCACGGTCCTTGGCGTTGGACCCAGAGTCCAGCCTGGCTCGCAGGGCCACCCGGGGCCGGGGAGAATGGAGCCCTTGTTCTGGTCGCAGCAAACTAGATGCAAAGAAGTGATTCCTCAAATGGAAATCAGGAAGGGTGAGTGGCTTCTGGACAACCAAAGAATAAGTAATTGCTCCCCCGCCTCTGTTTGGTCACTGGTAAACTGAGACCATGACAGCCACCTCACAGGTTATCGGAAGATCGAAGGAGGTCGAGAAGCCAAGCACTTGGGCTAGCACACCGTACTAAGCGCTTCAGTTACTAGCTGCCACTGCCGTTTTCATTACTCTCTGTAATTATCATCACCACCTTTCAAGGCAGCATGGCTCCCCATTCCCTAATGACACCAACAAGCTCCAAAGGACACCTCAGTTAATTCTATATACACTAGAAATCGGCTTCAAGCAGCTCTGAACCTGTGAGAAAAACCCAGCTGGGTCTTCCCTATATTCTTGGAGGCCTTCAAATACCCCAAACTCACTGCATCTCAGACGCTAGACAATGAGCTACTTTAGAATTAGAGCCAGCAAGTGATTAAGCTACTTTCATGGCCATGCTAGAGAACAGGTTGTTATATCTCATTCAATTTCAGTTACAAAGGCGCTAAAAACTCAACTTTGGATTCAATTCCCAGTAGCAAATAAACAAACCTGTGTAGCGTCATAGAAAGCAATTCAAAAGCTCAAAAGAGACATTAAATCCCTCCTCCCACTCAGTTCCACCTGACCTCCCCTCCCGCAAGCAGCAAAAAGACACAAACAGGGCAGGATTTTGCTTGGGTCGTCCTCTGAGGATTCCCAGCCCCATTCTCTTTCTCCTCCTTCTTTAGAAAATCAGCAGCCTGAATCATGACCTACAGAAAAATGGAACTTTTTTCCCCAGAGTCCCAATTAAAATCCAGACTCATTCCCTTTGAGCCACATATCCCCATTGTAACTGACGAATTCTCTGACTGTTTAATATCTCCATCCCCTATCTAAACTGTAAGCTCCTTGGGCGCCTGGGTGGCTCAGTCGTTAAGCGTCTGCCTTTGGCTCAGATCATGATCCCAGGGTCCTGGGATCGAGCCCCGCATCGGGCTCCCTGCTCAGTGGGAAGCCTGCTTCTCCCTCTCCCACTCCCCCTGCTTGTGTTCCCTCTCTCACTGTGTCTCTCTCTGTCAAATAAATAAATAAAATCTTAAAAAAAAAATAATCATTTCTTTAAAAAAATAAAATAAAATAAAAATAAAAATAAATAAACTGTAAGCTCCTTGAAGGGAACTTCCACGTCTGTCTAATTCATCACCATATCTCCTGTACAGTCTGGCACCCCACACAGTGTGTGTCCTCAATAAATACTTATTATGTGTATAAGCAGAAATCCTACTCCCGTGTTTTCATTCCAAGGAGGCATTTACTTCAAGTTTAATAATGTTCGTGAGATTTAAAAAATAATATTAATTAGCTTTTGCTTTGTAACATTTCAGATCACTGTCCACCACAATTTGGGGAAGAAAAATTTGTTTTATAAAAGGTAAACTATAAAGTTCTTGTATTACAGCGTTTGATATCAAGAAAGAAAACAAGTATGGGAATCTTTAATGGTACTACATTTTAATACGTAAGTGGAGAAATGTTATATTGAGAAAAGTGTTTGACCCACACATTTTTTTTTTTAAGATTTTATTTATTCATTTGAGAGGGAGAGAGACAGAGAGAGCACAGCAAGGGGAGAGGCAGAGGGAGAGGGAGAAGCAGAGTCCCCTCTGAGCTGGGAACCCGACATGGGGCTTGATCCCAGGACCTAGAGATCATGACCTGAGCCAAAGGCAGATACTTAACCATCTGAGCCACCCAGGCGCCCCTACCCACACATTTTTTTTAAAAAAATCAGATTTTAATATGTTAACTGTAGAGAGTAAACAAAACAATAAATTTGATTTTAAACTGACAGTCACAGATCCTTTGATGATCTCTTGCGCCGTTCACAGCAATTTGATTCTGTTCTGCTTACATTAAAGCTATTTTTCAATTCAGGTCCATTCTCTGTGAGTAAACACAGACATCCAGAGAGTGACATAATGCTTATCTAAAGAAATGTTATATGAAAGCAACGTGCTTCTCAGCCATAAATCCACTTATTATTATTTAAGAATCATATTCCACTCATATTCCAGGGGTCTTGGGGAGCCTAGAAACAATCAAATTCTGACTCACAAACAAACAGACTGAGGCAGGGTGATGATAAATCAAGTCCAGAAAAATTCGATTTCAGGGTATAAACCCTATGACTAAGAACAATGACATTACCATTGCATTTTCTGTATTTCTCCAAGATGAAGGAAATATGTCATCAACTTTTTAAAACAAAAGCATCAGAGAAATAACTAAAGGAACAACTCCCTCATGCTGCTACTCTATTTATTATCAAAGAGGTTTTGAATTTTCACGTAGGTGAAGCAAGCCCAGGAATGACACTGTAAGACTACACCCTGCCTGCTATAAGCTTCTACAAAGAATCTTCTTTGAGCGAATCAATATTGCTCAATCTTTTCACATAAGAGGGATCATTTATGAAAAATATTTTACTTCAGACTTTTTAAAAAAATCAAATGTCTTTGATTTTAACTTATGAAAAATCTCAGATATATGTAAAAGTACACAGCAGCACTGTCCCAACAGAAATGTAATATGACCCATATATGTAATTTTAATTTTCAAGTAGCCAATTAAAAAGAGTAAAAGGGAACAGGTGAAATTGATTTTAATTATACATTACCGTACTATGTCCAAAATATCATTTGAACATATAAACAAAAATTATTGAGATAATTTTACATTCTCTTCTGTACTAACTCTTCGAAACTCAGGGCATATGTTACACTTATAGTACATGCCAATATGGATTAGCCACATTTCAAGTGCTCAGTAGCCACACGTGGCCAATGGCTGCCCTGGTAAACAGCAAATACAGAGAACAGTATTAAAAACTCCATGAATTCATCACCCAGCTTCAGTCATCATTAACTTGTTCCTTCTAAACTCCCTGCCCAACCTCAAATTATTCTGAAGCAAATGCTAAAAAAATTGTAACATTTCATCCATGTCCAAATTTCCTTATCTTCTTTTTTAACAGTTGTATAGTTGCTCAAATTGGGATCTAAACAATCAACTATGAGGATCTCTTTTTAATGACATTTTTTGATGACACTGACGTAACAGGAGTTGTACTTTTTGGAAAATGCTTCTTTCGTTCAGATGTTTCTCACACATCTATCTTACGTGAAACACCGCTCTAGCCCCGACACACAACAATAAACAAGACTCAAAGGAACTTCTGGTTCAGTTCCTGACTGCCCGTTAGGACCACTCAAAGAGGCTTTACTAAGCAATACCAGTTCCATCAATGGGCAAATGGATAAATAAAACATGGTATTACATACAATGGGGTGGTATTAGGCAATAAAAACAGTGAAGTGCTGATTCAAGCTATAACAAAGATGAACTCTGAATACAACAATTCCGTGATAGAAGCTAAACAGAGAAAGACAACATACTGTATGATTCCAATTACATGAAATGTCCCGGATAGGCAAATCCACACAGACATAAAGTAGGTTAGTGGCTTCAGGGTAAAAGAGAAGACTGCTAATGGGTGTGATTTCTTCTGGGGTGATGAAATGTTCTAAAATTAATGATGATGATGGTTACACAACTATGAATATGCCAGAAATCACTGTATACTTTAAGTGGGTGAACTGTATAAAATATGAATTATATCTCCATAAAGCTGTTATTGAAAAATAAGTAACTAAGCGAAGTAAGTCAATCAGAGAAAGACAAGTATCATATGATCTCACTGATATGTGGAATTTGAGAAACAAGGCAGAGGATCATAGGGGAAGAGAGGAAAAAATGAAACAAGACGAAACCAGAGGAGACAAACCATAAGAGACTCTTAATCTCAGGAAACAAACTGAGGGTTGCTGGAGTGGTGGGGGGTGGGAGGGATGGGGTGGCTGGGTGATGGACACTGGGGAGGGTATGTGCTATGGTGAGCGCTGTGAATTGTGTAAGACTGATAAATCACAGACCCGTAGCCCTGAAACAAATAATACATTATATGTTAATAGTAAAAAAATAAAATAAAAATTTAAATAAGTAGATGAAGTATGTTACATTCACACAATGGAATACTATCCAGCTATAATACAGAATGAGAAAACTCCTCCAAAAGAAAACAAAACAACTCCAGTGACCAACCCTCCTTACCCCAAGTCATTGGATCCAGAAGCTTTGGGAGTGGGGCCTAAGTAGGGAAATTTTTTAAAAGATCCCTAAGTGATTTGAATGTAAACCAAATAAGAATCAGTGGTTTCAGGAAAGATTCAGTCTAGTGGTCGACAGTTACAAAATGGTATGTTAACTGCTCCCTATAAAATGGGTAGGCGCAGGGTGCCAGGAGGTTCTTTCTCCAACTTCAACTTGGAGGCAACAGAGGAAGACTTCCTGCATGGGGCATCCATGCTGAAACATGATGGATGAGTGGGAATTAGCCAGGTGAATGTGGGTGAGGAAGAGATTATAAAGAGGACAGAAGTTTATGCAAAACTGGGAGGCCAAAGCACATTACGCATAGCCCTGAGGATACAGGCAGGGCCTGAACTTAGTTCAATGTGACTGGAAAACACACAACAAAGTGATGACTGATGAACTGTGAAGCGGAGCTGATTCATAGAGGATCGAGTAAATCAGGTTAAAAACATGAAATGTTCATTTATCAATAAATAGGGAACAAAATTTAGTTTAAATTCCATAACAGTTTTAATTTGTTTTTAATAACAGCATTACCATATATATGACAAAATAGTGCATATAAAAGACATTTATTCTACAGACAATGTTTGTTTTGTGACCGGGTCTGAGATCTCTTTGCAATATATCCAAGGTGAAAACAACCAGAATGGGTACTTTCCATGGATTTCAATAACTGGTATTTCTTTTACTTCATCCCAAATTGATGAAGGCATTACAGTATTGTGGATCAAAAAGTGGGAAACAAAATGCTACATTCCAATGACTTTTTTCACAGAATATTTTAACAGAATATAACCAAATATAATTGTTTCAAATTCTCTTTTTAATTGAGAGATTAAAAAGAGAATCCTACTATGGATATACCACGCTTAGTGGTCTGAGGGATAGAAACATGAGGAATGGATATTAGCCCTGCTTTCAAGGCATTTACAATCTAGTAAGGGAGACAATACATCTGAATAGATAACAAGCCAGGAGGCACTGGGGTGGGGGAATTGGTTGAGAATGGAGGGAGGAATGAAAGAAACAAAGTGCTAAAGGAAAGAAAGAAACCCACATACTCAATGGTCAGAAACTGAACTGGGGACTCTCATTTTTTTTTTTTTTTAAATGCTATAAGAGATTGAGTTCAAAGAGATTATTCTGTGAGAAGTGGCTCATGAGTTTAGCCTTGAAAGACTTGGGTTTTTCACAGTGAGAGACTATGAAAGAGCCTTCTAGGCAACAGGAGTGTAGGGGCAAAGGCAAAATGCTTCATTGCTGAAGAAAGTTCAGGTTGCCTGTGCACAGGGTTGGGGAATGAAGGGTGAAGGTGGGCTCTGAGCCCAGGCTGCCAGATCCTGATTCTAGGCTAAGGACTCTAGGCTTAAATGGGGACAGAAAGGACCCGGGGTTTCAGTCTCAGATCCATCTAGTATTAGCTGTAAAGCAGCCTCATCTGGAGTACAACTTTTCCTACCCTCACCTGGAGGTATAAAAACAGTGCCTACTCAGGGCGCCTGGGTGGCTCAGTTGGTTAAGCACCTGCCTTCCGCTCAGGTCATGATACCGGGGTCCTGGGATCGAGTCTCACATCAGGCTCGCCGGGGGAGTCTGCTTGTCCCTCTCCCTCTGGCCCTCCCATGTGTTGGACATGATTTCTTCCTTTCTCTCTCTCTCTCTCTCTCATAAATAAATAAAATCTTTTAAAAAACAATAATAACAGTGCCTACTCTGGAGTCACTCTGAGGATTAAAGGCAATAACTCATCTACAGCACATAGGACAGTACAGCACAAGAAGTTCAGCAGCTGCTGCTGTTATTAGTTTCATTATTTTTTTTTTAAAGATTTTATTTATTTATTTTTTAGAGAGTGAGCGAGAGAGAAACAGCATGAGAGGGGAGAGGGTCAGAGGGAGAAGCAGGCTCTCCGCCGAGCCGGGAGCCCGATGTGGGACTCGATCCCAGGACCCTGGGATCATGACCTGAGCCGAAGGCAGACGCTTAACCATCTGAGCCACCCAGGCGCCCTTATTAGTTTCATTATTACTAACTATATAAGCCACTCAGGAATTTTGAGCAATACCATGACAGCACTTAAAGAATTCACCTGACTGTGCTATGCAGGAGAGCCTGAGGGAGGAATGTCCACCTATAAGTAATGTTAGGACAGAGTGCAGAAGTCCCTAAGACCCCTGAGCAAACATGGTTGCGGGGACAACAGGAAAGAATTGATGTGAAAGGTGCTGAGGAGGAGAAAGCCAAGACCTGGGTAAGCATGAACATGGCCTGAACACTAGTGATTGGGAACTCAAGAGGGAATTTTCCAGAAGAGAGGGCTAAGAAGCTGATGAATAAGATGTAGACAGAAAAGAAATTCACAGGAACTACAAACAAGTCTCAATTATGCATGGAAGCCTCTTTCAACTGAACAGCTTCCATCTTCCTTTGTGTGCACACCCCCATTACTTCTGTGGGTATTCTAGGTTGGAGGACTCCCCAACACTCCCTGGAGTACTCCTGAAATGGAATTAACAATTAAGAAAACATCGTACTTCCCAGAAGCACATTATAAATAAAACTGGATTATTCAGACCCTCAAGTAAGGGGAAAACCTTATACTACCTCCTAAAACTGGAATGGAAGTAGAAAAAAAGGATCTCAAATTCCTTTCCACTCCTTTTTTGCTACTAGCCCTTTAGGTGGTAACCATGAGACGCTTATTTAACTTCTCCTTGCCCTCAGTTTCACTACAAGAATACAAAGAGCTGAAATGTAGTTATTTTACTAAAGGGTTGCTGCAGAAGCGTTTAGAATTAGCCGTGGTTTCTTTTCTTTTCTTTTTTTTTTTTATGGAAACAGAAACTAGCTGGCTTTCCAGCACTTTCCTTAAGAGGCATACAGCATTACGGTGTTCAGAATTCATTTACCACAGTGGGTAAAACCCATCCGATTTCTCTCTAGATTAGGTGAAAGTTTCAATTTAAGTGAAAGAATTTCCTTTGCTCCTTATTAAAAGTCCCCCATCGGGGTGCCTGGGTGGCTCAATCGTTAAGCGTCTGTCTTCAGCTCAGGTCATGATCCCAGGGTCCTGGGATGGAGCCCCACATCAGGCTCCCTGCTCAGCGGGGAGCCTGCTTCTCCCTCTCCCATTCCACCTGCTTGTGTTCCCTCTTTCCTGTCACTCTCTCCCTCTGTCAAATAAATAAATAAAAATCTTAAAAAATAAAAATAAAAATAAAATAAATAAATAAAAGTCTCCCATCTACCAAGCCCACAAACCATAAACTCAACCACGAAAATCAATGGCAGTAAGAGTCTCAACAATACAGGGGAGCCTGGGTGGCTCAGTCATTAAGCGTCTGCCTTCAGCTCCGGTCTTGATCAATGGTCATTGATTCTGCTCTGCGGGAAGCCTGCTTCTCCCTCTCCCACTCCCACTGCTTGTGTTCCCTCTCTCACTGTGTCTCTCTCTGTCAAATAAATAAATAAAACCTTTAAAAAAAAAAAAGAGTCTCAACAATTCAGAAAATAGTACAACTAGACGCTTGATACTAGCTGCGATAAGTTTACGCCCATCCTCACGTGCTTTTAATGTATTGTATCACTGGACTCTATCATAAGTTAACTAATTAAATAGTGAGAGCAGGAGAGATTTCCGTGTCGTGGAAGGAGCTGAAGATTCAGAGTCAGAAAGAACTATTAACAAAAATCAAGCTCAGCAATTTACCATTGACCGGGGGCAAGTTCTTGAACCTAGGCTGCAGTTTCTTGATAAGAAAAATGAACCTCAAGACACTGCCTATAAAATGGTGAAGATTAAATGAGATAATGCAAACTTTGGCAGCCTGGTAGTATCTGTCCTACAATGTAACTATTAGCTAGTACTGAAACTGTATCTCAATAATGATAAAGCACCAAATATTCTTTTGACTAAGCAATAGTTTTTATTACAAATAAAGCTAAACATCTATTGATTGTAATAGTGAAAACCACATTTTAGTTTCTTGGAAGTGGTCCAGCACAACAGAAAATGAACTAGAATTTTAGTTCTGCCAGGATAATCTTGGGGAAATTGGTTAAGCTGCTAGAGCCTCAACTTCCCATCTGCTTAGAAATACCTAGCTAATAGGACTATGATAATGTTTAATGAGGTAATCTATATAAAGTTATAGCACATATCCAGTTCTTAGTAGGTACTCAATCTATAGTAGTTATTGGTATTTATTAATTTTCCCAGTAGAAAAAAAAAACGGATAAATAAGCATGAAAATCAAAACCAGGTATGAAACCACCATTCTTCATATTTTACAGAGTTTTTATTCATTTATTCCATAATTTTTTCTTACAGACCTACTGTGTGTCAGGCACTGTTGTTGACTTTGGGGATGGAGTGATGAACAAGACAGATAAGGTCTCTGCTTTCCTGGAACTTCCATTCTAGTGGGGGAAGACAGATAGTAAACAGCCCAAGGAGATAATTTCAGAGAGAGAGTGCTATGAGGAACATCAAACAGAGTGGAGTGCCAGCAAGTTGCGGGGGGGGGGGGGGGGGTGCGGAAATGGTCATTTAGCTAGGGTGTATTTCAGCCCAAGCCTGCCTGACTGGTGTCCTTTGGCCAGAAGGGGAAACCTCATCTTGTAAGATGCTCAGACGTAGAGTGTGGATGATCAGAAGTCAGACCTACATTTTTACCTGTGTTAGGATCTCTTCTGCAGCTGCAGCTTAAAATATTTATAAACGCCCAACCCAGTTCTCAAACTGTGAGGGTCAGTGCAACATCTAGGGGGGAGGGGGGAGGGGACTTCTGATGCACCTTAGCACAGTTCCCAGACACGTCAAAACCGACGACTTCAGAGCCCCCTCGGCTCAGGGTCCCGACTGAGACTGGTACTTTGTGAGACGGAGGAAGACGAGTACAAGTGTGCCGAAGGTGGCCGGAAAGTTGCATTAACGAAGGAGGGCGGCTTGCTCCGGTAAGAAATAAATATCTGGACGATCTACCAAAACGCCCTTCAGGGACTCTAGAAGCTGCAAACGTTTCCCAGGGCGCTGGGACGCCCAAGGGGCGTATGCCCCTGGCGGGGAAAACCGCGAGTGGGGCAAACCGAGCCAGGGGACGCAGGCGAGCCGGGCGCCTGCACGGCCAGCGTCGCCCGGGTCCCCCCAGCACGCCCCATCCCGCGGATGTGGTAAAGCCTCGCGCTCGGCCCACTTACACAGGTTTCCTGCGCCTCCCGCCCCGGGGCCGCGCCTCTCGGCTGCCCAGGACAGCCTCTCCGCGCCCAATCCTCCGGCGCCCGGACCCAGGCCCCCGCGCGCGGCGCCTCCTCGCCGCCAATCCCGGCCAAGGCGTCCCCTTCAGAGCAGCACCGCGGCCCTACCTCCCCCGAGCCTGGCGCGGGCCGCGACCGCAATCTCCCCTGCTCGGGGCTGCCCCACCAGCCGGTTCTTCCCTGGGCGACAGGACACAGACTCTGGTCCTACGGTGACTGGTGGCGCCCCCCAAACCGCAGCCCTTGCGAGCCCGCACCGCCTCTGGCCCCCACCACCCCAGAACCATTCTGGCGGGCGTCCCAGCGCTTACCTGCACGCTCCTACTTCTCCGGTGTGCGGCTCCGG
The DNA here is from genome assembly GCF_011800145.1 of Mirounga leonina. Lineage (NCBI taxonomy): Eukaryota > Metazoa > Chordata > Mammalia > Carnivora > Phocidae > Mirounga > Mirounga leonina. The sequence continues at coordinate 40,778,168 of NW_023270451.1, forward strand.
GCTTCGTCCACACACCCGGGAGGCGGCAAAGCCCGCTTCTCCGGTCCTCCCGCAACGCGCAGCCGACAGTTCCCTGCCAGCCGCAGGAGCCCGAGGCGGGGACGGCCACTCGCCGAAGGCCAGCGAGGCCCGAGCCCGCGCCGCGCACTGGCCGCCTTGCGCTGGGGTCCCCTGCACTGCCCTGCCTGGCTCGCTGGCGCTGCAGTCGCGCGGCCAGTTCCCGGTACTTTGCCCAGAACTTCTCCGCGCGCCGCCAGTAGATTAGCGGGAGAAGCCGCGCAAGGGGCGGAACGGGGAGGAGGAGCCTGTGGCCGCCCTGGGGGCGGAGCCACACCAGCGGGGCGGGGAGGGCGGCTGAGTGACCACACTCCCACCAATCAGGAGTCGACCCCGAGGAAGAAGGTGGAGCGATGTACTTGCAAGGAGCGAGCGGATTCCATGACGCAGTCTGGGCGGTGGGGACCGGGGTTCCCGGCAGGTGGGAAGGGAGGAGGGAGAGGAGAGCTGCAGCAGCGTCGCGAAGGGGCTCAATAAGTGTTCCTCGAGTGGCGTTTCCAGGCCGGGGAAGGAGGGAAGAGAGGGAGAACAGGGAGAAGTGAGGGCGGCGCGGGAGGGGCTGGTTTAAGGAGACGGTTCCAGGAGACACACGTGCGAACAGGCAGAGGACTCGACCTCTTGAGGAAGTCAGAGGCAAAGGGATTGAGAACGGAGGAGAAAAAAACGTAGTGAAGGGAGGGTTGCAGGCATCGGATGACGAAGGACAGATTCGGCGTGGGACACCCGCCCAAGACTGTGACCCTAACATCCAGAGAGAGTGGGTTCAGATTCGTGCCGGGGTCCCAGGAGAAGACTGAGGGGAGTGTGGTCGTTTTGTTCTATGCTGTTCATGTGCAAGAGGGAAGGGAGAAAGAGCATCATAGTTAACAACATGCCGGAGCTCCCTGATAGACAAGGAAGTGTCCCCGACTTAACTGCCCACTCGCTCCTCCGCCTCCTTTGATCCTACCAAGAACGCAGCAACTGAGCCCCTGGGCCAGTTCGGAGACTGCAGATGTGTCGAGTGCCGCAGATGGCTGGGTGGAAAGGGAATTAACATTTACTGAGCGCCTACTGTGTGCGCCTGGAGCAGATGTGGACTCGCTCCAGTGATAATGGCACAGCAGGTTCCTGTTCTCCAGGAGCTGAGGTTTTAATGGGAAGCACACCATAAACAAGAACATATACAAATATATAAACAAACGAGTAAATACGGATGATCTATGAACACCGGGGTAATTGCTATGCGGAGTTTTCTTAAGTAGGCATCGGGAGCTGCGAAGTGCCCTGTCGGCCTCTTGGCGGAGGTGGCTTTTCTGCCTGTTCCTGAACCAGGGGAGGAAGCTGTCACACCTCAGTCTCAGGAAGAGCGTTCCAGGCAAAGGAAATGGAAAATGCAAGGTATTTAACCTCCCCGAAGACCCAGCTAACCTACCTGACCGAGCTGAACAACGAAGTGTGGCTCGCCGGGCTTGGGGCCCCACGCAGAAGAGAGACTCCAAAATGTTAAATTCAGCGCCACCTATCACTTGTGGCACTGGACGCGTTTCCAGTCTCCCAACTGACCCCACACTGAGGTTTCTAAGTCTCTTGCCGGAGCCCACTATTCACATTTCATTCATTGCGCTCCGTTTTCCGCTTTCTGGAACCATCCCTGTCGCGGAATGTCTGGGACTGTCAGTTTGGGATCCGGCCGGCGGCGAGCGAGGGCCGGGGGATCCGGACACGCTGCAGAATGAACTCGCCGAATGCTGCCCGCGTCGTACACACGGAGAACCTTAGTGGAGAAGATCTAAAATCTAAAGACTCGGAAATTCCTCAGTCATCGCCCCGCACCCGAGGAAGGCCAGGTGGACGAGCATGTCTGGCAGGCGTCCGGACCGCTCATAATGAATTCAAGGAAGCACCTTGCCCACGCCCAGCCCGGAATGCCTGAGCAGCTCAGACTTTGTTTTCCCAACCCTTCCTCCATGTTTCGGTAATTCCTCTCTGGGAGAGAAGCTCGCTCTTTCCTCGCCTTCCTACAAGCCCTTTTTTCTTTCTTTTTTTCATTTCCACTCTCCACCTCCCACTCTTCACCCTCTTTCATTAGCATTGTTTGGTTTGTTGTGTTTTTGTTTTGTTTTGTTTTGTTTCTGCAGGAGACAAGCCTTAAATCCTAAAGGAAGTTATTTGCATAGGACTTTATTGTTGAAACTAGCAAACCGTTCTTGGCTTTTTCTTCTGTTTCTTCCAAATAACCAAGTGTGTCTATTTGTTTTTTCTATGTGTACTTGAGGCAGTTAAATTGACAGGATGAGAGAGTTAATTCATATGCATATTGTGCCTTGCCTCCAAGAAAAAAAGGAATTGTACTGTGCCTTTTCATAGTTTCATTTCCTCTTCTCCTAAATAAGCTTCCAGGCTCACCAGCTCCTAAAAACGAAAGGAAAAAAAAATTAAAGTTGAATCCCATGCAGAGCTCATTATTCTTGAAAAATCTCATTAATGTCCTAAATTAGCTTTCTCCTCAGAGTTTTATTTTAAAGCAAGGACCTGAATGTCTACTCTGGTGGAGATCAGTGGTTCTATAGTACGAGTTTCTGAAAACCCTCTTTGAACTGTTGAACAAATACTTTTTATCTTTGGAGACATACCCATCACGGTGGGAATTGTTCAGAGTTGGCTGAATGTTCTAAGCTTCCGAAATTCGTAATAGGTAAGCAGATGTTTCTCAAGTGTACATGTTTTTGATGGTAAAGGAAGCTGATGGTAATAGAATGTCACGGTGGGGAACTCCAGAGGCCTCTAGAAGCAGACTACCTGGGTTCCTGTCCCGTCATGACCACTTCCTGATTCTGAGAGCACCTTTCTCTATTTTCTCATTTTCTTCGTGTGAAGTGAAGGCATTGGACGAGATCAGGGGTGACATAGCTTGGCTTATTTGCTGCCGCTCCCCTCCCTGCCTCATGCCAGCCATCACTATTAAGTCAAGGCTGTCTTTCCTACTGAGTCCAAACAGGGCCTCAGAATCCTTCTCAACACAGTGTTTTAAGAAGCTATTACTGGGGGCGCCTGGGTGGCTCAGTGGGTTAAGCGTCCGCCTTCAGCTCAGGTCATGATCCCAGGATCCTGGGACCGAACCCCACATCACACCCCCTGCTCAGCGGGGAGCCTGCTTCTCCTTCTCCCTCTGCTGCTCCCCCTGCTTGTGCTCTCTCTCTGTCTCTCCGTCAAATAAATAAAATCTTAAAAAAAAAAAAAAAAAAAAAAGGAAGCTATTACTGATAGATCGGTATCCACATGTAGGTGATACAGAATTACCATGCTGGGGCTATATGAACTTAAAGCCACTTTAAGATTAAGATCTTAAATCATCATACGATTAGAGCTTCAATCTTCTAGAACGGTGGCTACAAGACAAATGTAATGAGAAGGAACTATATAGTTCATCACCTCATCGATCCCTTTTATGAGGGAGGTGGAGAGAGTGCGTTCCAGCATCTTCTCTGCGATCATATAGCCCCTGAGTGGTTAGACGCAGGCCTCCTACCCCCTTAATGTGTCCTCTTTTTGCCACTGCCACTATGAATGGGGGGTGGAGGAAACACTTGTCTGAGCCGAGGATAAAACCCTCCCCATCCTGTACCCATTTTTCTTTCCCCTTCATCTGGAATATGAATCAAAGTGCTTAGTCGCATAGGAACACCTTGTCAGCATCCTTTCACAAAAGTATTAGTCCTCATGACTAAGGGCTGCACAAGAATTCACCAGTTCCTCTACTAAATATAGATTGACGGGCTCCTTTTTAAAAGGATCCATTCTTAGCAGACACTTTAAGAGATCCAAAGATGAATCAGCGCGTGTCCCTGCCCTCAGTACTTTTACAGTTTCATATATTGGGCAGATCAGAAATGGATATAAATAGCTCCTATACAAGCTAAAAAATAGAAAACGTGCTGAGAGGGGTACCAAAAATGTATTTAGAGAAGGGTGAAATTATTTGGGGAATTGGGAGCAAAGAGTCACTTCCTGCATGTCTTTGTTGACATTTTTAACTTGCTGATCAAAAATTCTTATCGCAGTCAAGTTATCCTTGTCTCAGGAGTTGCACCGCTGTTAGGCTTCCTGGTTTAGACAGAGTTCCTGCTTAGTGGAAGCAGATACTATCAGTGCAACGAAAGGTCACAGTTCATTCTTACTCTCACATAGCATCTTTCATCAGATGTTTAACATTTCTGGGATGTTCTAGAGGAAGACGCTCATCTTTAATGACAACAGTCTAGCTTTCTTTAGGCATTTGACAGAGCCAGTTTTTTAGCACATTATACTGTGGGAGCACAGGCTACTTGTAAGAAAGGAACATAAAAAGAGTATAGGGACACTAATATCACATACGATGAACCATGAAACATATTTCCTTCAGGACTAAACTAGCTCGAAAGTCAGGCTGATCATTCTATTATCCTTTAGGGACTCTCTTCATAGTACACAGACATCGTGTAGCCTTCTTTTTGGTAAATATTAAGTATAATATTTACAGCCCACACGTATGAAGCATTTAGGTAGCAGCCATTGCCCAACTGGGCTGCTAAGATTACTGTCACTCCTGCCACCATCAGGAGGCCGCCTGTCAAACCAGAAGGGCTCAGCAGGACTGCCCGAACCACACCCCTCCTGCCACAGGTCACAGCGGCAAAACGTATGCCTCTGATCCTGCTTCTCCTCTATTACCTCATTTCCCAGTTCATGCCTTGCGTGAATGGATTCGACCGGTACATTCCAAATCGCCTTCACTAATCTAACTGCAAGGAGGGCTGGGAAATGTGATTTTCGGCTTTTAGTCTCGGCAGTAAGGGACGTTAGAAGGAGGTTGGGTTAGAATTTGAGTGAGCCGAGCCACAGCATCCACGATGCCTTTTCCTGCAAAGCTCCAACAAGTGTGTTGGCAGATAAAAAGCTTTTTATGTTACATCCTCTCTGATGTGTTTCAGTAGTTACAGAGTAACCCAGAAGACCTAGTCCTTCACCAATCCCCCTAAATCCCCATCTCAGTCTCCAGCAGCGACAGCACTGTAGTCTAAACCACCATCGTTTCTTGCCTATATTTAGTTGGGTGCTCATTTTATATTCCCTCCTGGATTATAAACGCTTTTTCTTATTCTTCTTGCATGTCTTCCTTTCACATAGCACAGTGTTCCTCACACAAAAGCTGTTTTATCACTTGTTTATTGAACAAATGCATAAACATGTTTTTCCCAAAACTACAATCTAAATTGGTTTAGCAAGGCAGTAAAAGTTCTTTTTGTCTGCTAGAAAACTTTGGCTTCAAGTAAGAGAAAACCAATTAAAAATCACTTAAACAAGAAGGAGATGTATTATCTCATATAACAGAAGTCTGCAGATAGAGTGACCTTGGTGTTGGTTCATTCAGTAGTTCAAGCATGTCCTCAATAGACCTAGGTTCTGTCTGTCTGCTCTGCCAAGTTCACCATGAGGTTTCCTCCTCAGGCTGGATGTGATGCAGATACAGCAGTTACCAATATCATGTTCAGAGGCAGAAAAAAATATCCCTTCCTTGAGTCACATTCTGTAAGTGAAGAAACTTCTCCTACAAGTCCCCCAGCCAGGGGATCTTCATGTTTCGTTGGCCAGAATTGGGACACATGCCCATGATGCCCATTCACACTTAAAGCTGTTACCAGCCAACTGTTGGCCATGATTGATTTAGACCACAGGTTCATACCAGAAAAACGAAACGAAACAAAAAGCTGGAGTTCAATTAGCAAAGATTATAGACTGTGTTATCTTTCCCCAGTATCTGCTTTCCTTCACCAAGAGAGAATTATACTCCCCTTCCTCCCACCCATAACCCCATCCCCACCACCCACTGAAGTCAGTCTTGGCCATATGACCTACTTGGGCCAATAAAATGATAGTAGAGGCTTTAAGAGCCAGTCCTTGCTTTGCTTTGCTAATATCCTCTCTATCATAGGCACCAGCACCATTGCAGTCAGAAACGGCTCCATCTGCCTGCCTCCTGGGGTGAGAAAAGATAAAGATGCAGGAGTATGGACCCAACCAAGCAGAAGTGCACTCTTAGCACAGATGAGATATAAACTTTTGTGGTTATATCACTGAGATTTTGGAATTGTTACTGTAGCATATCTTAACCCATTCCTACTCTTACAGCAGAAAAAAATGAGAATAGACATTGAGAAAGCAACCTAGAGCGTTGCTGTATTTCCTTTCCTTCCTAATAGAAGAGAAAGCCCATCTGAACATAGAAGTGACACGACACACCTGACTTCGGTGTGTCAAAGCAGTCCCTTGCGCCCTCACTCAGGCAGCTGCCTTCCCAGCTCTCCAATCACCCGCCATGGCATCACCACCCTTCCCTTCACCGGAGCTCACACCGTTTGTTCTGAATCTTCAGTCTCTTCTAATTTGCTATCAATTTTTCATACAGATGACTTGCAGGTACATTGTTGCTTCTTCATCAGCCCAGCCACCTCGCAAGGGTAACTCAATTCCAGCACAAGTATCCATTCTGGTCTTCCTGCTTCCATGCAAATCTGCTGGGCTCAGACATGCTGCCATGCTCTTCTTTGTTCACAGACCCCCCGCCCCCCGCCCACCACCACTATCCCCACATGATTCTACTGCGTGAGAAATAGCCCTCAGAGGCCCTTACTAGCTGACTTATCCTCTGCAAACTCATAGCTCATTACTTTTAAAAAGATACTCTGTGGCAGGTCCTTGTAAGGCCATACTTATTTCCAATACATAATGCTAAGTTTTGATGGAAATGCATCAATGTGGGATCATAATTATTCCTGCCCTCTTACCCAGAAAATACCACAGTTTCACTGTTAAACTTTCACTTATGATTCAGGGTCACTATTTCTTACATTGATTATTGAAGTGATACAATTACTGAGGTCTATAAAATTATCCACCCTGATGCAAACTGACTCCTGATACTTTTTGAGTTCTAATGTATCAAAAAATAATAAAACAATAATAACAAGGATTTCTTGAACTTGGACCATGTTCCAAGCACTATTCTAAATGTTTAATTCTCATTTAGTCCTAAGAGTCCTATGAGATAGGTACTATTCTCATCGTCATTGTGGAGAGTGACAAAAGTCAGGGAAAACATGAATGTTCCTGGCAGCATTATTTATAATAGCCAAAACGTGGAAACAACCCAGATGTCTTTCAGTTGATGAATAGATATACAAAATTTGGACTACCTATCCAATGGAATATTACCTAACCATAAAACGGAGTGAAGTACTGATAATACGCCTAATGTGGTTGAAACTTGAAGAAATCTTATGCTAAGTGAAAGGAGCCTTTTACAAAAGGCCACCAAAAGAATTTTAAGATTTCATTTATATGGAATATCCAGAACAGCTCAATCCATAGAAATCCATAGGGTGCAGATCTGTGGTTGTGAGGGGCTAGGGGGAGGGCAGATTGGGGAGGAGCCGCCTAATGAGTATGAGCTTTGACTTTGGAGTGATGGGAATGTTTTGGAAGTAGATAGAGGTGGTAGTTGGACAACACTGTGAGTATTCTAAATGCCACTGAATTGCTCACTTTAAAATGGTTAGATTTTTGTTATGTAAATTTCACCTCAATCAATTATTTAATTTTTAAAAAGTCAAGGGAGAGGGAAAGAGGAGGCAACATTTAAAAATTGCTGCCCAGAGGGGCTCCTGGGTGGCTCAGTCAGTTTAACCTCTGTGGTTAAATGCCATCAGGTCCGCTTGGGTCATTAGCTCCTGCGCAGCAAGGAGTAGGCTTCTCCCTATGCCCCTCCCCCAGCTGATGCTTGCCCTCTCGCTTTCTCTCTCTCTCAAATAAATAAATAAAATTTAAAAAAAAATGCTGCCTAGAGAAACAAATCATAAAATAAAGAATGTAATTTTCCCAAGGAAGGCTTTGATGTCCATTGAGAGCAGGTTTAGTGGAGGCTAAAGATAGATTTCTTTTTTTTAAATATAAAGCAAGAATAAATGTACTCTAAGCAATGAGGAAAGCATATGGACTTCGTGACATCCCTTTTGACTGTACAGGGACCTCTGTGCTTAATTTTTACATTTCTTTTTTCCTGGGTTCCAGAAAGTTGGGATTATTAGATAACCAATCCTTGGATACACAGTTCCTTCTTCTGGGTAAATTTCTTGTACGTATATTTCAACGTTACACCGTTTAAAGGCCCAGAATGGACTCCCTGTCTCCACTGGTCCCTGCTGCCTGGGGCCATGCTGTGTACATCAAAGGCCATCAGCCGTGCATTTCCATTCACCGCAGCTGCAGCTGGATCTGCCCCCCCCCCCCCTCCACCTCTATCTACTTCCAAAACATTCCCATCACTCCAAAGTCAAAGCTCATACTCATTAGGCAGCTCCTCCCCAATCTGCCCTCCCCCTAGCCCCTCACAACCACAGATCTGCACCCTATGGATTTCTATGGATTGAGCTGTTCTGGACATTCCATATTTAAGACTTAATAACAAGTCTTAAAGCCTCTACCTTAGTGAGAACAAACAAGTCACACAAAAGCCAGGAGCCTTCTGAAGTTGTCATTCCCAAAGTTGGACGGCAGCGAGCTGCCTCTCGATGCCTGAAGCGGCCAGGTTCTGTGCCTGGTGGGCTCTGCCACAGATGAGAGGAAATAGGGGAAGCATGGACCTCTCAGGAGCATATCTGACCCCAGATCATTTGGCTCCTGGATCTGTCCCGAGCCCCCTGAGAACGATCCAGTTGGAGAAGAAGTGCACTGAGAGATTCCAGGGTGTGGCCCCACGTTCCAACTTCTGAAACACCTAGGCTGGATGAGAGACTCACTTCAAAGGCATCTCTGAGAACCACCTAGTAGAAATCAAAGCTTTAGCAAATAAGTCCCTGAGGACAGTCATCCTCAGCTTCCTGCCTGCTCATTGTTCATTATTCATTTTTATTTCCCTTTCTTAGAGTGCTTTTTTTGTGGTTGTCTAAAATGACATTCTTCCTTAGTTTTGTCCAGGGATGGCCTTCAAGCTTCAGATAATGATTGTATATATTTCTACAGTATCTATCACTCCAGCATAAAAAAGCTTGGTCTAGGGCGCCTGGGTGGCTCGGATGGTTAAGCGTCTGCCTTCGGCTCAGGTCGTGATCTCAGGGTCCTGGGATCGAGCCCCACATCGGGCTCCCTGCTCGGCAGGGAGCCTGCTTCTCCCTCTGCCTCTCTCTCTCTCTGTCTCTCATGAATAAATAAATAAAATCTTTAAAAAAAAGCTTGGTCTAAGTCTTCAAAACAAACTTGAATTTTCCAAGTAAGTTATGACCTGAGGTTTAGGTGCCAATTAATGGTTAAGGAGAGGGGGAAAAAATGGTTTGTAATTAATGTCAGCCGGTTGGTCCCTACTTCCAGCTCCCTCATGGTTTTCTTAGACTTGTTTTCCATAAAAGGTAAAAAGAGTCTCCCACTTGTTTGATTGCCTTTTCCTGCCTATAATCCAGAAAATTATTTTTTGTATAGCAAACTACATTCTATAGTTATCTCAGCTGGAGTGCTATTACTTAATAATGTAAAAGTTCCAACCATGTCAAGCATCAAGTTTTGTAAGCATTTGGCTTAAAGAGTCTTTTCTTTCGGCTAACAGCTGCTCCTTCTGCATCAAGGACCCCCGAGACCACCTCCACATTGGAAGATTCGTTAGGAGGATGCACAGGACTCAGCACACACAGTGATACTCATGCCTATGGTTTATTCTAGCAAAAGGATACAACGCAAAACCGGCAAAAAGAAAAGACACATGGGGTGAAGTCTGGAAGAAACCAGGCACAACCTTCTAAGAGCCCTTGCCCCATGGAGTCACACAGGATAAGACATGCTTAAGTTTTCCAACAACGAGTGTTGCGACAACCCAGTGAAGTGCTGCCAACTAGGGAGGCTACGTGTCCAGGGTTTTTCCTGGGGGCCGGTTCCATAGGCACCCTCTGCCTCGCATATGCTACCGCTCCAGGCTCCCAGGAGGCAAGCAGGTGCTCACCATTAGCCACATTGTTTGCACAAACACTTCAGGCACAGTGAGCCACTCAGCAGTTAAGGAATTATGGGAACCTTGCTTACATCGAAGTCCCCAGGTGCCAGCCAACACTCAGTCTTGTGAGCAGGACTCTCATGGAATAGTAGTCTGAGGCCTGTCATTCACTCTTCCTCACATCTTCTCTACACTTGAAGCGTGGCTTGCCTATCTACAAACTTCCTTAAAATAATGAGCTATATTCTTTGCTTCTCAAGAGTTGGCTGAGCAGGTGCATTTCCAAGGATCTCTTTCCTGTCTTGGCTACATATTCGTGGCAGGACCCACACATCTGCTTTCAGGGAAATGAAGCAACATGTTGCTGGGAAATGTGTGTTGTTAGACTGAGGGAGCTGGTGTGAAAGCCCTTCTAGGTCTGTTCACAGAATACCCAAGGCATGTTAGTGAGGCTGTGGTCAAATCAGATAGTTATGAGTCCATGTCTTCACTATCTTATTTTTTTAAGAGCCTTACCCTTCAGTGGCATATATAATCTTCACATCCATCTTCTCTGTCCTCTTGTCTGCCAGCAGTGTCATTAGCCATCATGAAATATAAAGCCAAGTGGTCATGCGTTTTTAAGCACTTACCCTTATTTTAATATCAAGCAAGTAAATAAGTCCACTGTTGCCTTTGCTTATAGAAGGAGAAATCACATTTTCAAACAATGTTCACAATAGAGAAATGAAGACCTCATAATGTCAGCAAACATGTAGGGACATCCAACAGTGTCATGGCAGGGACTTTGGCTAAGTCAATGTAGAAGGTGTTGCCCCTGGTTTAGGAAGAGGATGATTACTAGTGATCGTATGGAGCCTTTCCTTCAACATGGTAGTGGGTTTGATTTATTTTCTCAAGTATGATGATGGATTTGTGTTGTTCAAGCTGTAGGTTGGGAGTGACAAGAACAGAACGTTCTTCACTCTGCAATGAAAAATCAGTATCTTGGCTTTGCATGGTGCCTTCAATTCCCAACTGAGTGGACCATTGCTACGGATTGAATCATATCCCAGAAAATTATGTGTTGAAGTCCTAATCTCCAGTACCTCAGACTGTGGCCATATTTGGAGATAGGATCTTTATCAAGTTAAAATGAAGTCATTATGATGAGTCTTAATCCAATATGACCAGTGTCCTTATAAAAAAAAGGGAAATTTGAACACAGATACACACACAGGGAAAAATCAAGGCAGAGATTGGGGTGATGTGCCTCCAAGGAATGGCAGATTGCCAGTAAGCTGCCAGAAGCTAGGAGAAAGACTTGACACAGATTCTCCTTCACAGCTCTGAGCAGGGACCAACCCTGCTGACAAATTGATCTCAGACTTGTGGCCTACAGAACCACGAGACAATAAATATCTGTTGTTTAAGCCACTGTATTGGTGGTACTTTGTTACGGTAGCTCTAGCAAACTAATAGGACCAGTCATTCAATTCAGCAAAGGTGTGCAGAGCCCTGAAAAGGCTGAGAAGAGGATTAGGTACTGTGGTGGAGGAGCTCACATCTGTTAGGAGAGGCAGACAGACACAGAGCGCCCACTGGCTGGCACCCCTGTGAACTCCCAACTTGGTTATATCTGGTTTTCAGAAGGATCCCTCTCTCCCCAAAAATGGTAATCTATAAATAGGTTATACTGTTAGGTTTAACTAAAAAAAACACTTAGTAAGACTAATCATCAAAATTGCTTGAGATTCTAATCCATGAATAATATGAATGACCACAAACATTTTGCGAGGCTTCCCACCTGAGTCACATCTCATTTCATCTCACGGACACTCTGCAAGATAGATCCCGATGTATCCTCATTTCTCAAACTAGGAAACTGGGGTTCAGACGTGTCACCTCTTACCCCAGCTCCCGTGTTTTGCATGTGGCAGTACCCAGCACGCCTCCAACAAACTTAACTCCTGCCCGTGTTTCAACACGGGTGGTCTGTGCCCCCCACCCCCACATCAGAATCACGTCGGTCATTTTGTAAGATGAAGAGTTAGGGGCCCAGTCCCAGAATTACTGACTTAATTAAGCTTGCTCCTGAGAAATCTTGTTTGTTAACACAAATTCTCCTGGTGATGCTGATTGATAAGCATTATTAATGCAGCCCCTGAACTCTGCTGCCTTTGAAGAGCCTCTCTGCACTTAGCCTGTTAGAATCAATGGAGTAGCTTCTAAAACTCCCAACCTCCCCTCCGCACCTGAATCAGAGTTCCCAGTAGCGGGTCTAGGGAATCGTTTCTAAATATGCCGCAGGTGATTTGAATGGACGACACCCCTCCAGTTGAGAACTGCTGTTGGGGTGTCCATGCTCTTAATTCAAAATGTTGAACTCGGTCTTAAAAAATAAAAGGCAAATCTAAACAACAGCCAAACAATCTTTTAATAGCTACAACTTTAAGCCATCTGAAGGTAGAAGGAGGTTTCTGATGGAGGAAGGAGGACCGTGAAATCAGTGGGCACAGGGTGGGGGTAGGGGGGCGGGGTAGAAGTCAAAGAGGGAACTACTAATAGATTAAAAGGCCTAAGAGCGAAAGAGGGAAACTCAGGACAAGATGTTCTGACTTCACAATTAGCCTTAAATTGACTTCTGGAAATGCTGTTCAATATCCAAAATGCACCAGACAGCCGCTACAGCAGCGAATTATCTGGTCCAAAATTATGTGGTCAATAGTGCTGAGGTTGAGAAACCCTGGTTTAGACACTAGTTCTGTCATGGCCTTGAGCTTAACTCCTCTGAACCTCACTCAATCTTCCCCTATGAAAAATGGGGAGAATAAAACTATGGCACAGTAGTAATCGCTGAAACACTTAAGAAGAGCCTACTCTGGGCCAGGCTCAGGAAACCAAGATAAAGAAGTTGGCCTTCAGAGAGATTGGTGACCAGGTCAAGTTGCAGAGCCAGTGAGTGCACGAGCAGGATCAAACACTATCCCTTACATCAAGGTGCCTCCAAGCCTCCACCTTGGGCGCAGGGCTCCCTGGACTATTTGGCTGTATCTCATCATTTCCTCCCTGAGAACTGATCAGAATACTATACATCCATTGGCAAAAATTTGTTCATCTGGATAAAGCTGAGGTGTCAAAAAAAAAAAAAAATTGTAGCCAGAAGCCAAGAATGCCCAAATATCTCCAGAGGGTTCTGATGCATTGCTATCAGTGGATAACAGTCTTACTGGAGGTAAACAGACAAACAGTCTAACGTCACTTTTCCAGGAACAAAAACCCTGACTCTAGCTTTTCAGAATCTTAGGGTGTTTAAGATTTCCAACACCATGCCCTTTACTGCTGCCAAACCAATAGCTAAAGTGCTTTAGTTGGAAGCTTCTTACCCAAATGAGTTTCTTTGACAGAAAATGACGGCTCTATAAACATAAGTACCAAAGGTCTTGTCTTTTTCTTTGGTGGATCTATATTTCCATTGCTTTTCTGTCTTCGAAACTGCAACACTTATTTTTTATCCTGAGAAGGATTTTGTGAACGTAAGTTACAAAATTCTAATTTATTTAGAGACTTTACTTATTTGAGAGAGAGAGAGAGAGAGAGAGAGAGAGAGCAGCAGGCAGGGGGAGAAGCAGGCTTCCCGCGGAGCAGGGAGCCCAAGGCGGGGCTCCATCCCAGGATCCCAAGATCATGACCTGAGTCGAAGGCAGCCTCTTAACTGAGGCACCCCTGAAAATTCTAATTTAGATATCAGATATGGCTCTAACTCAGGACATATTACCCAATTTTCCTGGGTTTAGTTAATCCAGATTTATAGAAAATAACACTCTCAGTTGGAAGTGATAATTACAGCCAATTATTACATGTGTATTATATCCCATGTGCTTGACATGTACTATCATTCCCGTTTTCCAGTTGAGGAAACTGAGACTCAGTTTCCTGACAATGGCTTACCTAGTCACAGAGATATGAAATGACAAAGTGAGCATTTAAAACTGGGGCTCTCTGAATCTGAAGCCTGACCTCATGCTCCTACCCTCCCACCCCCACAATGACAAGTGTGATGCAAACACAGTGACCTACCATGACAGCTTCAAAGAAGAAAAGAAAATTCCAGAACTAGGGTTAGTCATATGATCTTTAGGGTGGGATTTTGGCTACTTTGCAGGAGGCAAAGGGTGGTTAGTAAGCAAAGTAGGGAAGGGCATCCTGGGTGGCTCAGTTGGTTAAGCATCCAACTTGATTTCGGCTCAGGTCATCGTCTGAGACTGAGCCCCATGTGGGGCTCTGTGCTCAGTGGGGAGTCTGGTTGAGATTCTCCCTCTCTCTCTCCCACTGCCCCTTCCCCTGTGCATATGCTCTTTCTCTGTCTCTCAAATAAATAAATAAAATCTCAAAAAAAAAAAAAGCATTTCCAATCCTTGTGCCCATTTCTTGAAAACCCTTCAAGTTGCCCTAATTCACAGCATGTATTACACTTTTCAAGCTACCCTGGGATCTCCAATATGCTACATCACAAAACTTTCTCAAGCCCCAGCCTCACTCCTGTGGTTGTTGGCAGGCCTCAGCCCTTTGCCACCTGGCCTCCCTGCAAGGTTGCCTCAGGACATGGCAGCTGGCTTGCCCCAGGGTGAGTGATCTAAGAGAGTGAGAGACAGTGTGTCCAAGACAGAAACCAAATCCTTTTTATAACCTAATCTTGGAAGTGACATCTCATCACTTCTGTCCTATTCTGTTCATTAGGAGAGAATCAATAAGTCTAGCCACACTCAGGACAAGGGATGACACAGGGACATGAATGCCAGTAGGCAGGGATCATCAGGGGCCCTCAGAGGCTGCCTTCCTTATTGCTTTAAGTTATAGTACAGTATTCCAAAGTATGGACAGACTATGATTTTTTTAAACGATCAGTCATGATTTCTCGTTTATTATCTTGAATTTTCTTTTTACTTCCTGCTTTTTGTTTGATTGGTTCTACTTTTTTCTCCAGTCTTTTGGAACTTACCCATTGTATTTGTGTTGACTGGTTGATACTTTTGTCGGGATCTGTATCTTACTACCTACCCAACCCTGAGAGTAAGATAAGACTCTCAGAACGCTTTTACTCCCCACCGATGTCTTTATTTTCTTAAAATCATTTACTCTCTTGGTCTAGATCTGGCCTGTCCCATATGGTCACGCTAGACACATGGAGCCCAATGCACTTAAAGCACTTAAAATGTGGCTGGTCTGAACTGAGATGCACTTTGAGTTTAAAATGCACGCTGGATTTCAAGATTCAGTATGGAAAAAAAGTGAGATACATTGTTAGTAATTTTTATACTGATTATATTTTGATTGTATTTCTGATTCTGGTGTGCAGTCAGGGTTGAGAACCACTACTGGCTTTAAAATACACAGTAGAAGAGGAAGAGGAAGGGTGCCTGGGTGGCTCAGTTGGTTGAGCAACTGCCTTCGGCTCAGGTCATGATCCTGGAGTCCCTGGATGAGTCCCGCATCGGGCTTCCTGCTCGGCAGGGAGTCTGCTTCGTCCTCTGACCCTATCTCCTCTCAGGTGTTCTCTCTCTCTCATTCTCTCTCTCTCAAATAAATAAATAAAATCTTTAAAAAAAAAAAAAAAGAAGAGGAAGAGGAAATGAGAAGTTCTTATCAATAGCAAACATACCTACATTATCTGAAAACCAGAACAAACCAGTGAACACATGTTCACTTTTTTAAAATAGACCTTAAAGGGGCGCCTGGGTGACTCAGGCATTAAGTGTCTGCCTTCAGCTCAGGTCATGATCCCAGGGTCCTGGGATAGAGCCTCACATCGGGCTCCCTGCTCCGTGGGAAGCCTGCTTCTCCCTCTCCCACACCACTGCTTATGTTCCCTCTCTCGCTGTGTCTCTCTCTGTCAAACAGATAAATAAAATCTTTAAAAAATAAATAAATAAAATAGACCTTAAAAAAAACAGCACGATAGATTCATAGATATGTTGGTTGGTTAGAGCTTTGTGCTCAGGAATAGAAGGGATGAGGAGTCTGCAATGGCTTTTTAAAATGATTTAGTATTAAATTCCAAACCATAGCAAATATTAGCTAGACTAAGCCTGGCACCTACTGGCTCTATGACTTGGATCACAAGATTTTAAACCCTAAAGAAAACAATTTTTTTTTCTTAATGGTGTCTCCTCCTCTCTGTCCATTGGATGGATACTGCTATGAAACTGAGGACATTAGGGATGAAAGACCAAGGGCTAATAAAGCCTAACTCTGACCCAATTTTCAGAACATGCTTAGACAAACAAACAAACAAAAAATTAGACTCTAATTTCCAAGTGCTTGCAACTACTTTGGAGGGAAGGAGCCGTGGAAGAGAGGTTGGTTCTATAGTAACTCTAACCATCAAATGGGATTTAATAAACAGTCACTTGTTTGTGTGCTAAAAGCTTGCCCAAACTAAGTGATACCCCTTAGAGATGACAGAAGTGTCTTAGATATTTTGCTGGAAACCAGCACTCAATTCTGCAATGATCTAGAAACTCAACCACCTGCAGGACTGAGGCAAATAATCAAATACAGATGACACACTGGTAATGAAATGCAGCGGGAGTTAATTAAACCTTGAATATTGATCACTGTGCTTTTCATGGTGGCCTTTTTACTTGACCATTTGTCCTTGAATTCCAACAGCTGCTTTTCCAATTTACTGCAAATACGCGAGACCTGGTTTTGTAGTTTATTATCAAAAGCAAACACCGCAACGATGTTAAAGCCTAGAGGGAATGTATATGAACTAATTTCTTTTCTAATTTTTGGACTCTGAGAAGTGGATATTTGAGCATCCAGCCACCTTGGGGCCTATGCGTCATGCCTCCCACATACTGTATGTCATTCTTTAGAATATCGTCAAACGCCTTTCAAAGTGCTTTCAAAGAACAGCCCTGTGGGACAGGCAGGAAGTCTTACTGACCCCAATTTAGGAGGGATCTGTCTGCCAGGAGGATTTCAGCAGCAAGTAATAGAAAACCCAGTTTACAATAATGAGAAACATTTATTATCTCACATAATAATCGCAAATACAAACTGGTTTTTCTACTCAGGGGAGGAAGTCAATTAAAATTACTACCTGACAGGATGGAATTTACATATCTATCAGTTACCTACAAATTTACAAAGAGTTGCAAAATAGCTCAAAGACAATGAACAAGGCAAGAATCTGATAACTTGAAATAGTATGCTATAGACAATGCATATTTTCCATTGAAATACAAAAATATTTTCTACGTCTTCAAAGAAGTCATAGTATTTGTTACTTGATCTCCCAGCTTCTCACCTGCACAGTGACATCAATCCCCACAAAAGGTGCAGCTGTTGTTGGGTTGACCTCAGCAAGATGTGCTTCGTCTGTGTCCAGGTAACTGACCCTGTCTCCCTTCTCCTTGTGTGGAGGGGTGAAATAGCCCTCATTATTTCTAGCCTTGAGGTACTGCCCTATCCCAGTGGCTTCCTCACACCTTACCCACAGTCCCTTTATTAAATTTTGTAAAAATAGTCCCTTTAATAATTTTATGCCCTTCTTCTCAAATTATGTACTTAGAAGACGAAATATTGAAGGGAAAAAGAAACAGCTCTTTACAATCTAACTTACAGGTTTAAAGTATTATAATCTAGAATCTCAAAGGACTGTTTTGGAACAAAAAAACAAAACAAAAAGATTCTCAAATTTATCCAGAAGAGTAAACAGACTAGTATAGCCAAAATCGTGTGTGAAAAAGATGAAAAATGTTGGGAAAACATCCCTAGCCCCCGCCAAAAGCCGACAAAATATTTTAAAACTTAAATTTTTTATCACAGCATTAGAACTGGCATACAAATCAATGGATCAGGATAGCTAAAAAGCAAACTACTGTATATAAACTAACTCAATTTATTATAAAGGAAGTCTTACAAATCAATTAGATAAAGAAGAATCATCCCATTAATAAAAGGGAAATTGACTTATTAGGGGGAAATAAATCAATTTAGATTCTCACCCCACAATATCATCCAAATAAGTCCTACATGAATCAAAGAACTAGACATAAAAGAAAAACAAAACAAAATAAAGACAAAACACCACAAAATTAGAAGAAAAATATTTTTCCTAACAGATAAGACTTTTTTTTTAAAAGATTTTATTTATTTATTTGACAGAGAGCGAGAGAGCACAAGCAGGGGGAGCAGGAGAAGGAGAGGGAAAAGCAGGCTCCCCACTGAGCAGGGAGCCTGATGCGGGGCTCGATCCCAGGACCTTGGGATCATGACCTGAGCCGAAGGCAGATACTTAACCATCTGAGCCACCCAGGTGCCCCCAGATAAGACTTTTTAAAACTAAAGTAAATGGAAAATAATCACAAAAGAAAAAATGATTTGATTATATTAAAATCTATTAAAAATAATTATAAGGCTAACAAGTTATGAAAAATATCTAGGATCAAAAATGCAAATTTTTTCTAATATGTAAGTATTTTCTAGAAATCAATAAGAAACAGTAATATAGTTTTAAAACAATAAACAAAAGATAAGGGCTGACAATTTAATTACAAAAGACCAAAGAAAATTTTTTTTTTAAGATTTTATTTTTAAGTAATTTCCACACCCAAATTGGGGCTTGAACTTAAAACCCCGAGACCAAGAGTCTCATTGTCCACCCACTGAGTCAGCCAGGTGCCCCTAAAGGAAATTTTATTAAAAGAAGAAAATTCAATCTCACTAAGCATCAAAGGATGCAAATTTAATAAGAAGAAAGTATGTTCAGGCCCTCAAAGTGTACAAATTTTCTTTAAATAAACACAACAAGCATTTTTTTAAAGTTTTTATTTAAATTCCAGTTAGGGGCGCCTGGGTGGCTCAGTCGTTAAGCGTCTGCCTTCGGCTCAGGTCATGATCCCAGAATCCTGGGATCGAGTCCCACATCGGGCTCCCTGCTCGGCAGGAAGCCTGCTTCTCCCTCTCCCACTCCCCCTGCTTGTGTTCCTGCTCTCGCTCTCTCTCTCTCTGTCAAATAAATAAATAAAAATCTTTAAAAAATTAAAAAAAAATGTTTAAATTCCAGTTAGTTAACATACAATATAATATTAGTTTCGGTTGTACTGAATATATTATTATTATATTATTTCAGTACACCTGAAATTGATATAATGATTCAACACTTATACAGGAACACAACAAGCATTAACTATAAATGGAGTCTATTAAATGTATATCTTTTGCTAATGCAAAGTGAATATAGACAACAATATTGCACTATAATCATTAAATATGCTGACACTAGATCATAATTATTCCAACCATTAAAAAGAAGTGATAATTATGTAACATGTTAGAGGTGCTAATTATTACTACAATGGCAATCATATTACAATATATGTGTATCAAATTAACATATTTTACACCTTAAATTTACAATGTTATATGTCAAATATATTTTAATTAAAAAAAAGAAAAAAATGACAAACAGAAGAAAGAGAGTAACCAAGAAACAGACTCTTAACTATAGAGAACAAACTGATGGTCACAGAGGGGAGGCAGGTGGGGGGATGGGTGAAATAGGAGATAGGGATTATGAGCACACTTGTCATGATGAGCATGGTAATGTACAAAATTGTTCAGTCACTGTATTGTACATCTGAAACTAACATTATACTGTATATTAACTATCCTGGAATTTAAAAAAATCAAAACTGAATACATGCAGTGCAGCCCAAATCACAGAAAGGGGAAAATTTTTTTTAACTTAAAAAAAGAAGAAAAAAAAAGTGTATATCCTTTGTTCAACAAAATACCATTAAAGAGGAAGAAGACGACCCAAAGGGTAGAAGATATTTAATACCTGACAAAGGATTATAACCTAGAATATAAAAATAGTTTATACAATTTAACAATTTAAAAATTGGCAAAATACTCAAGTAGACTATTTACAAAAGAGGGCATCTCTAAATGGTCACTAAACACCGAAAAGTTGCTCCACCTGCTGAATCACCAAGAAATGCAAATTAAAGCCACAATGATGCATCACTACACAGCCCAGCCAAGCAGCTAAAGTGAAAAACGGCTGGTAATATCAAGTATTGACCAAAATTGGGAGAAGCTAGAACTCTTATACACACATGGTAGAAGTCTAAATAGACACAACCATTCTGGAGATTGCTCTCTGCCAGTATGTATTGAAGCCGAATATGGGCATACCCTATGGTCTAGGAATTCTGCTTCCAGGGGCATGCCTCTCAAAAATGCATATATGTAGTCACCAAAAAAAAAAAAATGTACAGAATGGGGGCACCTGGGTGGCTCAGATGGTTGGGCGTCTGCCTTCGGCTCAGGTCATGATCCCAGGGTCCTGGGACCGAGTCCCACATCGGGCTCCTGACTCGGCGGGGAGTCTGCTTCTTCCTCTCCCTCTGCCTCTCCCACTGCTCATGCTCTCTCTCTCTCTCTGTATCTCTGTGTCTCAAATGAATAAATAAAATCTTAAAAAAAAAAATGTACAGAATGTGTTCTTAATCCCAAACCAGAAAGTACCAGATGTTCATTAACAGCAGAGTAGTTAAGTATATTGTGATATACTGTATTTATAAAATAGAATCCTACACCAAAATGAGAAACCAAGTGGGACTAATCTATTGTCATTAGAAGTCAGAATAGTAGTTATTCTTGTGACCATAATAACAGGGTTGGGGGATGAGGGGGATTCTGAAGATGGTAAATACAGTCTCTTTCTTGTTGTGGATGCTGATTGCTCAGGTGTGCTGGCCTTGTGATAATCAGACACTTTTCTGTATATATCTTTATGCTTCAGTAAAAGGTTTAAAAATAATAATCAAATAGCAGTTTTTATTATTTCTAAATTGATAATTCTCAGTGTTGGCAAGGGAACAGAAAATGAGTACTTTCATATACTGTTGGCAGAACTGTAAATTGATTCTACCTTTCTGGAAAACACACTAACAATATGCATAAATTTTTTTAACATCTATGCTCTTTGACCCATTACTTCTATCTACATGAATCTATCTTAAGGTGATAATCCATGCTAAAAGCTGACAAGGAAGAAGATTTATAACAGGATGTAAAACTATGTCTAAAACTATGTCCATACAATACAACCCCAACTATTTTAAATACATTTGGAACAGAAAGAAAAGACTGGAAGGAATGATACCAAAATATGATTGTTGTATGCTAAACGTTTGTGTCCCCCCACCCAACACACACCCGTTCATGTGTCACAGCCCAATCCCAATCCCATCTAATATGATGGTGTTTGGAGGTGGGGCCTTTGGGAGGTGCTTAGGTTTCTATGAGGTCATGAGGGTGGGGCTCTCACAAAGCGAGTAGTACCCTTTTTTTTTTTAAAGATTTTATTTATTTATTTGAGAGAGAGAGAGAATGATAGAGAGAGCACATGAGAGGGGGGAGGGTCAGAGGGAGAAGCAGGCTCCCTGCTTGGAGCAGGGAGCCCGATGCGGGACTCGATCCAGGGACTCCAGGATCATGACCTGAGCCGAAGGCAGTCGCTTAACCAACTGAGCCACCCAGGCGCCCCGAGTAGTACCCTTTTAAGAAGAGGAAGAGATGTGAGAGCTCTCTCTCTACATCATGTGAGGATACAGTAAGAAAGCAGCTATTGACAAGCCAAGAAGAGAGACCTCACCAGAACAGACCATGTTAGCACCCTGATCATGAAACCTCTCGACCTCTAGAACTGTAAGAAATAAATGTTTGCTGTTTGAGCTACCCCAGTCTTTGGTATTTTGTTATGACAGGGCCCAAACAAGCAAGGACAATGATCAGTAGTCAGATCTGACTTTATGAGACTATGAGTATTTTTTCTTATCTATTCATTTTTTCCCAAAATTTCTACAACCTTTATGAATTACTTTATTTCATTTTTTTGTAATATTTCTTCTTTTTTAAGATTTTATTTATTTATTTATTATTTTTGAGAGAGAGAGAGAGAGAGAGCTGGGGGAGGGCGAGAGGGAGAGGCAGAAAACCTCAAGCAGACACCCTGCTGATGGCGAAGCCTGGCACATGGCTCGATCCCACGATCCTGAGATCATGACCTGAGCCAAAACCAAGAGCTGGACACTTAACTGACTAAGCCACCCAGGTGCCCCTAAATATTTCTTTATTTAAGTAATCTCTAATATGCAGGTTGGGGCTCAAACTCACAACCCCAAGATCAAGGGTCACATGCCCTTCCAACGGAGCCAGCCAAGCACCCCGACTCTTTTATTTCTGTGAGGCATAATTACTCATTAATATATGAGCGACTACATCTCCATTGCACAAGTCAAACAATAGAGAGATAAAATAAAAGGTCAAAAGTGTCCTTTAACATATTCTCTCACCAATCCCCCTTCCCCAAGTTTGGTTTCTCGAAGATATGCACCAAGAAAAATTTATATATGTATCTTTCCAGGTATTTTATTTTGTATTTATAAACATGCACCCATCTACAAGGGAATACGCATATCAGAGTTTGCTTTTCAAATTATTGCTTACAAACAGTCTTAGGGGAGCTGGATATGCCCAGTATAGTGTTTTGTTTGACCCACACAATGATTTAAAAAGGTTGCATAGCTACACAAATACTACTTTTCTACAACACAAACAGCTTGGCACCTGTTGTCACAGACCTGGCCCTTCACACTTCTGATACCTGCCTGGCCTCCCTAGGTTTTTGTCTATGTCACCCTGATCTCTTTAACATACTGCTCTGTAAAATGTCTTTTAAAAAAACACAAAACACCAAATAATAAATATGTCTGCATGTCAACATATCTACCTCATTGTTTTCCACTTAGTATTTCATAGTACACATCATTTTTATAATCAAGATTTTGGAAAGCACATGTTTTATTTTAAAGGAGTTTAGATGCAAATTTTCAATGTGATTCAAGTTTCTGGAATGTGTTCCCGTCTCACATAGTTCATTAGCTATGAGGCAGGAAGTCTTTTAGTCTCTGTTTAATTTTTCATCAAAGACGGTTTGTGAAAGAGTGCATCAGTGATCTGGAAGGCGTTCTCATACGGCACGCCACATCAACAAAGACTCCCGTTTGCACAGTGGAAAAGCAAAATTATTATTTAGAAACTCCCTTGAGGAAACTTGCTTTTTGCACAAAATGGGTTATTTGTCTAAATGTCAAAGGACTCTATAATTTTTGTAAATATTCTTCATGCCCAGAAAGCAGCAGTTGGTTGGAGATTTTGTGACTCACTATTGCCTCTGCTACCCTAGATAGACCTGAAATCTTTGATTATACTCAGTTCCATACCTTTTGGTAGACTGTCTTATTCTATGTTTCAATCATTTCATACCTTCATTTAAATATTTAAGCCATGAGTCCCCCAAATGTGGTAAATTCCTGGAGAAAAGGATTCTTTTATCTATATGCAGACAAAATAAATCCCAGGCACCCACCTGGCTCTGTCTCGACAGGGAGTTGCAGACTGATTCCAGCAGTCAAGAGTAATTAGGAGTAATTCCAATCTTACTGGCATCTCTCAAATATCATTAAAGTGGATCCAAATCATAGCCTATGGTGACAGTTCTCCAAATGCTCTTTCCCTAGTCTTCTACATTCCCTACCCTTCTCAAAAATCTGGCCAAACGCCTTTCTTCCTGTAGCTCTCTAATTTCTCCCTTTCAGAGCCAATCCCCATCCTTGCTTCTTTGTTCTTCCCAATGCATTGCCTCCAATATATAGTTTAGAACCCTGAAGTAGGGGCAGATGAGAAAGGGCACAATCCTATCAGACAACACCAAAATAAACCTAGCAGGAGGGGAGAAGACATGAGAGAGGGGACAAAACCTAGATACTTCTGCCTAATATATGTATATATGTATATATATATTTGTATGTGTTAAATATACCTACCATGACTATATTTTTCAGGTGAACATTTTATATGCACAATCTAGAACTGGGCAGCACACTGAAGCTGAGATTATTTTGGAAAATCAAGGGAGAGGTTTTTTGGGGTTTACTGGTTTGTTTCTTGAAAAGAGGAGGAAAGTCACGTTTACTGAGGGCAAGATACCGTGGAATGCCCCGATCGCGTGTTATTTTGTTTAGCTGGCACAATTGCCCTGAGAACGATATATTACTGTCTCCGTTTTATATGTGAGGTCGGTAACAGACATCTTTGGTGTATCTGACCATCTATCTCCGAAGGAGCCCTGTGTCCTCTAGGAACTGTCCCGTCAAATTCCCTGTCCACAAAAGGAACATCATCTCTGGCCAGAGCTGATTGGACCTGAGGTGTGAGCATATGACACAAGGCGGGCTGATCCGATATTCTTTCGCAGAAATTTGGAATTGCAATTCAGAGACAGAACTGGAACTAGTAAGACAATTAACCCTCTCAGAGAGCAGGTCCTGGTGTCTGGAAAATCTCTGTTGGAGGACTGCCATGGTAGGATGGGTGGTGCTGAGAATTCACAGTCAGCTCTAGAAGCTGGGAGAAAGTTCCGCGCTCCTGCTTACACAGGGTGAGAGATGGAGAAGCCTGGTGGAGGTGAGGTGGAGTGGAGAATGGGAAACCCAGGAGCAAACTGGATGATGTGTAGGGACAAAAGAGAAGAACCCTGGATTAGTGTGCTGCCAGGAAGCTCTGGGAACATAGGGGGCATTTGAAAAACATGCTGGGCAGTGTGCAGGGCATCCCCTGCTCCGTCCTTCCCTTGAACTCCCCAGTAAACGTGGTTGAGTCGCTCATGAATTCCAGAGAGCAGGCTGTTTCCCAGGGGTGCTGAGTCCAGTGTCAGGGGTGAGACAGGACCAGAGAGTGGACAGGGGGACAGCTAGCATTTGGGCTGAGTGGGTAAGCTCCGGGGCTCGGGGAGGTCCATGTGGAGAGCGAACAGGGAAAGCTGGGCTGCACAGAGAGGAAATCTGGGCACGGACAGAGAAATCAAGGTGAGTGACAGAGTACAAGTCTTGTTTTGTGGTTGTTGTTGCTGGTGTTTTATTATTCCCAGGCCTTGCTTCTAGTTCTTTCCTGCCCCTACTTTCTGGGTGATATACTGGGTACTTACTATAAATTCTCTTTTTTAGTTCAGCCTAGCTCAAAGTTGGGTACTGTTGTGACCAGAATTTCTTATTTTATTTTATTTTATTTATGTATTTTTATTTTATTTATTTATTTGACAGAGAGAGAGAGAAAGAGAGAGCACAAGCAGGGGGAGCTGCAGGCAGAGGGAGAAGCAGACTCCCTGCTGAGCAGGGAGCCCGATGCGGGGCTCAATCCTGGGACTCAGGATCATGACCTGAGCCGAATCCAGATGCCCAACCAACTGAGCCACCCAGGTGCCCCTGTATCCAGAATCCTTAATAATTACAAGGAATCTAGGGTTCCTAGGGATTAAATTAGTTGAGAAAAGTTCTAAGGCTACTTCATGGTAGGAGGTGGGGTTCAGACCCCAATGCGTGCTCCCCTTCACACTCTCTGCCGGGTGACAAACACAACAATCTCACGCCCTGCCCAGTGGGGTCTGGCCCCCCTGCCAGAACAGGCGGAAAAGCCACTCCCTCATCTCAGTCCTGTCTCAATTCAAATGTCTTTCAGAGATACCTACCCTAACAACCTCACCTAAAATAGTCACTCTCCAACCTCTTTCTCTGCCTAATTATGATTTTTTAGTAACACTGATCACTACCTGAATTTATGTGACATGGTTATTTATCTGCCGCCACCAGACTATAAGCTCCTCGAGGGCTAGGATCAACTCTCTTGTTCATTGCCGTATTTTAAGGACGCCAACTAGAAGAGTAATTGACGTACAGAAGGCACCCAACAAATATTTGTTTAATTAACCAGTTCATTGAACTCCAATCTGTTTTTGACTTCCATGCTCTTTTCATGGTCTCAGTGGATGATATAATTCTAGAACCACTCATAAAAACCCTCCTGGATTAAGGAGGAAACTGCTGTCTGAAGGACATCTGTGAAATTAGGCTCACTGTCACGGAGGGAAGCGGGAGGTCTGCTGGCTCTTCGCAGGGATGGAAGGGATGCAGGAGGCTGAGGCAGCATCTCTGGTCCAGTATTTATAAGAGCCGAACCGCAAGCTGGTAAATTCATTTCTAGCTGTTCTCTCCTAATTAGTTTTCTGGTTGGGAAAACAAAGCTTCAATGATAGCAAAAAGGCTCTTGTTCCCGTGGTACCACATGTTCAATTACAAATGACATCTACTTTGCTCTTGGGATAATGTTATTTTCTGGGGCCATTCCATAAGGTTGTTTGCGTTTATCATGCTCACTGCCCCTGAGCTCACTTGTCAGCCTGAGAGAGGCTCTGGCTTGCTGAGGGTGCCCTGTCCCTACAGCTATATGGGGACTCACTTGGAAGCTGAGGGCGGAGGCAGAGGACATGGGTCCTGCTCTCATCTAAGCATCTCCAGGCTCTTCCATAGTTTGATAATGAAACCACACCATCAAACAGGGAGTCACTCTGGCGATGGCTTCCAGATCCTGTCCCCCACCCCTCATAGTTATACCAATGTCAATGGTGGCTCCTAACTTATTAAACACACATGTTGTTTAATCTATTGATTAGTTTGCACCTGTATATTACTCTTAATGACCTTAATGTCTTCATGTTCACAGCACTTAATAGGTCAGAAACTCACCATGATTAAATGGTGGGTTTTGGTTCTTCAGCTAGTTAGTGTCAAGGCCAGAATTCAAACTCAGACCTCTAGACTCCAAGATCAGCGCTCTCCCCTCCTGCAATGGCCTCTCTACCTTTACGTTCAAAGAATGGTTTGCTATAAAAATTATTTTTCATAACTAGATTGTATTGCTAAGTAAGCAGAGTCTTTAAGGACCACAAATTCAGAGAAAGCTGAAGATAAATCAGCAGCCTATAAAAGACAGTTGATAGCTTTTTTTTGGTAAATTACAACCCGAAGTCAGACATTTCCCCAAGTTTGGGTGATAGCTTCGTTTCTCCTGAGAGCCGAGGCTGATGCAATAAAAAGATGCAGGCTCAGCTTCCCAGCACCCATCTCTCCTGCCTGGGAGGGAGTGCTGAAGCCTTCTTAACCAGCAGTGTGGAGTCAAAGTCACCAATTGGCTCAGTTCACAAATGGCAAAGGACCCTTCACTCCTTGACTGATTCCTACCCAAATGAAAAACCTGGTGTTGCAATGGCCGAGCGGATATCATTCCCTCACCAGACTCGTAGAAAATGAAGTGGTGAATTCAGTTACTCTCTACCTAACTCTGGCGATTTTAAAGACATTAATAATTAATTCTAATTTTCCCTCCCTTCCACCACTCGCTCATGCCAGATAAAGGGGAGTTAATGTTTGCTTGAACGATCCAGATAATTGCTTATTCTTTCCATTGCCTGAGTGTGTTCTGAAAGCAGAGATATCAGTTACCACCAGGAAGTGGTGGTTTTCCCCCTTACCTCTTTGATTTATCAATTTTTAAAAGTGCCATGTGACCAGAGGGAATAGTCCAGTGCCCAGAGGCTGAGACATGTAAAGAGATGGGGTGACAGGAGAAGGGCCTGGCTGTATACAGAGATCTACAGGTGGAGGAAAGGGCTGAAAGACAGCAGGAAGAAATGTCTTTAAACTTTGTTTTTAAAAATCCTAGTTTCTTGCACTGCAATTTTCTGCTTCTGGGAATTTTATTTTTAAAGATATTATTTTTTGAAATAGAGCGAAAGCAAGAGAGTGAGAGAGGGCAAGCTGGAGCGGGGGAAGGGGCAGAGGGAGAGGGAGAAGCAGGCTTCCCGCTGAGTAGGGAGCCAGATGCGGGACTCTATCCCAGGAGCCTGGGATCATGACCTGAGCCGAAGGCAGAGGCTTAACTGACTTAGCCACCCAGGTGCCCCTGCTTCTGAGAATTTATCCTTATATAAGAATATATA
This sequence comes from Mirounga leonina, assembly GCF_011800145.1. Classification (NCBI taxonomy): domain Eukaryota; kingdom Metazoa; phylum Chordata; class Mammalia; order Carnivora; family Phocidae; genus Mirounga; species Mirounga leonina. The sequence continues at coordinate 40,806,115 of NW_023270451.1, forward strand.
AGGATAAATTCCAACCTGGAAAAGAGAGATCTCTCTGAGTGGTTACAGCGAGGGTGCCCCAGAGCTGAGCACCATCAAGAAGCCTCTCCCCAGGCTGAGGGGAGGGAGGTGAGAGGACCAGGGTCTAGGGTCACCTGATGGAAGCAGGGACCCTGATGCACCTGTCTGGCAGTGGTGGGACTGCTGAGAAGAGAGACACTTACTGTTGGAGCCTGAGGCCCCCCGGCCCTCCCCCATTCCCACCTCCCACTGGACAAGTCCAGCTGGAAACGGGCCAACACAGGAGTCTGAGGAGCTCACTCAGCCTGCAGGGTGCACCCACCCCCAGGGACACAAAGCAGAACTTAGGGAGGGCAAGAAGTGGCTCAGAGGGCTCACAGGCCCAGGAGAGCAGCCTTGTGTGAAATAACATGTATTTCAATAAGTAAATTGCTTGCAAATGGGTAGATGAGGTCATAGACACTTGTCCCAAGGTATGATTCTCTATCTTGAAGTCCTACTACCTGTCCAGGCACATGTTCAGTGTCTTGAGACCCCAGAGTCTGTATCCTGATAGATGATCGGGAATAAAGGATGAAATGGACAAAGAGTAACACAAGGGGTCATGGCGAAGCTGGGGTATAGACCTCTAGGGACATGAGCAGAATAGATTAAAAATCAACAGGCAACTCAAAGGGATGACTAACAATGACATCCTAATTGTTATTTTGCCAAGAAAAGCCCAAAGAAAAAAAAGCTATGAACTACAAATACCATCTATCACTAAAGAAATAGGAAGACAAAGAAAATCTTAGAGTGAGGCCAGGTCTTTAAATTGAATACATTTAGATAAAATAAAGCTAATTACAGTGTCTGATTTTTCTCCTTCTGCTACAAAGCGGTATTTGGTAACTCCTGGATTTTTATGAGCCCCTGAACCTCTTCCTATTCCCAAGATGCTATGATCCTGCCCTATTTTGTGAAAACAGTTGGTGTTCTACAGGAGGCACAAGCTGAAGAGATTGCTAGAGTTAAGAGCACATGTATCATATGACCTCACTGATACGAGGAATTCTTAATCTCAGGAAACAAACTGAGGGTTGCTGGAGTGGTGGGGTGGGAGGGATAGGGTGGCTGGGTGATGGACACTGGGGAGGGTATGTGCTATGGTGAGCGCTGTGAACTGTGTAAGACTGATGAATCACATCAGTACCTCTGAAACAAATAATACAATATATGTTAAAAAAAAAAAAGAAGAAGATAGCAGGAGGGGAAGAATGAAGGGGGGGAATCGGAGGGGGAGACGAACCATGAGAGACGATGGACTCTGAAAAACAAACTGAGGGTTCTAGAGGGGAGGGGGTTGGGAGGATGGGTTAGCCTGGTGATTGGGTATTAAAGAGGGCATGTTCTGCATGGAGCACTGGGTGTTATACACAATGAATCATGGAACACTACATCAAAAACTAATGATATAATGTATGGTGATTACATAACAATAAAAAAATTTTTTTAAAAAGAGCAGATTTAAATGTAATTGATATCTTGCCAGGTGACTGACTTGCCATGGATCACTAAAGAACCCTACTGGCAGAGGGAAAATTGCTCTCAGCCAAAGGCAAGAGGAAACGTAGTGGCCATGCCCTCCTCCCCAGCAGCCCCCTTCGCCATGTTTGTGCCAGATGAGCATAACTTCCTTTGACTACAGTTCTTTGGACCACACTCAGCTCCTGACTCCAGTGCAGTCAATCTCCAAATCAGTCAGAAGTTTAGGGGGTGGCCCTGGTACAAGAAACATTGTCCAAACAGGGATGGTGATGGCTTAACAGACTCTTGGCTCTTTCTAAGAATTTGCCTATGAGATATATGTGGAGCGAACTGAGTTCCCAATCCGTTCTAATGACAGTACTGTTGTGAAGCTGGAGATGTCCTGCTACCAGAAGAGGTAGCAGGGGCTCCGTATCTGCAGTGAGTGGTTCCTGAAAGCCTAATCTTGAGCTTACTTTTCCCCTCCCAATGACTCGATAAGCCCTGTAATATCTGCAGTAAATCCTTTCCAGCTCGAACTGGTTGGAGTGGATTCTGTTCTCTGAAATTGAGCCCTGACTGATACAAATGTAATTTCTGCATTAAAGGCATGCAGCCTTTTGGGGCGGAGGTATGTGGACAAGTCCCAGAGGATATTGCTATACTTCGGGTGCTTACAGAGTACTCTGGGTACACAGAGGAGCAAATATCTAAACTTGAGGGTACAAAGGAATGATTCACAGGGAAGGTAGCACTGACATTTGAAACATGTCTAGGAGATTAGCGGAAGCACAAGAAAAGAAGGGCATTGCACAACAAAGAAGTGGTGAAGATACCGATGAGAGAGTTGAGTTAGAGAGTTGAGTTGAGGGATAAGGACAATGAAAGAAGGGACTGGTCAGGTTGCAGGTGCATACGTGTTAGAGCTGTAAGAAACCTTAGGCATGTTCTAGTGCACTCCATTTATTTTACATATCCCCAAACTGAAGCTAGAAAGGTGACACGACCAGCTCAAGACCAAAAACTAACTTCATGGTCCATGCCAGAGCACAGGTGTTCTGACTCCCAGGTCAGTGTCCTTCCAGGTAATACACGAGGAGTCCTGAATGTGTTGTTCAATGGTGAATGTTGTAAACAGCAGAATAAAGAAATGGGTGAGTGACAAAATGTCTAGAGAGCTGAGAACAGTGAGGCTGTGATACCCTCAACCAAAGTGGCAAGAATTGTCTGACTTTGCTCCTCCATGTAGCACACAGCCCAAGGCAGGGGACACCTGTGGCCCTTCCTGTCAATCAGCCCCTTGCCTACTGCATGCTTCCAGTGGTCCCATGTGGGTCAGTCGTCGTGGCTCTGGCCCATAAACCAAAACCCCCTTGGTACCCTGGTCACCAGACATAAAGGAAGAAGAAGGGAGAGACTGTTGGTAGAATGGGCCAAATCTGTGCTCAAAACTACTTCTGGAAAAACATTGCAGGGATCACACTCTCTCTTTCATCCTCCACATTCAAAATTCATTTATCAGTTTCTTTACCATCCATCCAACCACCCATCTGTCTATCTGTCCATCCTTCCATCCCTTCATTTATCCACTCATCTATCCTTCCCACCACTTATTTGTTAATATTTCTACATATCTATTTATTTATATATCTACAGCTACAATGTCAAATACTTCCCTAGTGCTTCCCCTATGCCAGGCAGCGCACTTTATATGAATTAACTTAGTTCCCGTAATATTCACGTCCCTGTGATGTATTATTTTTATCTCCATTTTACAGATGAGGAAATTAGACACAGAGAAGTTAAATAACTTGCCCAAGGTCACACCACTTATATCTATCTGTCTACCTTCGTGTTTACTTCCCTTCTCTTTCCTTGAAGGGTGACTCATCCCACTGATCACAGAGTTCGTTGCTTCTATTTCTTAGTTACCTCTCAACCTGTCTCCTTCTAAGTTCAGGCTTCCTCCCCAGCCACCTGGTCAGCTCCTGATTTGGGATGATTGCAATAGTGTTCCTGCGAGTCACTCTGATTTCAACCTCCACTTCCTCTTCCTCCATATTTCACACATTTCCCCAGCACAGGTAGAGTGATCTTTGCAAACAATGTTTCTCCAGGGAGCTGTCCTGAGCACTGAGGGATGTCTGGTAGGTCTGGTTTCAGACCACTAAGTTAACGAGGCACCCCTGAGTCATTGTGAGAAAAGAAATGCCCCCCAGACATGTTCAAACATCAGAATTGAGAATCTCTGTTAAAAACCCTACATAAGATCATCCCTCTTAGGGGCGCCTACCTGGGTGGCTCAGATGGTTAAGCGTCTGCCTTTGGTCAGGTCATGATCTCAGGGTCCTGGGATTGAGTCCTGCGTTGGGCTTCTGGCTCCGCAGGAGTCTGCTTCTCCCTCTGCCTCTGCCTCTCCCCTTGCTCATGCTCGCTCTCATTACCTCTGTATCTCTCTGTCTCAAATGAATAAATAAAATCTTAAAAAAAAAAAAGATCATCTCTCTTAAACCTACTTTAAACCCTAGGATGGGTTTTAACAAACAAATATTCAACACATATTAGTTCATCTCTTCCCATGCCAGGCACTGGGCTAGGCGGTGGGCAGGTAGCAGTGAACAAGCCAGACACAGCTCACCCTCGTGAAGCATACTGTCTCCAGGGGATGCCAGATGTTGAACAAATACTCACAGATGTGTTCAATGCCGCACAGGAGAAGGGCAGGCAGGGGGCCCCGGGGACCTGAGGGGCCAGGAAATGTTCCCTGAAGGATCTAAGATTTAAGCTACAACCCAGAGGGTGAGCAGGAGGCAAGTGGGCACAGTGGGCAGCAGGGAGAGGCTGAACGTTCTGGGTAGAAGAACCGCACGGTCACAGTTCCCAAGGAGGAGAAGGGCATGTTGAGTTCCGCAACCAAAATAAGCATGGCGAGGCCCGGGCAGAGTGGTTTGGGGAGATCGTTCACCAACATGGAGATAGACAGTGGGTTCAGTGTTTGACCCGATGACTTTGAGGCACCAAATGCTGAGATAGGGGACCTGCAGTGTGGCTTTGTGAGTGGTTCCTGAAAGCCTAATCTTGAGCTTACTTTTCCCCTCCCAATGACTCGATAAGCCCTGTAATATCTGCAGTAAATCCTTTCCAGCTCGAACTGGTTGGAGTGGATTCTGTTCTCTGAAACTGAGCCCTGACTGAATGAGATGAAGAGAGATAGGGGAGGGGCTACAGATGGCTAAAGGGTCAAGGAAAGAATTGTTTTATTTATACATTTATTTGCTGCCTTTATTTATTTATCTGAACAGAGCAAAATATTTCCTTTCTGCTCCCAGCCATCTGTCTTTTGTCCAAGGAGCGTGTAGTCAAACTCGGATGGGTGCCTGGAAGTGGGGGAGAGAGAGACAGCATGTTTTCCGTAGGAGGGAAGGAACCAGAAAAGCGGAGGAGGCTGAAGACACAGGAGTGAGGGGAGTCTGTGGGGCGTGTGTGAGATGGGAGACTGAGAGCGGCAATCCTCAGTGATGCCTCAGGTCCTTCCCGGCTCCTGGGGGCAGAATTGGCAGGTAAGTCTTACCAGAGAAATGAATTGTGCCAATTATTCAATGGCCTGCAATTATCAAACACTGGCATGATCGTTGGTACCTGCAGAGGAGGCTCAGGGGAGGCTGTAATTCAAAAATGAGATAGATTAGTTGAGCTCTTTGATGAGAATCTGATTGACCTCTCCCTTCATTTAGCTGAGCCCGTAGTCACCCCTTAAGTCTCCTTTTAGGAAAATTGATTTCAGTTGCACTTGATGGGCTCTCAACAGCAAAGGCAGAGCCTGCAAGTGCAGAGCTGGAGGTGCGGTGCTCTCTTCCCTGCGGAGGGAAGTCCTTCTACCACCTGCTCCTGACTACTGACCCCAACGACAGCTTTTGGGGATGTTCTCTTCCTTCAAACAGTCGGAGGAGAACCAGATACCCAACACTTCTGTTCCTATTAAAGAAAAGCTCTGCCAGCTTTGGTGTATTACATTGTGGACGATTGTATGTTCTTGAAACGTAATTATGTAGATGCTGTCAACATGTTAGACTCTGAATTCTTTTTCAAAAGGGAAAGACAGTAGCTTCTCTATATCTCACAGCCCTTTGCTGATCTACCTGTTATAAAACTTATCATATTATACTGATTTCTCTTCTTTTCATGTTTATCATCTCCAGTGTTCTATAAATTTTCCAAGAACATAATTTTTTCCATGATGAAATTCTTGACTCCTCCCTTCCCTTTATTTCTATACGCATACGTATATATTAATAGAGATATGGGGATTACTAAGGAACATGCTCTTTTTAAAGCTTTGAGTGAAAGGGTAATGTGACCACAGTAAAAATACCACCAGACTGAAAGGCCTGTGGCTTCAGACAAGGCATTCACATGTTCAGAGGACATGTCGATATCCGCACCGTCTGCTTGCTCACAGTTGTTTAAAGATGAAGTGAGATCTCACCAGATAGGTAAAGCATGTTTTAACTTGCAAAATGTTGTACAAATATAAAGTGAGTTGTTCTTATTGAGAATAAGAAGACGGCAGGAACAAGTGTTTAGGAGGGGCCCATTCTACAAATGAGCTGAGGTCTGGTCAGCACCAATCACTGCTCTGATGTGATGCAGGGGATACTGAGAGAGACACAGAGGTAAAGGTATTTTAGGATTCCCTTGGTTTCATGGACTCATGGTGATTTCAGATGCTTCCTGCGGTCCCTCGGCTCATCTCCTAGATTTTGTCTGAAGAAAACCCAGCCTCACCTCATCTGCAAGATGATCAACTTTGGTTTGCCAGGTTAGATTGGGAAGACTCGCGAGAGCTGAATGTCCACGGCTGGAGGTAGGGGGAGAACCACAGAGGGTTCTTGGGGGTGCAGACTGCAGAAGCCTGCCGAGGCTCTGCCCAGTGTTGAGTGAGGAAGGAGGTGGAAGGGTTGGATAGGAGGGTGGATTGGTGGAGGGATGACCCAAAGAAAGCTTTATAGAAGATTCACAGAAGGGGGAGGAGAAGGGAGGGATAAGGAATGGCTCTGTTCCACAGAGCACAAACTCTCCCGCAGCACTGTTGATGTTTGACGGTGTTATTTCTCTGCTGCTATAGTCCCAAGACCTAAAACAGTGTTAGCCATGCAGGCAGTGCTTAATAAGGACTGGCTGAATGAACTGAAGGGATGCACAGCAAAAGAGGATCAAAAGGCAGCACTGACAGCACCTCTTCACCCCCACTGTGCCCAGAGGAGGACGGTCCTGACTCATCTCTCTGGTCTTGGAGGCAGGAATAAAGAAGGATTCAGCAGGCTAATGCAGCCAGGTATCTACACTATTCAAAACATGCATCATTAATACCCCTTTTCTGACTATCCAAACCCAGGAGGCATACTTGATTCTTTCCTTTCCTATACATCTAGTAGCCCCATCCGCAGCACTCCCAAAATGTTTTTTGCATCTTCTCTGTCTTCACCATGGCTCTTACCCCAAACCCCATCATCTCCCATCGGGACCACTGCAGTGGCCTCCTAACATGTCTCCCTGCTTCCTCTCTGCCCTCCCATCTGTTGTCCACCCAGCTGCCATACAATCGTTTATAAAGTCACTCCTCTGCCTGAAATCGTCCGGTTGCTTTGAACTGCATGTAGAACAGTGCCCTAACTCCTAGCCCTCGAAGCCCTGTGAGAACTGACCTCCTCTTTCCTTCTCTACTGTGTCACCCACCAATCTGCCTTACTCACTTTCCTATAGCCACACTGGCCTTCCCTCTGTTCCAGAAACTTGCCAACTCTATGTCAGGACCTTTGCACCTGCTAATTCCCCAGCCCCAGCTCATGTGGCTGGCTTTTTCTTGTCATACTTTCCCAAATAACATGCCTTCCCTTTGTCACCCAGTACATTCTATCACCTCATCTTGTTTTATTTTCTTTATAGGACTAATCTCTATCTGGAGCTAAGTTTAACTCTTGTTTATTTGTCCCTTGGCTCATCTTCCTTAGGAATGTGCCCCCTCCTTGGGCAGGGATTTGTTAAGTGTTGTTCACTGCTGTAACCTCTGTTCCCAAAGTTTTCTGGTACCCGTAGGAGGCACTAAATAAATTTTTTGGAATGAATGCCTGCTCACCAAGTGACCTTCTGACTCTAGTTTTCCAAATAGACTGCTTATAGAGAATGTGCCAGCCAGAGGACAAGGATGTCTCCTGTTCCCTCTATTTTTCATATAAATAAATACACGCATGCTGGCGTTTGTATACTTCAGCCTCTGTGAGGTTAGTTAATGTGAGTCTGTCCCTAAAAGATGGATTTTGTCTTGAGGCACTAACAAATCAGGTATCTGAGCTTGCAGACCTGAGAGTTGTGGTCCACACTGAGAAGCATTAAATGAGGAATGGCACCCTGCCTGAGTGATCACTGACCTTCTACTCATGACCTTTACAGCCTTACCATGAGTGTGCCCTGGACTTCTTTTGGGGTTTTCTCTAGGAACAAGCAGAGAAGAGCTCCTGATGGAGAAAAATCCCCCAAAAGGAAAGGAAGGCTGTATAAATATTCAACAGGTCCTTCATCTTGAGCATTTGTATTTGTGAACTCTTTCAATTCTATCCCAAATGCCACTACCACATGGGGCCCTCTTTTTCTCCTGTTTTCTATAGCATAACTGAGACAAGCCTACACACCTGAAGAACAAGAAGGAGGGCAAACAAATAGCTATTGAGTGCTTCAGTATGTGTCAGGCACAAGGACTTTACAAATACCTCACCCAAAGCAATATCTCTAAAAACTAAGGGAAACAAAGAAAATAAAAACTGTGTATAAGACTTGGATATTCAAGATAAGATAATACAAAGGGTCAGGTTGTCAAATCAGACTCACAGGAGATAGAGATCTTGCCCAGTAACAAGAGTTACTAATAATTTCAAGAATACAAGTAATTGTGAGGGACAGGGGAATGCTGGAGACCCTGGTCCATGAAAGCAGATCTCTGGGTCCTTTCTTGCTACATTAGAATTTGCTCTGGTCCAGATTTAACATATGAGACCTCTAAGTCATGTGTGTCATCACTAAAGCAAAAGAACAACTTGGGTCATAAAACATCTCAGTTTTATACTCACATAGTCACATAGTTTACATGTCATTTTCCAGGGAGCTATGCTCCCAAAAGCCTTAGACTCCAGGTTCATTTATCATAAGCCATCCTAGACTGACCAGGTACATCCTGCTAAAAAGCTTTTCATAGATAAGTGCTCTCTCATTAATAAGTATCCATTTGTTTCCTTTCCAGGAGGTGTATCAGTATATTTACAAGGAGATTTTATCGAATCAACTGACTTTATTTTCCTTCCTTTCTTCCTTTCTTTCCAGTGGCTTCTCATGGAAAAAGAGAATAGTCAGCTGCTAACCCTTTCCTTCCTCCAAAGAATAGGTTTTTGGTCCTAAGAATTCCACTGAAAGCAGTGCAGTGATTATTTTCCTATGCTCCCAAAGCCTTTCACCTTAAATTAACTCTGCCCCCGTCCAGGGAGAACTAGCACAGATTGGTAGCTTCTCTTTATTTTATTTTTTAAGATTTTATTTATTTATTTGACAGAGAGACAGCAAGAAAGGAAACACAAGAAGGGGGAGTGGGAGAGGGAGAAGCAGGCTTCCCGCCGAGCAGGGAGCCTGATGCGGGGCTCGATCCCAGGACCCTGGGATCATGACCTGAGCCAAAGGCAAACACTTAACCAACTGAGCCACCGGGCGCCCTGGTAGCTTCTCTTTAACCAGCTACCTTCCTGTTAAGCGTCTGCCTTCAGCTCAGGTCATGATCCCAGGGTCCTGGGATCGAGCCCTGAGTTGGGCTCCCTGCTCAGCAGGGGAGTCTGCTTCTCCCTCTTCCTCCGCCCCTCCCCCTGCTCGTGCTCTCTCTCTCACACTCTCTCTCTCCTCTAAAATAAATTTTTAAAAAATCTTTAAAAAAAGAATTTGTCTTTTGAACAGCTCTTTTTTTAAAGATTTTATTTATTTATTTGAGAGAGAGAGAGCATAAGCAGGGTGAGGGGTAGAAGGAGAAGCAGTCTCCCTGCTGAGCAGGGAGCCCGACACGGGACTCGATCCCGGGACTCCAGGATCATGACCTGAGCCGAAGGCAGATGCTTAACCAACTGAGCCACCCAGGCACCTCTGAATAGCTCTTGAGAGTAATGTTTTGTTACTTTTGTTCCACTGATGGACATCTACCACCACCAACCAGTAGGACTGGGGTGAGAGAAGAAGTGTTAGCACACTGAGTCCACGCTCTAGTCAAATATTGTTGAAAGCTCACCACATGCCTACTAGAGGATGAAAAAGACGTCGTCCCTGTCTTCAGGGAACTCACAGTCCATGGGGAAATGAAAGTGTGCCTATCCCCAAATCCTCTGACGTTATGGAGTCACCTTGCCTTTAATAGCTAAGTAAAAATGGTTTGTGCCCTCAGAGAGGATGGAAAGACAATTCTCTCCCTAACGGTATTCTGGAACCAATTTAAAACAAACATTTGTTCCTAATACACCAATAAATAAATAGTAGCAATGGAGTATGTTTGGTGCTATAACATAAGTGGAAGGAGGAAGTAAATAGTAAATTCTAAATGGAGATGTAAAAGAAGGCTCAAAGAGGAGGTGATGGTTGATTAGATGAATGACTGGGAATTTATCAAGTGGGGGAAGAGCATCCCAAGCAGCCGGCTTAACATATACACCAGAGAGAGGTATGAAAAGGCAAAGACTATTTGGGACCTCCCAATGGTTTAGTATGACTAAAGCGTTCTCTAAAAGAGGAGACTGAAAAGGGGCAAGGATGGTGTCATAGAGAGAAGACAGCTTACTGTCCTCAGCATTTGCTAAACCTAAAAGCAAGTCAGGGATATTGTCCTAAACAATCTAGGAGTATCCCAGCCAGGGACAGGGCTAGGGTCAGGCAGGTAAGTACTTGTCTTGGGTGCAAAATTTAAGGGGGCACCAAAGCTTCAGTCATCAAGATAGCATTTTAACACAAAATTTTAAATAAAGATAGGATCAGTGTTGAGTTTTCCTTTTGCCTCAGGCTCTAATATGGCTCAGCAAGGCACTTCTTTATCTAAAATTTTGGCATTTGTTCATAATGGATTTTTTGGGTACTGATTTTGATTTTTTAAGATATTGCATTAAAATATTTATCTTGATGACTGAAGAAGTTGGTCCGAGGTTTGTGGGTTATTGTTAAGCTGATAACTGAAGGTTTTTTCGGCGGGGGGCATTCCCTTAAAATTTTTGTATCTGGGATAAGTGCTTTACTCACTTCATCCTAGTCCCAATCCTGATTCTGGCCAAACTTTATCTGTTAGCATGGATACTTGAATCCTCTTTATTAGATAGTTTCCAGGAATATATCTTTGAGAAAGGCAAGCATGGGCAATATACATTCAGATTATGGGCATTTACCGTATTTAGATATAGTGCATACATATATATAGATAGATTTTTTTAAAAGATTTTATTTATTTATTTGACAGAGAGAGACACAGCGAGAGAGGGAACACAAACAGGGGGAGTGGGAGTGGGAGAAGCAGGCTTCCTGCCAAGCGGGGAGCCCAATGCAGGGCTTGATCCCAGGACCCTGGGATCATGACCTGAGCCTGAAGGCAGACACTTAACCATCTGAGCCACCCAGGCACCCCCTAGTTCTTTAAAAAAAATTTTTTTTTTAAAGATTTATTTATTTATTTGAGAGAGAGAGCACGTGCGTGCACCCAAGCACTGGAAGGGGCAGAGGGAGAGAATATCCAAGCAGACTCTGTGCTAAGTGAGGAGCCCGAAGTGGGACAGTTCTCACAACCCATGAGATCAGGACCTGAGCCAAAACCAAGAGTGCGACACTTTAACTGACTGAGCCATTCAGGCACCCCCGTTTTTCAAATCTTGAGATATAAATTACATATAGAGGTTTTAAGCAAATGGTTTGATGAATTTTAACAAATGTACACATCTTAAAAGACATTGCTAGGAGTTGAATTGGGTAATAGGGTAATAGGGTAGATATATAATATTTTGAGAGTTCCAGTTTCTCCACAACCTCACCAACACTTGTACACTCAGTCTTTTAAATTTTAACCATCCTAGGGATGTATAGTGCAATCTCATTACAGTTTTAATTTATATTTCCCCGATGATTAATGATGTCGTCCATCTTATTATGACCAATATACTGTTACGTGTATATAGAATAATTTAGAAATTCAACCAAGTGAATAAACCAGCTAAAGAATTATAATTCTTTTAGTTTCCTTAGAATTGAGGGCTTCCGCAGAAAAATTTGGGCATTCTGGTTTTCTTTTCATGAACTCTACAGGCAAGATTCAGCTGATGATTTCTTTTCTGTCAACAAATTATTTGTCGCAAGCAGATATATTCAGAAGTATGCCATTAGCAATTCTTTCTAAAGCCAGTTGTCCCAGCAGTTAAATATTTGATGATTTCCGTAAGGACATTAGCTATAAAAATTTAAGAGGGCATCAGTGGGGTATAAGGAAAGTGTGGCCTTTGAAGTCATAGAGAATTAGATTTTGATCCTGGCTCAAGTTTCAGTTTTCTCACCTTAAAATGAAGACAAGTATACCTCCTGTGTTCGTTTTTTATGGGTACTCTAACAAATTATACGACTTAAAACGAATTTATATTCTTGGAGGTCAGAAACCCAAAACGGGTCTCACTGAGTTAAAATCAAGATGGCAGCAGGGCTGCATTCCAGCTTCTAGAGGCTGCCTCCGTTCCTTGGCGGGCGGCCCCTTTCATTTTCATTCCTGGCTTAACGGGTGTTTCTCCGGTCGGGGTCCTGGGAGCACAGCTGGCCACAATAATAGCAACCAAATAGCATTTCTCTGGCGTAAGGCCCGGCCTGAGGAATTATAGGGCCCCCGGACCCCACCTGCATGCCCACCAGAGCCCTTCAGTTCCAGTGGTGACCCGAGGCAACTCACGCCATCCCTGCTGCAGAGCACATTTCTAACTGCCGCGCCCCAGCAGTGGACCCCGCCTGTGCTCCCTCGCACCCGGCACCTCCCTCCCTCCTCTGCTGAGGTGCTCGCAGCCTCGCGAAGCCTGTGACACTAGGGTCAAGCCCTGAGCCACGCCTCGGCCAGACCCATGCACACCTAACCTTCTGGAGGTCTCCACCTCTGTTACCTGCTGGGGGCCCCCAGGATGGGGTTTACTCTGTCACTGCTGTCGCCCACATGCAAGTTCTGCAGGACTGCGTGGCTCACCCAGGCCACTGAAGTCACTGAAGCCATACCTCACTGCTGTCGCCTCGTCCACCCCTCTGACCACACTGCGCAAGTCTCCAGAGCACCGTTCCTTCCCGCCCTGGCTGTGCGGGCCCATGTCCATTACAACAACCGTCCAACAGATGGCAGTCTAGAGCCTTGAGGAGGCGATGCTTTTCTTTATTTTCAGTTGACACACATTGCATTAGTTTCAGGTGTACAACATAGTGACTCAACTTCTCTACATACTATGCTATGCTTATGAGTGTCGCTACCACCTGTCCCCATACAACGCTATTACAATACGATTGACTAGGGATGCCTTTTCTAATTCACAAAAATGTACCGGAGGGGGGCGCCTGGGTGGCTCAGTTGGTTAAGCGACTGCCTTCAGCTCAGGTCATGATCCCAGAGTCCTGGGATCGAGTCCCGCATCGGGCTCCCTGCTCTGCGGGGAGCCTGCTTCTCCCTCTCCCACTCCCCCTGCTTGTGTTCCCTCTCTCGCTGTGTCTCTCTCTGCCAAATAAATAAAATCTTAAAAAAATAATAATAATAATAAATAAAAATAAAAATGTACCGGAGGGACTAGCAGCAGGGTTCCCGCCTCGGAAGGGCCTTCACAGCGTTATTACTCCTCTCTTGAAACATGTGAGACGGATGCAGCCCTGCGGCTCCTGTGCTTTCCAGTCCTGATGTCAGCCCAAAGGATCCGGAGAGCAAGTGCTAGGGTCAAAGAGCATGAAGGTGCCCAGCACGTGCTTCCACCCAGGCTAAAGCAGAGGAGTGCCCCTGCCCTGCTGCCCCCAAGTACCACCAAGCCCTCTCGGTCCCTGGAGAAGAGAGCCTCTGGCTGGACTGCGGGCCCGCGGATGCCTCGCACTCCCGCTTTCTGCCCTGCCCCCAGCTGCGGGAGGTGCTACCTCTCAGATGTATCAGGGTCAGGGGCTGGTTTCCTGTGCCCAAGGCAGCAGAAGTTTCTTTTCTGCTCCGTGACTCCATAAGGCATTGCAACCAAGGGGGTGCCTGTACGGGCCTTAGAGAGTGACATTCAAGGGTCCCTCAGGTGGCCTCGAATGTGCTCAGAGTGAAACCAGAGGCATGAGAAAGCTCAGGCTGCCTATCTGGATAGAATGAGTCACAGACAGCAGAGGGTGTGAAATATTAAACGGTTCAGCCCGAAGCACTCTGATAGTTTAAATGCCAGTCACTATCCCAGGAAGCGGGGCTGCACTGGGGGAGAGGTGTGTGGGGTGTGGGCAGGAAGTTGCAGACACTGAGGCTTGGGTGACCAGAGCAAAGGAGAGTGTCACCACAGACATAACAAGTTGTCTGTCGCCAGTGATGTCAATTAGTGGTTACGTGGGTCATTGGAACAGGTGACTCCGGAGGAAGATGATTTCTGCGAAGGACCCAGTCTATATGGGGAATGAGCTGGTTCGTGACTGATAAAGAAATTAATGATGAAGTTAATGGTGAAATTAGTGATGAATCGGCCATGAGTGGCAACTCAGCAGACATCAGCAAAGAGATTCCTACAATGGAAAAACCTTCCAGACTCTCTTCCTCCTTTCTTTCCGGAACTAGGAGCTGATGAAGGGGTCCCTGCACACAGTGCACAGCATGCACATGCTCAGTGAAAGCCAGGGTTCTATGAGATTCCTCGGTCTTCTTATGTCATATACATTGTCGTTAGAGAGTTTTAGGAAGATGCCTGTGTTCTCGATTTCCTAGCTTTTTCTCTGAAAAGTCTCAGCTATTCCACCACTGCTTTCTGGAAAGATTAAGGCCATCACAGTGATATAAAGAAGAATAATGGTAATAATGGTATAATAATATCATCCGACTAACTAACATCTATACCTTAAAATCTTTCCTATGCATTATCCCATCTGAAGCTGTAAGTATTAGGATGCTGTGGAGAAAAATAAATAAAAGTTTTGGCAAAGTACTTTGTAAATAATTAAATACCAGTCATTCATCCCAGTAGTATTCCTTAAAAAAACAAAACAAAACAAACTTTTTACATTAAAAAAAACCCCCATGAAATACTTAGGGGTAAATTTAACAAAATTTGTGCAAGAGTTAAACTCTGAAAATTAAAATATTGTTAAGATAAACTGATAAAACTTAAATAAATGAAGATGCCATATTCATGCACTGGAACACTCCTTAATGTTGACATATCATTTCTCTACAAGTTGATCGAATATTTCAACAGAATCCCAATCAAAAATCTACAAACTGGGGCGCCTGGGTGGCTCAGTTGGTTGAGCGACTGCCTTTGGCTCAGGTCATGATCCCAGAGTCCTGGGATCAGTCCCACATCAGACTCCCCCTGCTCTTTGGGGGGCCTGCTTCTCCCTCTCCCTCTGCCTGCCACTTCCCCTGCTTGTGCTCTCTCTGTCTCTCTCTGACAAAGAAATGGATAAAATCTTAAAAAAAAAAAAAGTCTATAAACTGATTCCAAAAGTTATATGGAACTGCACAGGATCTAGAATAACACAAATGACTTGGAAAAAAGTTGAAGAGGGGCGCCTGGGTGGCTCAGTCATAAGCGTCTGCCTTCGGCTCAGGTCATGATCTCAGGGTCCTGGGATCAAGCCCCGCATCGGGCTCCCTGCTCAGGGGGGAGCCTGCTTCTCCCTCTCCCACTCCCCCTGCTTGTGTTCCCTCTCTCGCTGTGTCTCTCTCTGTCAAATAAATAGATAAAATCTTTGAAAAAGAAAAAAGTTGAAGAACTGAGACGTTCTGATTTGAAGCTGTAATGTCAAGCTCAGTTATCAAGATAGTATGTTACTGGCATATGCATTCATCCTGGTAGCATTCTGAGGGAAAGTAGCCTTAGGCGATTGTAGGGGCTTTCACCATAAATAGGCCACCATGAAAATCTGTTCACATCAGTCCTCCCTTTAAATTGTCCTTCTGTCTTTTAAAAATGTTGCGGTGCTAAACTGGAAGGAGCAGAGCAAAGGTTTCAAAGCAAGTGGATAGAAAGGACTTCTAAAGGCTCCTTAGGCAGGAACAAAGAGCACAAATTGACATTTAATTGCACTAACTCCTTCACAATGTCATTTTATGACAGAGTCCTGCTTCTCCTGCCCCCCACCCCCGACCTCATGCCATCTCACACCCTGGCAGGAAGCTTTACCCAAGAGATTTTTTTTCCCTTACCCTTTTAACAACTGTGTAATTAGCGCATAATCTAAAAGGTTAAGAACCACCTACATTTTTATTTACTTGTTTTCCAAAAGAACAAGCTAGGTGCAATAGTTAATTTTTGTTGCTTGTCTTCTGGCCATGAGGTCACACTACCTTACTTCAAAGTTACACATTTGTAGGTTAATGGTGACTCCCTCTCTTCAAACAAGTAAAAGTAGTTTGTACTTTTTGTCATTTTTGCTTTTTTGGCTTATTTGATATTGCCTAAAAACACTGATGGTTATGTGATAATGGGCAAGTTCCCTTACCCCAAGGAAGGTCACAGATATGAAACAGATGAAGAAACAGATATGAAAAGAAAGGGCTCCCTCAACTGTGAACCCCAAGATGCAGAGGTCAGGGTAGAGAAGATTCCTGAGGACATTCTGGGGCTGCAGTCAGTAACCTTCTGTAGACCCAGCCACCCTGGCCATGATGTGTGTGTTTACACCTGAAGAGCTATGTCATTAAAGGACTCTAGTGTTGGCCTGGAGCACCCAGAGTGAGCCAGGAGACAGATACGTCTTTTTCTGAGTGACCCAGGACCCAGAGGCATGATGGTAGACCAGCAATTATGAGCTCATCAATGGTTCAGCTCATCAAAACCTTTTACTTGGATGGCCAGGGATCATATCAGACGATAGGGTCAACAGATACCAGTGGTGAAATCGGCCTCGTCAATAGGAGTTTCTGTTGGGTTGGGTTGAATTTGGTGATGGAATCTGGGAGAAAAGAGTATAGAATGACTCTACAGTGTTTGACCTGAGCAGACAGATGATCAGACAGTGGATGGAAAAAGGGTAGCAGATGACTGTTTGGCCCATTTGTAGGGATCATTTTTACCCCAGACAGGAAGCTTTGAAAATGTTTGGGGTGATAGTTTAAGGGATATTATCAATGGGTTTGTAAATCATATCAAACACAATTGTATTTATAAGAAAATCAATTAAAATGGTTTTCAATTGACTATTAACAATAACTAAATATCTAAATGCAATAAATTTCATTGATTTTGTAAGGATGTTTTGTAAGATGCTGTCCTAATCGTAGATGCTGGTAGGCTGTTGGAAGTGTCAGTTTTTGATAGGATTAAAATGTTGGAAGCATTTGGGGTGCCTGGCTGGCTCAGTCAGTTGGGCTTCCAACTCTTGGTTTCAGCTCAGGTCATGATCTCAGGGTCGTGGGCTCAAGCCCTGCATCCCACTCACTTTGGAGTCTGCTTGTCTCTCTCCCTCTGCTCCTCTCCTGATCATGCTTGTGCATGCACTCTCTCTCTCTCAAATAAATAAATACATAAATCTTTAAAAATAAATAAATAAATGTTGGAAGCATTTGGGGCACCTGGCTGGCTCAGTCAGTAGAGCATGAGACTCTTGATCTCGGGGTTATGAGTTCAAGCCCCACGTTGGGTATAGAGATTACTAAAAAATAGAATGTTAAAAATAAGTAAGTAAATAAATGTTGTAAACATTTGTGAGTGGCACTAAGGGAGTACCTGGGGAATACATAAGATGACTGACTGGCTTCAGAGGCCCAGGCACAATATAGGTCACCACCAGGTAATGCTCTGGTTAACAATCCAGATCAGTATATCCCGACAGAGCCTTAAATTCCAATTCCAACAGTCTG
Organism: Mirounga leonina; assembly: GCF_011800145.1. Taxonomy (NCBI): domain Eukaryota; kingdom Metazoa; phylum Chordata; class Mammalia; order Carnivora; family Phocidae; genus Mirounga; species Mirounga leonina. The sequence continues at coordinate 40,823,723 of NW_023270451.1, forward strand.
TCCCCACTTATAGCCAGCTGCCCTTCCATTCATTGCTGTGATAAATATCTATCGACTGGCCTTTCTATCTCAGCTATAGGTCTGGAGATAAAACCCTCAGCAAAGTCCTGACTGATGTGGGAAACAAAGGCAGAAGAAAAATTATTAAATTTCCTTACTACTTACAGCCGATGGACAAGTCCTTGAAATAGGCAGAGTGACATTCCTCTAGGGACTCAGCTGCCTCGATGTTAATACCTTGCTGAGGGCAAAAGACAATCCAGGATTCTGTAAGTCTACTTTAACATATAGAAATTCCTTTGGAAGCTCCCTTTTTCTTTATCTCCCCCCCACCCCCTCCAAGAGACATGTTAGGAATCATCCTCCAAGCATATAGCGCACTGATATATATCTGAAGGGTCTCATGACTGAGAGTTTACTAAACAGTAATAAATGACCTTTCCTCACAATAGCTAGGCCCCTCAGGGTCCTTGAAAACTTGTTTCCGAAATACCTTGGAAGTTTGTTCTGTCCCTAACTCCCTCCCAACTTGAAAGTCTATAATGGACTACTCCTCATGACCCCAGTGCCGCTCTTTCTGCGCACGGGTCCTGTCCCCGGGGTTTAATAAAACCATCTTTTTGCACCAAAGATGTCTCAAGAATTCTTTCTTGGCTGTCAGCTCTGGACCCCAACAACACTACTTCAAAAAAAAAAAACACGTCAGGGATGGTGAGAAATTATCTCTTTTGAAGCTGAAGCCAATAGGAGTTGCTGTTGGGTTGGGTTGAATTTGGTGATGGAATCTGGGAGAAAAGAGTATAGAATGACTCTACAGTGTTTGACCTGAGCAACTGGGTAAATACAGATGCTTTTTATGTAAATGGGTAAGACTTGAGGAGGAGCAGGCTTTGAAGGGAAAGGTAAGAGTTATTGATAGGCTAAACTTGAGACACTGTTAGATGACAGTGGAGATGTCAAATGGGCAGCTAAATATGGAGGCTGGGGCTGAAGGAGAGGTCAGGGATGAGATATTAATTTGGGAATCATAGTGTATAGATGGCATCCAAAGCCACTGGGCTGGGCGAGATCACGTAGGGAGTGGGCTTGGCTAGAGAAGATGTCCATGGCCCAGCACTCCCCAGTGAGGTATCATGAAGGTGAGGGGGAGTTCAGCCAAGACTAATGAGAGGCCAGGGAAGTCAGAGGCAAGTCAGAAGAGTGCAAGCCAGAGATGAGAGGGTTTCAGCAAGAAGTAGAGCGTGACCAACCCTGGCAATTACAATCAAGATTGATGAAGACTGTGAGTCAACCCAACATTGGATTTGGCAACATGAGGGAAAAGAGTTTTTCAGGGCACATAGTGGGAATAAAACCTGATGGGAAAGAAAATGGGAGGAGAGCAAGTAGAGACTGTGAATATAATCAACTCTTGAATTTTCCTCTGAATAGAAGCAGAGAAATCAGACAAACTGGAGGTGATCTGGGGCCAAAGGGTGGACTTTTTAAAAAAATGGGAGATACTGTAGCATGTTTATTTGCTGATAGGAATGATTCAGTAGAACAGAAAAAAAGTGATGATGCAAGAGTCCAGATGAATCCCAAAACAAATAGCCCAGTTACTCAAAGCTTTTGGATTCCAGGATGTATGCTCCCTTCCTTCCTCAACGGCTTCACTAATACCTGGGGTGTAAATTGGAAAGGGTCCCAGATCTGGAGCAGATAGATGACAACAACAGGTAATACATGTACTTGGATGTTCAAATTTCTCTTGTAAATTATTACCTCATTATATCTTGACATTTAACAACAGGATTTTACATTTAAATTTACATTCTTCAATCTTTTTTTTTAAATCTTAACACAACAAGAAAAAGTGAATTGGACCATTGTTGGGTGGATACCTCAGGTTTCAATAGCGACACCTAGTGGCAGTAAATAGCACCAGCTAAAAAGAATTGAATTTCTGACAAGCCAGTTTTCCCTTTTTTTCTTCCTCAGGATGGTTGCAACTGTATTGTATTAAATAAACATCCCTAAAGTTTCTTGAAGTGGTCCGAGGAGGGACGTCTCCAGAAAAGGGAAAAATCTATTTGCCTGGTGGATAGGATGGGGGTCCAGAGTCATAATTTAATTTGAGTAACAAGGACAAACTATTCATCTTCTGAGCTTAAATGCTCTTTGAGTAATTTTAGGGTGTTGGGTTCTCCCCTGACCTGAATTTTCTGAGGAGTGGTTTGGTCTGTTACATACAATTGTTTTGCTGAATAAACTGAAGGGAGGGTTGGAGTAGACCCTAGCCAACAGAAGGTCTCACCTTACGACTTTGAACTATGGTGTAAGGGCAGTTGCTGGGGCTCACGTCCAATGAATTTTTGTTGACTCTTAATTTATAGCTTCTCCCAAGACCCCTAGAAGATGGCTACAGTGAGTTTTATTTTATTTTTTTAAAGATATATTTATTTATTTGAGAGAGCACACATGAACGAGCGGGGCAGGGAGGGGGCAAAGGGAGAGAGAGAATCTTAGGCAGGCTCATGCCCAGGATGGAGCTCGATTGGGGGCTCAATCCCAGGACCCTGAGATCATGACCTGAACCGAAATCAAGAGTCGGTCCCTTAACTGACTGAGCCACGCAGTCCCCAGTGTTAAAGGTAGGTTTAAATTTCATCTTTTTTGCCAATAGCTTGATGCTGCTGAATGTCCTCAAGAATCTACAATTCCCCAAATGCAAGAGCTCATGCAAGTTCATTAGTGTCACAGGCACATCACATTCTCAGTCTTTATTTTAAATAATGAAAAGAATAAACTGGGCAAATAGATGAAAACATTCAAAATGATAAAGGGAGAAACACAGCTGAAAAAATGTTTCTACCCTGAAGTATTTACCATAATACTATCACAAAAGATCATGACACATATGGGATATTACAGGGATTAGGAGAGAAATAAAATTCATGGATTGGGTTTACAAATCAACTTCTCATTTGGATTCTGAGGCAAAAAACAAACAAACAAACAAACAAAACAACCAAAAACCATGAGGCAAAGTGCCAGTAACTGTAGATTTGCGGTCATTTGGTTTTCAAGTACTTTGTGAAAACAAATTTCTTAAAAACAAAACAAAACAAAACAAAACAAAAAAGAAAACAAATTTCTTTCCATCCTATTCCAGCCTGGTATGTATTTTTGTATTAGCTTCGTTCTTGGCACTTTGAATGTGTAAGGAAAAATTTGTGTTTGGTTGGAAATTATACATTGTTTATACTCTAGAGGACACCCCTCTGGATGTTATGTGATTCCAGTGACATGGAAGCCATTTTGTAACTTTGTAAATTGTAGATTACTGAGAACAATGCGGAATAATTCCTGTGTATAGACATGCAAATTCCATCCAGTCTAGTAGAGGTTCAATTGACTTCCTTCTCCTACAGTGAAAGGGGTCAGTTTTGCCTCTATTTGTGCATTCATTTCAATATTCCTACTTTAAAGATATTTCATTTTTTCAACTTCTCCTTTAAACTGGTTGTGAGACTCTTCCCAATTTCATGAATAAAATAACACATTTTCACTTTATAACTGTATTTATGTCATGATTCTACCTTACTTTGAAAATATCATTTTTGAAGTTACCAAATTATTTTGAAAATAATCTTTGAAAATTATCATGGTTTCTATCTTTTTTTCCCTAAAAGTTCTTATGTTAATTCTATTTTATATTGCCTTACTGGGGGCACCTGGGGGGCTTAGTTGGTTAATCGTCTGCCTTCGGCTCAGGTCATGATCCCAGGGTCCTGGGATCGAGCCCCGCATTGGGCTCCCCACTCCGCAGGAAGCCTGCTTCTCCCTCTCCCACTCCCCCTTGCTTGTGTTCCTGCTCTTGCTATCTCTCAAATAAATAAATAAAATCTTTAAAAAATATATATATATATATTGCCTTACTATATTTTATGTAGTTTTTAAGTTGCCCTTAAACTCTTTATGAAATAATTTAGGGTATAAATGAATAGAGTAAGTGCTTAACAATCAAAATTTTTGTTTGTTTGCTTGTTTCTTTAACAAACAAAATGTTTAGGGGATCTCTAAAGTTCTTTCTTTGATATTCTATTCATCTGGGAACAGGAACTTCCGGGTAAAGTTTTTTTGTCCGATATGACTTTTTTTATTCTGGTAAAATATATAACATACAATTTGCCATTTTAATAATCTTTTAAGGCATATGCTTTTTTAAAAGGAGGGTATGATAGTTCCTTGATAAAATACATTGATCTAGGGGACAGTGATGTCTTAGCCATGTCCCAAGTTCAGAATTTGATCCCCCTGATTTGCCACTGGGAGGGTCCACCAGCCCATTTTCATGATTTGGAACAAAGGGCATTAATACCATGATGCGGTTGGGTAGAGAGAGCTTGGGTTACCCCACTTCCTACTGTCACTGTTGGAAACCACAAATGCTTGATTTAAATAAATTTTTGAAGACAGAATTCAGCTATGAAATTTCCTGTGATAACCATGCTTCCTGTGACAACTGGGGGTGGGGGGGGGAACTAATCAGAGTAATCAACTTCTTGCAGGAAACTTGTGATATATGCTGACTGTTGGTTTTGCTTAAGGAAGTTGGGAAAAAATGAGGGAGGGACCAGCTTGCCATTGGCCAGAGTTTCAATCATCTGTATAACTCAAGACAGAAAACAAGTCTTAGTGGTTTTAGAAAAGACTGTTTTATGATCTGTCAAAATTGAAGGTGTCTTGATTGCCTGGGACAGACCCTTCATCATTGTCATCATCGTTGTCATTATTATTTATGAAGAAACTAGAGTGTCAGGACACTCTGAGACACAGGATGGACAAAGGATGCTACTGTCCTTTTTTTGTTGACAAAATCCAAGACTGAACGTGACCCCGAGGTCATCTGTACTGCTTCGGCACCTCTGCCTGAAGGGGCGTGTCTTAATTATCCAAACAGTCCAGAGCACCAGAACCCCGGGCATATGGGGGCAGGTCACAAAGGGATGGGGCTGTCCCCACTCCAGGCCACCGAATTGCCAAGGGGAGCAGGCGACTGTTCCAAAAAGGGAAGGTGTTCTGAAGGCTTTCATTGCTTTCTTTGGGACAGAAAATGTGAACTAGAAGCACTCAGTCTTAACTCTCAGACACGATGGGTGAGATTTTTTTTCCTTAATAGAAATATTTTTTTAAATAACCAGTACAGTCTTTTAATAGAGACATTCTTCATAGGAAAATTGCAAACATTACAAATTCCCTTCTGAAGAACAAACTCATAGTCTGTGTTCTGGGAAGGTACACAAAGATACTGACAATACTTCCCTTGAGAAAAATAGGTAACAGTCAGTTAAATGTCTGCCTTCAGATCAGGTCATGGTCCCAGAGTCCTGGGATGGAACCCCACATTGAGCTCTCAATGCTCTCTGCTCAGCGGGGAGTCTGCTCCCCCCTCTCCTTCTCCCTCTGCCTGCAGCTCTGCCTACTTATGCTCTCTCTGTCAAATAAATAAATAAAATCTTTAAAAAAAAAGAAAATTTTACAATTATATATAATGTCATAGAAAGTGCTTATTATAAGACAAGTGAAAGGATATAGAATTATAAATTGAATATGATTAAAATTATTTTAAAAATATTATGTATTGAAAAATAACATAAAGGAAATCAATTAAATATTAATGGCAGTTGTGTTTGTTAGAAAATTTAAGTGATTTTTTCTTTTTTTTACTTTTATTTTCCTGTTTTCTTTGTGATAAAAATAAAATACTATTTTTATTTTATTTATTTATTTTATTTTATTTTAAGATTTTATTTATTTATTTGACAGAGACAGAGATAGTGAGAGCAGGAACACAAGCAGTGGGAGTGGGAGAGGGAGAGCAGGCTTCCTGCCAAGGAGGGAGCCCGATGCGGGACTTGATCCCAGAACCCTGGGATCATGACCTGAGCCGAAGGCTTAACGACTGAGCCACCAGGCGCCCCTAAAAACTAACATCTTATCTTTGTTTAGCATTTTCATGTTACAAATGTCTTTCATAAACTGCATATCATACTTAGAAATGCAGTGATCCTATGCGATAAGTAGGGCAGAAAATATTAGTCCCGAATTACAGAAGAAGAAATTGAGGTTCAATGATTTGTCCAATATTACATTTGTCCAAGAGTCTGCATAATGGATGCATGAAAAGTAAGTAATGTTTTTAAATGCCTATGAGGGGCTCCTGGGTGACTCAGTGGGTTAAGTGTCTGCCTTCGGCTCAGGTCATGATCACAGGGTTCCTGGATTGAGTCCCCGAGTTGGGCTCTCTGCTCAGGGGAGAGCCTGCTTCTCTCTCTCCCGTTCCCCCTGCTTGTGCTCTCTCTCTCTTCAAATAAATAAACAAAATCTTCAAAAATAAAAATAAAAAATAAATGCCTGTGAAACTTCATTTCAAAATACAACCATGTCCATGAATTCCTTATGATTAAACCTATGTCTATGAAGCTATTTGGATTGTCATCAAACAGGAAATGGAACAAGCTTATTAATAACCATTAATTTCAATGGCAAGACTTATGTGAACAAAGAGCAACCTCAACAAACCAACATTGTGGGCTCTCGTGTCTTATTTAATTTTCACAACTTTATATGATGGGTGTAATTATTCCCATTTAAGAGGTAAAGAGGCTGAGGTTAAGATAGGTTAAGCAATTGCCCAAGTTTGTACAGATGATAACTGGCAGCTGGGATTTGATGCTAGATCTTTTGACTCCAAGCTCAGAGGTTATTTTGTTACATGATAGTTGCCCATCACAGCCACATATCCTCTCCTCTCTTCTTCCAAAATATTAGCACATCTCTTTCCATTATCCAGGCTAATTGCTCTCTATTGAGGATTATTCCCCTTATCACTGAGGTGGACTCAGTGCCCAAGATGGTTCTGGCATTGGGAAAACATAGGCTGAGAAGAGTATGACCAGCATTTCCTCTGACCTCTTTGGTATGGGGCTTGAAGACCTGAACTAATGGCTCCAGGAGCTGCTCCAGCCTTTTTCATTCTACCGAGCTCTTTTTTTTTTTTTTTTAAGATTTTATTTATTTATTTGAGACAGAGAGAATGAGAGAGAGCACATGAGAGGGGAGAGGGTCAGAGGGAGAAGCAGGCTCCCTGCCGAGCAAGGAGCCCGATGCGGGACTCGATCCAGGGACTCCAGGATCATGACCTGAGCCGAAGGCAGTCGCTTAACCAACTGAGCCACCCAGGCGCCCTCTTTTTTTTTTTATTTAAGATTTTTAAAATTTATTTGTGAGACAGAGAATGAGAGAGAGGAGGGTCAGAGGGAGAAGCAGACTCCCTGCTGAGCAGGGAGCCCGATGTGGGACTCGATCCCGGAACTCCAGGATCATGACCTGAGCCGAAGGCAGTCGCTTAACCAACTGAGCCACCCAGGCGCCCCTACCAAGCTCTTTAGAGAATCTACTCACTATCTCTGTATCATCCATGACCTTCTTCATCCATGACCTTCTTCACTTATAGAGCATATCAGGACCTAAAAAAGAATTTTTAATGTTTTATTTAAAAAATTACTAAGTAATAACAAATAATAAAGAATAATTGCTAATTACTAATTTATAATCAAATACAAATTTTTAATGTTTAATTTAGTTACAAAAATAATATTTGTTCATTAAAAGTACAAGCCAAATGTATAAAACCAAATATTAATCCTCTCCAACTTTTCTCCATTCTTCACACCTGAGGTAACCGAAGTTAATAGTTGATGTAGAACCTTATAAATATGCACAAATATGTATGGGTTACTTCGTGGTTTGATATTTACAAATATAGGATCATAGTGTACATATTGCCCAGCAATTTGATTTTTTTTCCACTTAATTATATTTCATATATATCTCTTCAAGTCAATGGATATATTTGTTTGGATATAAGTTTAGTTGCTATAACAAAGGGATTACAAATTACGGAATCTTAAATGAGACAAAGTTTATTTATCCAGTCAACCTGACTGGGCTAACACAGCTATTATAACTATGTTCCATGAGCATAAGCATGAGTTAAAGTAAACATACTTGAAATGTATGGAAAGATAAAAGTCCTCAGCAGAGATACAGAAGCCATGTAAACCTCAGAACTAAAAAATATAGTATCAGAAATTAAAAATTCACTGGATATGCTTAATGTCAGGATGGAGAAAAGAACCGGTGAACTTGAAAGTACATCAATAGAAATTATCTACTCTAAAGAGCAGAGGAAAAAAAGACTGAAAAAAAATTAAACAGATTCAGAAACCTGTCAAAAGGTTGAACACATGTTTCCTTGAAGTTCCAGAAGAAGAGGTGAAAAATTTGGCTTAGACAAAAATTTTGAAGGAAAGAGATGGCTGAAAACTCAGAACTGGTGAAAGACATACATTTAGAGATTCAATAAGCTCAGCCATCCCCAAACAGGATAAATTAACACACAACCATTCCTAGACACTTCATAGTCAAATTGCTGTAAAAAAGAAAAAAAAAAAAATCTTAAAAGCAGCTAGAGAAAAAGGACACATTACATACAGGGGGGATCAATATGGGATTCTCATCAGAAAACCAAGAAGTTTTTCTCATCAGAAGCCACAGACAATGGAGGAACATATTTAAAGTGATCAAAGAAAAGAATTGTCAACCTAGAACTTTATAGCCTGAAAAAATTACCTTCCACAATGAAGCTGAAATAAAAGACATTCTCAAAGGAGAAAAACTAATGGAATTTGTCTCCAGCAGCCCTACTCTAAAAGAATTGTGAGAAGTTCTTTGGGCTGAAGAGAGGGGATCCCAGAAGGAAATATGTATCTTCAGGAGTGAAAAGAGCAACACAAATGGTAACTATCTGTTCATATAAATATGAAATATATTATATATAAACATAAAAGATCATTTTTTTCTTCTTGAGTTCTTTGGAATATGTGTGACTGTTGAAACCAAAAATTATAACATTATCTGGTGGGGTTTTCAATATATACGCATGTATTAGAAATGACAACTATAACATAAAGGTCAATTGAAGGGGAGTTAAAAGAAGTATATATATATATTATATATATATATAGTTACAAGGCTTCTATATTTTACTTAGACTGGTAAATATTAACTCTAAATTGCATACGTTTAAAAATGTATATATAATTCTAGAGCAATTATTAAAGGGGAAAATATGAACAGATATAGTCAAAAAGCCAATAGATAAGTTAAAATGGAGTACAAAAAAATGTTTCTAATAATCCAAAAGAAGGCAGAAAAGAGGAACAGAGAAATGAAAAACATGTCAATAATTACATTAAATATAAATGGCCTGAACATATTAATTAATACTGTCAGGTTGAATAAACAAGACCCAACTATATGCTATTTACGAGAAACCCATTTTAAATATGACACATACATAGGTTAAAAGTAAAGGACGGATAAAGATATACCATGCAAACACTAATCAAAAGAAAGCTTGAGAACTTACACCGATATCAGACAAAGTAAATTTCAGAAGAAGGGTTACTACCAAGGAGTGATACTATACAATGATAAAAGATTAATTCACCAAGACAACATAACAATCATAACTGTGTATGTACCTAATTATAGGGCTTCAGATTGCATGAAGCAAGAGTTGATGGAATTACCCGAGAGAGAAAACTCTTCCCCAATCCTAACAGAATACACAATCTTTTCAAGTCACAAGAAATATTCACCAAGATAAACCATTATCTGGGCCAGAAGAATCTTAACACATTTAAAAGAACTGAAATCATACCAAGTGTGCTCTCTGACCATAATGGAATTCAACTAGAAATCAATAACAGAAAGGTGTCTGGAAATGCAAAAATCTATAAATGAAAACTTAATAAATATCACTTGAGTGTTTCCCCAAAGTTTTAGCAAAGCAAATCCCCATGTTTGTTTGTTTCCTGGAGAGAACTTTTTTTTTCAAAGGTGGTTTGGAGGACAAATGAGACTCAGGAATTATCTCTGGTACAAATACCTTAGAAGAGGGAGTATATGAATAGAAATAGCATGGGGTCTGGGACTGTCTGTGTGACATTAAGGAAAACACTCCACCTCTGTCTCACTTCCCTGTGGCAGAGTCACTACTGAAGACTCTAGAATCTGAATATTGGGCTTCCAACCCTGACACCATCACTTACCCGTGTGTGATCTTGGACAAATTAATTGACTTCCCTGTGCTTCAGTTTCATCACTGGTGTAATAGTAATAGTAATAGTAATAATAATAATAATTCAGGTCATCATATGTCCTAGTTTGTCTGCGACAGTCCTGTCTTATGTTTGTTATTTGGCTATAATTAGTAATAGTGTCCTGATTCTGGTGATAAATTATATGCTCACTCTAATAATAGTACTTATATATTACAGGGTTGTTGAGAGGATTGAATTTGTCATTATGCAGAGTGTTCTAGAATGGTGCAGGCAGTCAGGCTTATATCCATCCTTTCAGTATATTTGATTGCCTGCTATGGCCCAGGCGCTTTCCTAGACGCTAGGCTATGGTGCAAACACCACACTCAGGGTCGGGGGCCTGGCAGAGTGATCAGGTGCACAGATTCCGATGCTAGACTACCTGAGTATGAATCCTGGCTCTACTCTCTAATAGCTGTGTGACTCTGAGCAAGTAATTTTAGTTCACATTTGTCATATGCGTTGTTATGAAGATTAAATGGGTTAAATTTGCAAAGCACTTAGATTAATACCCAGTACATAAGTGCTATATAAATATTTGTTAAATAGAACTTATATTCCCAATGTTGGAAGATTAAATGCATTGGTATATGCAATGTTTATATGTATTTGTACTGGATATTTACCTTTCATTACTGAAGGTGTCCATTCTGGTATTTTTCTCAATACAAAGGAAATCTCCAAAGGTGTATGGGTGGCTCCCCTACTTCTAGAGACAGTAGACTTCCAGCAACTTTTAGAGGACATTTTGTTTTTCTAGATTAAAAAAATATAGTCCTGTTATAGTCTCACAACAACTGTAGTATTATTAACATGGTTCTTACAACGAGACAGGCTCAAAGACTCGCCAAGGTCACAGAGCATTGCGTCTTTTTGATCAAGTCTTTGGCAAAGATGTTAAGGTAAGTGTTGCATTTCAGTGTGTTTCTAGAGGACAGCAAGCAAGCTTCATTTGCTGAGCAAGTTCAAGTAACACATTATCAAAACCAACATGAAGAAACTAGATTGTTCCATTATCGGAGATAGAAAAGCTGTAATAATGAAACCTTAATTCAAATACAGGCAGTCTAGCTCCAGAGACCATATACAGAAAATTGCTGCACTAGGAAGAGAAGAGATCCTGAAGTTGCTGAGCGCTGTAAATACACTAGTCCGCCTTCCCTGTCATAGGATGGGGCAACACCCCCTCTGAAGTGTGCCACCTGAGGCCTAACTGTATCTGCCACAGGTTAGGGACCCTTCCCACCCACCAACTCAGAGCCTTCAACTGATTTCACCCATCACTGTTTCCAACATCCATATGCCCAGGGAGCACTTTATTTTCTGCTCAGGGACTCCAAACAATTCCAATAGCTAATGCATGTGGGTCTAATTCAGGCTTTGCCGGCTGTAACCTGACTATAGTGACATTTATATGCCATAATACATGCAACCGAGGCACTCAGCAATGCTCCCTCCTCACCCCCAGCCTCTTGGAATGTGCAAAATGTGCCTGTTAAGTAGCATAATCCTTTTTACTTGGAGTGCCTTTCCCCCTGGAGCCTTGCAAGTACTCTCTGCTAATGGCCCATTTTTAAGGATCTCCTTGAGACCAGAGAGGGCACCGGGCCTTAAATCTAATAGCACCCGAGCCTGTCTCCGTTTCAGACATTTCTAATATGCTCAGAAAGAGGCCTTGAAAAAGGGACTATCTTTATCCTTGGTTTCTCCTGTGCCCTCGGGAAGCCCTGATTTAGAAGATGCCCCTCACTTAAGCTGAAGCTGCTGCGGCCGATCAGGCACATTGGACTTAGAGCTGGTGTCCAATATGCCCGAAGCAGGCCGTCAGCTTTGACCCGTGTCCCAGCCTCCTCTGGATAAATGTGTGGTGTTTCATGGATCTAAAAGGAGAGGAATAAAGAGCCCAGACTAAAAATTTCGGAATGGTAAAAAAAGAGGAAGAATCAGACATTTTCCCCTTCAAATACTAATCATTTTAAATGCGCAATTTTAAGGATGCATTGACCCTGCCTGGCAGTCCTTGCAAGGAAATCTTCCTTTCCTTTCTTCATTCTCTTCTTGGACTCCCTCCCAGCTATTAGCTCAAGCCAGAGGTGAAGCCCCATTGAGTGAAACTGCTAGAAATGCTATGATTCACTCAGTGGGTGGCTCTGAATTAATTGTTGATCTGGTGGTGGGTGTTACTTTTTCTACCGGGTAGTGAGTTTCTAAATCTTGAGATGCCAGGCAAAAGCACTTGTGAGAGAAAGCACAGGAGAAAAGGATGAAGAATCTGAGATGTGCTTTCTCACCCCTGGAGCCCTTTCTGTCTTCATGCCATAGGGAACAGCAGAATCATCCACAACCCATGTATAATTAGTGGTAGTGAAACCGGGAGCTATGGGGAATATCAGTCCTGAGCAAAGACAACAGTGGCAAATCTTGATCAATTTTGCAAAAAACACAGGACTTTTAAAAAAGTGTAAATACAGAGTGTCATATATTCGTTGCTAAATTCATACAGCTCTACTTAAGGTAATTTTTAAAAAGTAAATGTTATGCTTTCAATTGTGTTTGCAGCCGCCGCCGCCCCGCCTCTAGCCCGCCGAGCTCCAGCCGAAGGAGAAGGGTGGTAAGTAAGGAGGTCCCTGTACCACGGCTCCTAGAAAGCACAGACTGCCTGCAAATCGACCGGTGGTAAAGCACCGAGGATGCAACTGGCTACAAAAGCCGCCCGCGAGAGTGCGCCCTCTATTGGAGGGGTGAAGAAACCTCGTCGTTATGGGCCCGGGACTGTGGCACTCCGTGAAATGAGACGTTAGCAGAAGTCCGCTCAACTTCTGATCCGCAAACTTCCTTTCCAGCGTCTGGTGCGAGAAATTGCTCAGGACTTCAAAACAGATCTGTGCTTCCAGAGGGGCAGCTATTGGTGCTTGGCAGGAGGCAAGCGAGGCCTCTCTGGTGGGCCTCTTTGAAGACACCAGCCTGTGCGCTATCCATGCCAAACGTGTCACAATTATGCCAGAAGACATCCATCTAGCGTGCAGCATACGTGCAGAACGTGCTTAAGAATCCACTGTGATGCAAAACATTTCATTCTTTAAAAAGAAAAGAAATTCTCCCTGTTACTGGTAGTTCTGAACGTTACTTTTTTCCCACAGGGTCAAGAGGTACCTAAGTATATGACTGCAAGTGGAAAAATAAGGGACAGAAATCAGGTGTTGGCAGTTTTTCCATTTTCATTTGGGTGTGAATTTTTAATATAAATGCGGGGACATAAAGCATTAATGCAAGTCAAAATGTTCCAGTGAACACGTTTCAGCTGTTCAACTTTATAACAATTATAAATAAACCTGTTACATTTTTCTGGACAATGGCAGCATTTGGATTTTTTTAAACAAGTAAATGTCTTACTGACAGCAACTAAATGGTGTTTGTGGCATTTTTATCATACAGCAGATCCATCCATTCACTATACTTTTCTGGGTTGTCTTACATGCAAGTATATGTTTTTAATGTTGTCTGTCTTCTGTGCTGTTCCTGTGAGTTTGTTTTAAAATACATTAAACTATAAAAAGTAAATGTTATAATGTCATAAGGGAAAATTCCCTTTAAATTTAAAAGAATATATATATATCATATATATTTACCTTTATATCTATTATACATATATGTGTGTGTGTGTATATATATATATATTTGTTGTTGTTGTTGTTAGGAGTGACCTTTTATTTGGGAAACTGCCAGAACCACAGCATGTTACTGGTCTACATCATGCTGATTAATGCCTGCTCAATGAGAGAAATTCAAGGGTGAGGTATTCAGGGTTGTCAGTGAACTGACCACATTGGGCTCGAGGGTTTTGTTCAGGACATTAAGTTCTTACTGTCACCTAATGTAGCCACCAAGGAGAAACTTGTACTATCTCTGTGTTTCTTCACTAGGGGCAGAGAGGACCCAGTCAGAGTACAGGTTTCCCTAGTTACCTGAAACTAGAGTGTTCTTATGAAACCTGAAAGCAGGAATGGCATAAATTGAAGAAGCTATTACCATTAATTTATATGGTAAATTTATTGAGCATCTCCAGACCAAAAACATAACCTCTCTTTGGCTTTTCTGATACCTGAGGACACATCTTGCTAACAGATGCACAAAATAAATCAAGACAAAGCCCAGATGCTCGCAGACACAGTTCAAAGCCCGGCCGCTTGCAGAGACGTGGCTCCCAGGGAAGGGGTGTGGCGGGCCATTCTCGCTGCTCGGGGCATGCTGCTGCCACAAACCTCGCCGCAGAACGAATGCCGAGTGCTATTTTCACTTGTCGCCTTTTTCCCTAAAAGCAAAAATCCTCTCCGGATTACGTTCAGTTAGCGAAAACTCGTACTTACGTTAGCTCTTCCGTAACAATGGTGCGCTGTGCGCTGTCGAAGAGCCGGAGATCTGGGTTACAGGAGCGGTGCCAGGAGCTCTACCTGCAGGGGCTTGAGTGGAGCCAGCATGGGAGCTCACACGGAGGCCTCCTCTGAGTTCTTTTTTTTTTTTTTTTAAGATTTTATTTATTTTTTTGACAGAGAGAGACAGAGTCAGAGAGGGAACACAAGCAGGGGGAGTGGGAGAGGGAGAAGCAGGCTTCCCGCGGAGCAAGGAGCCCGATGCGGGACTCGATCCCAGGACCCCGCGATCATGACCTGAGCCGAAGGCAGACGCTTAACCGACTGAGCCACTCAGGCGCCCCTCCTCTGAGTTCTTTATTAGACTTGTCTTCCTCCTCAGCTCCAGCACCTCCAGTGATGCAATTTGGTTTTCTCCCTTTCTGCAACGAGCTCCATCTAATGGGTCACGGGCTGTTTACTGCATTTACTGCTCAAATGCAGGCACATCAGCCCATTTACCTGCTCTGAAAATACTGTGAGTTAGGGGTACCTGGGTGGCGCAGTCAGTTCAGCACCCAGCTCTCGATTTTGGCTCAGGTCTTGATCTCAGGGTTGTGCGTTTGAGCCCCACAATGGACTCCATGCTGGGCTTGGAGCCTACTTAAAAACAAAACAGAACAAAACAAAACTGTGATTTAAGTTTGTGCTAATAGAACATGCTAATAGAACTCTGGAGCTTTCTGGCATTCAGAAGCAGAGGAATAAGTCATGCCATACTTAATAATCAAGTTTTTATTATATAGCTCTGTACTATTTACAACAATATTTTTTGGTGCTTCCTTCAGCAGTATGTATATTAAACAGCGTCATATTAATTGCTGGGCAGCCTTGTTTGGTGGGGGAAGACATGCTTTGGAGTAAAGCAGAGCTATGTTTTAACTCTGGTGCTTCTACTCAGCAACTCTGGAACCTCAGGGGCTGAACGCTTTACCCCTCTAACCTCTGTTCCTCATTAGTAAATATGGGTGATGTTTCCCAGCTATGAGGAGTGAAAATGATACCTTATTTAAGTTCTTAGTAGAATGGATGGTCTGAGGAACACACTTTGAGAACCGGAGACCTATTCTCGTCTTACTGTATTTTGTGTTTAATAGTAAGACTATTCTTGTCTTACTGTATTTTGTTTTCTTAGATAGGACATTAACCTCCCATTCACACTGATATGTCTTGCTTTTATTCTTTTTATGACTACCAGAGTTTTTAAATTACTTGACAAAATCTCCTGTCTTTAGGTATTAACTTTTTTTCTGTTACAAATGGAATTTTTATAAAGTTTATAAATTTAAACTTGGCGGACAAGGCAGTTGATTTGTGTGGATTTCTCTTATATTCCACGACTCTCATTAATTTTTCATTTCCTTCATTTTGTTGTTGTGTTTGTTGACTTGCCTAAGTTTACAAATAACAGTGTAACAGGTACATGAGGGAGTTCAGGCTGGAAAGTTTACCATCTGGTGCAGGAGTACTGATGTATTTTGATGATTGGTTCAGCCATACTGGTGTAGATGAGCTCAGGATCAGCCTTATTCTTTTTTTTTTTTTTAAGATTTTATTTATTTATTTGAGAGAGAGAATGGGAGAGAGAGAGCATGAGACGGGGGGGCGGGTCAGAGGGAGAAGCAGACTCCCCGCCGAGCAGGGAGCCCGATGCGGGACTCGATCCTGGGACTCCAGGATCATGACCTGAGCTGAAGGCAGTCGCCTAACCAACTGAGCCACCCAGGTGCCCCGGATCAGCCTTATTCTTAAGTAATAAAAAATCGACTGGTCATGTCTAGTGCCAAGTCGCTGATTAAAACTTTATCTCGTACATTAGGCAAAATGCTAAACTTCATTTCACTTTAAAGTCTTTCCTCTTCCCCAACTGAGGAAAGAAGGGAAAATCAGCTTCTTTCTTTCCTTCTGCTCCCCTCTTTCCCAGTCACCAGGATGACTCTGGCAACTCCCTGACCGGGTTGGGGGCCGTGGAGGCAACTGATTAGAACCAGGGAAGGTGGGACTTTCACAGTCACAGATGTAATCTGGAGCTGGTGTCTTTGATGTTGGCAGTATGGAAGACTGTCTGTGAAAAGCAGAGCTACTGCCTTCATTTCTAGGACTGTACTACGTGGGAGTGTGTGTTAATAGGGGCTGTAGTTATGAGGAGATAGGCGGCCGTTGGGATCGAATGTGGATATTGCCACCCACTGGGCACAGAGTGTAATGCAGCACTTTCTCAGAGCAAACTGGACAATAGTCTATGCTTTTAAAAAAAGCCCATGTTTTTAAAAAAGAGAGAGAACGGTATAAAGAAACCTCCGCGTACACATCACCTGGCTTCAACAGTTACCTGCTTATGGCCAAACTTGTTTCATCTGTTCCCCACCTACCCCTGCCTTACCCCTGGGCTATTTTGATGCAAATCCAGACATCATATCATTTAATCTGCAAGTATTTCTGTGTATACCTCTAAAAGAATAATTTTTTAAAAACAGCACTGTAGCACCTAAAAAAACCCTAACAATTGTTTAATATTGATTATACTGTTACTGTTCACATTTCTCCACTTGCCTTATAAATTAGGACACATCACAATTGGTTGAGGTTTCTAAGTCTTTTTTTTTTAATTCTTTTTTTTATTCGACAGAGAGAGAGAGAGCAAAGCAGGCAGAGAGGCAGGCAGAGGGAGAGGGAGAAGCAGGCTCCACACTGAGCAGGGAGCCTGACGTGGGGCTCAATCCCAGGACCCTGGGATCATGACCTGAGCCGAAGGCAGCCACTTAACCGACTGAGCCACCCAGGTGCCCAAAGGTTTCTAAGTCTTCTAACAGTAAGTTTCCCTCCATCTTTTGTTATTGTTCTTATAAGGTTTTGTTGTTGTTGTTGGTTGGTTGGTTGGTTGGTTTTATTCTGTTTTGTTTTGTTTTATGAGGTATTCATTTGTTCTGTGGAGTTTCCCACAGTTTGGATTTTGCTTATTGCATTTTTCAGAGTTGTTGAGTGTTTGCCTTTGTCCCCTGTTTTTCCTATAAACTGGTGGTTGGATCTGGAGGCTTCACCAGTTAGGATCTGCTGCTTTGGGAAGAAGAAGTCATAGGTGGTGCTCTGTACTCTCGTCAGGAGGCACAGAATATCCAGATGTCTGTTGCATTTTTGTGATGTTAGCTGTCACTGATAATTATTGTCCAGATCCATTAATTCATAGAGGATTGGGAAATGATGGTGTTCTCTCTTAATGTAATAGCTGGAATACTTTTATAAAGAAAAATTTTCCTTTATCAACTTTTTGGTTACGAAGGGTCAGGATGAATACTTGATCATTTCCCTTTATTTATATCTTCAAAATACTGTACCCGTTTCCTGGCAGTGAGCTCTGTTTGTCTTAATATCATTTTGAACTTATGCATTTAAACATATTTGATGTGTTTCAGTCTCTTGTAGTTACTGTGGTAGGCCATGTCCAATGTCCATGTCCCGATCCCAGGAAACTGTGAATATGTTCCATAATATGGCAAAGAGAAATTAAAGTAGCAAATGGAATCAAGGTTGCTAACCAGTTGACCTTAAAATAGGGAGATATCCTGGATTAGTTGAGTGGGCCCAATGTACTCACAAGGGTCCTTAAAAGTGGAAGAGGGAGCAAGAAAGAGGAGGTCAAGAGTGATGGGAGCTGAGGACTCTACCATTGCTAGTTTTGAAGATGGAGGAAGGTGGTCATGAGTCAAGGACTGCAGGCAGTCCCCTTGCATTTCTTGGAAAGTCATGCTGGAAAAGATAAACTGGAAAAGGCAAGGAAACAGATTTTTCCCCTAAGGCTTCCAGAAAGGAATGCAGTCCTGCTGACATCTTGATTTTAGCTCAGTGAGACCTGTGTTGGCCTTCTAACCTACTGAACCGTAACTTTGTGTTGTTTCAAGCAACTAAAGTGTGGTAATTTGTTATAGAAGCAATAGAGAACTAGTACAGTTACTATCCTTATTGATGTCATATTGATTCATCTTTGGCCAGTGCTATCCTTTTCAAACTGGCTTCCAGATCCTTGAGTTTTCTTGCTTTCTGGTATGACAATATGTTTCCAGCCTACCTCCTGGTAAACTCTTGGAGTTTGATTTCTACCTAAACTTATCTTGTTCTCCTGACTGTAACCAGTGATCTTAAATAGGAAAATCCAGCCTTTACAGTGTCTTCTCTGCAGCACTTGACATTACTCCTTTCCTTCCCAAAAGACATCTATCCTCCGCTATGATAGCGCCACAGGATCTTGTTCCGTTGCCTTTCTTGGGTCTTGCTTCCTAACCCCCTAAGGCTGTCCTCAGGCCTCATTTCTTCTTTCTCCACACTGGTCCTTAATAATCCCCCCATGCCAGTGGTTCCTTCGCTTGTATTTCTCTCCCTCATCTTTCCTGGTACCAACATAGGACCTCATTTCCAACTGCTTGTCATTGATGGCTGTCACCTATACAATAGCCTGTACCTCAAATTCATGGCAAATCCTTAACTGCTATAGTCGCCCATCTCTTTTCTATTTCTGCTAATGATTCTGACACTCAGATGCAAACTCGGGGTGCTATTTTAAAATCTTCCTTGTCCTGCGACCCTCCTAAAACAAGAAATAGAGCTGCCACCAAATAATTATAATATTTTCACTTTTGTTTTGCTATAGGAAATAAGAATTTTTAAAGTTTGTTTTGCCCTTGAGCATCCGTTTATGGACACAGACCTCCCATGAGAAGCCAAATAATCTCCAGAGGGTGCTTTGTGAGCATGGAACTAGAGCACGGGAGTTAGATGGTTTGAAGAGTTAATGGTGTTCAGCTAGGATGATGTGAGTATATGGGTCTTCTCATGGGATTGCAACATTTGAAGTCTTTGCTAAGCCTCCCTCTTCACTGAGAAAGCTTAGGGGGTTCCTACCAATGCTTCTGCAACCTTTCTATGCCCCCACGCCTGACCAAACTTCTTTTTATTTCCTTAGAAATATTAGTATCTTTCAGGCATAAAAAAATCACAAAATTAACTGAGATGGATGTCTACTAAATTAGGGGTAGATAAGTCTCTGTTTAACACTTCATATAGCTTTTTAAAATTTCTTAAATTTATTATTTATTTATTTTTTATTAACATATAATGTATTATTTGTTTCAGGGGTACAGGTCTATGATTCATCAGTCTTAAACAATTCACAGCACTCACCATAGCACATACCCTCCCCAATGTCCATCACCCAGCCATCCCATCCCTCCCACTTGATATAACTTTCAATAAATATCACTTGAGGGGCACCTGGTGGCTCAGCTGGTTAAGTGGTCATCTCCTGATTTTGGCTCAGGTCAAGATCTCAGGGTCCAGGGAATCAATCCCTGTCTCAGTTTCCCCACTCAGAGGAGTGTCTGCTCAAGGATTCTCCCTCTCCTTCTGCCCCTCCCCCTGATAGCTCTATCTCAAATAAATAAATAAACCTTTGAGAGACAGAGAGAGAGAGAGAGAGACATACCACTTGAAAACTGCTATTTGTATGTATGCCACGATGCTAGATGCAGGCCTTAGTGGCCTATGCATCATTGTGGAGTTTAGCGCCCTCTTGTGTTCACTACAAAGCCAAGCACAGCAGCTCTCCAGGATTTGCTAATCATATTTTGAACCGCATCTCCTATTTTATGGGGACTGTCTGAATTTGGCTATCAGTTTTTAAAAGGACCTGTCACCCTGAGAATCATATGTACACAGAGACAGCTCTAGGAAAAACCGAGGATGTAAAATTCTTGAGCTCCTTTATTTTCTCTTTCATCCTATTCTCCCAACACTTTCTTTTCCCCCATTTTATTCACTCCAGAGCTCCCATATCATATCTGATCCTGTGACTTATTAAGTCATCTAAATTTACATATTTTTTATGCTTCCAAGAAATATTTTCATATATTGGGCACCAAACTATGTTGTCTAGATGGACCCAAAGAGAACTCAGTCAGCTGTATCAGATAATGAAGAGCACCGGGCGGGGGGAGGAAAGGGGAATGAGGAACAGGGGAGCTGGGAGGCAGTTCTACTTCTCTGTGAACCCCAAATAATGCCCTGTGTTCTGAAAGAGTCTGGAAAATGACTAAACATAGGTGGGTAGAATGACCAGACTGACAGCCATGTCATCACTATACTCACCAGCTGTGTAAACTTAGACAAATTATTTAACCTTCCTGAACTCTAATTTTCTAATCTGTAAAATAGTAATAATATCTACCTCACTGGGCTGTTAGGAGGACATCAAATACTGTATGTAGCATATTAATAGTATACAAAGGTATACAAAAAATTCATCTTGAATTAAAAAAAACAGACATAAGGCAAACATAACACTCAAAGGCCAAATCAGGACAATATGAAATTGCTTATTTTTGTACTGAATGATACAGAGAGAGAAAAGGACATATTGCTCTGGTAAATGGTTATTTAAAAATAAAGTGTCACAGCTCTAGGCTCCAGTGGGAAAAACGTTTAACCTCAGAAACGAGCTGGCTCTTTAGTCAAAGGCACAGAACTGACTGTGAAGAAAGGGACAGATTCACAAACTTCCAGAATCTCAAAATGGCAATGACAGCTACAAATCAAAGAAAAGGACATTTGTACCCTAGCTCAATGTTAAGGCCCAACCAAATATCCAGGACACACTAAGCAGGATTAAATTATACACAGTCATGAAATTCTTCTGGCTCTCCCTTCAGATAACTTAGATAAACATTTATTTTGAACTCTGCATAAGGCCCTTAACGGACATGCCAGTCACAGGGCCTGCCAGGCCCACTAGCTACTTCCTCTTTGAGAATCCAGAGCTAACTGAAGTAGGCTCTTGCTAGATTGTTTTTTGGGTTAAAGAAGACCACCAATTAGGACAGAGGTGGGCACCTGGAAACTTATGAAGTGGCTTGGTTTAAAACACTCTACTTATCAGGAATAATTAATAAAGTAATTGGATTTTTTCCCTCAGGTAGTTGAATGGAAAAGAGTCGCCTAGTTGATAGCAGGTGTAGATAAGACAGAAAAGAGAAGAAATCTAAAACAGGAGTCACATTAATGGCAGCATGTTAGGTTAGCATCTTTAGATCAGCAATTCCTGCTGGAGGAGCAAACATGTTAATCTGGCCCTGAGAGCTGCCTTCGACTGAGAACTTAGAAGCCTGCATGATACCGGCCTCCGTCCCTGCAATGAGTTTTTTCCAGGAAATGCCGGCTACTTGAGATAGTGCGAGATCTCTGGCTCGTGCAATCAAAGAAGAGTAATTAACAACAGTGCGGGGATTGAAATTAAAGGAGACAGTCTCTGCCATCACTGAACTTAAATTGTAGTTGGGAAGATTGTGCATATTAATTCATGGCACATTAAGTTTCCTACTGTCGAATAGTATATTAAGTGCTAGGGATACAAAGATAAACAGAACACAGACCCTCTGCTCCAGGGGCTCAGAGACTGCAATGGGAAATGGACAGTGTGAAGGGGATGCCCAGCATGCAGAAGGGATGGGGGAGGGGCGAATCACTAATGGTTGTACCAAGAATCTGGTTGTTTTTTTTTTTTTTTAGAGATAACAAGGTACTTAAAAGCCTCAATCTTCTTTGTGTGTTCTCAGCCACTAACTAGTACTTAGGTGTAATAGTCCTAAATTTTGTTATCAGCGTGTACAGATGTTATGTGTGTCACTGCATTTTAACTGTTCAATCAGGGTGATAGACTGTTCTGCGTCACCCACAGCCTCACCAGGGGTGGTTACGATGACTACACCGGATTAAGGTTAGCAACTGTGGCATCAGACACTGAGAATTAGGGGCCAGAGGGCAGAACTGTGTTAGAAAGAGTAAGGGCTTGGGACTCAGACTTGACTTTGATTCTTAGTTCTACCACTTGCTAATGAGCAATGTAACATTTCTCAGCTCTATTTCCTGATAAAGTGTATTCAGTAATCTCCCCAACCCTGCCCTGCAGAGGATTGTTGTGTTAAATGAGACCAGGCACAGAAAACACCTGATAACCATGCAATGGGAGCACAAAATCTCAGAACTATAAAACAGCTACCATTCTTGCTTTTAATAGATCTTTGACCCTGCTTACCAAACATAGTCACAAACTGACTCATTTATAATTTCTGGAAGAGAATGCAACCTACGAGAGGGCTATTAAGGCTTTTATTTCAGGAATAATTGGAAAAGCAGAAGGAAATATATATATGAATGTCAAAATGAGCCTTTTTTCTTGCCTGATTTGGAGGTGGCAAAGCACTTCAGAATTATCAACAAGGAGAGAGGAGGATTTAGAAAGCAGGCAGTCCTACTTTGCCTAAGTGTTATTCACTCTGGCCTGGGATGCAGAGTGACACTGGTGTGGTGTCAGGAACTAAACCGGAATGAGACACTGGCAGACTGTGGGGAACGAGAGAGAACGTCAGCCCTCTGTCATTAAAGCAGGGCTCAGATGCCAGGCAAATTCTTTACAGGGGCAGGTCACAGGTAGGGCCTGAGAAGAGCAGTTCAGGTGGCCTAGAGCTCACCTCTCTCACACATGTGGAGCTACCATGAAGTAGATTGCAGCTACTGTTTGAAGATAATGGAGAAGCTATCAGGTCTTGAAAAGAGAAAATCTTAGAGAAGGGAGGATTTGAGAGCGAGGTGAACCCACAGTGTGTAGCTGCATTTTCCTTCTGGGCAATTACTGATTCCGGGTGTGGGTCAAAAAGCCTAAGAATCCAGTGGAAGGGCTTGGGCAGAGGACCTCTACTAAAAGGTAGAGAAACTTCTCAGGAATGAAGAAACATTAAGTAGAAAATGGAAGGGTGAATGTCTCTAAGAAGGGGCAAAATGTATACCCAACATCCTGCCCTTAAGACATTTGCCAAATTTTTAAGCTGACCAAAGAAGCCAAGCAGACAGGCTCTAAAGAGCACAACGGAGTTCGTGTCAGTCTAGGAGTGCTGAGCAGACAAGGGTCGATAGAGTTCAAGACTTATGTTGGGATGAGCCCAGTCAACTCCCCACACCCAATCTTAGCCAAAAGGCTGAGAAGTGATCTGCTGGAACCCTTAATGGTTACACTTTAACAGCAGGGTTGAATCAGACATAGAAAAAGCCTTTCCAGAATTTCAGTCCAGCCTTGGGCCAGCTCAGTCTCTAAATGGATTGAGATAATTACCCTCCATTCTAACTACCCTGCAAAGAAAGGGTAAACTTCTACTGGAGGAAGATATCATCCAGAGCCACTATAACTTTTAATACTCCATGTCAGCATTCAATTAAAAATTACTTGGCATGTCCCTAGGCGTGCGGGGTGGGGGGGACCACATGATAATCACCTGTTACCAACAAAGAATAACCAGCCCCTAAAAAGGAAGTAAGCCATCAAAGTGTTATCAATAGAGACGTTAAAAGGATTTAAGTTCCCTGGTTAGCTTTCTATTTTAAAAGACCAACACTAAAGGCCCTCTTGGCAACCCTGCCCCAACCCTGTTGGGACCCCTCTCACTCTTTAAGAGCTTTTTCTGTATCTTCACTTAATAAACTTCTTTTTTTTAAAAGATTTTATTTATTTATTTGAGAGAGAGAGAATGAGAGACAGAGAGCATGAGAGGGAGGAGGGTCAGAGGGAGAAGCAGACTCCCTGCTGAGCAGGGAGCCCGATGTGGGACTCGATCCCGGGACTCCAGGATCATGACCTGAGCCGAAGGCAGTTGCTTAACCAACTGAGCCACCCAGGCGCCCCCACTTAATAAACTTCTTACACACACACACACACACACACAAAATTACTTGGCATGTCAAGAGAAACGTCAAAATGACTGAAAACTGATGAGGAAAAAAAATACAATAGATCTGTAAGTGATCCAGATATTGACACTATTAGTCAAGACTCCTTAAGGACAAAAAAGAGTCATATCTTGAAGATATAAAGTGAAGATTGCAATAAAGTAATATTTACAGTAAAGCAAATGAATTTTTTGGTTTTCCAGTGCATATAAAATTATGTTTACATTATACTGTAGTCTATTAGGCGTGAAATAGCCTTATGTCTTAAAAATATGTACATACGTTAATTAAAAATACTTTATTGCTGGGGCACCTGGCTGGTTCAGTAGGTAGAGTGTGTGACTCTTGACCTCGGGATGTGGGTTGAGCCCCATGTTGGGTGTGGAGATTACTTACAAATAAAATCTGAAAAAAAAAAACCAACTTTATTGCTAAAAAATGCTTTCAGTGAACTGTAATCCTTTTGCTGGTAGAAGCTCTTGCCTCCATGTCGATGGCTGCTGCCTGATACGCTAGTGGTTGCTGAAGGTCGGACGGCTGTGGCAATTTCTTCAAATAAGACAACAGTGAGGTTTGCTGCATCAACTGACTCTTCCTTTCACTGTAGAACTTTCAAAATTGGAGTCAATCCTCTCAAACCCTCCCACTGCTTTATCAACTAAGTTTACGTACTATTCCAAATCTTTGTTGTCATTTCAACAATCTTCACAGCATTCTCACCAGGAGTAGATAGATTCAATCTCAAGCAACTACTTTCTTTGCTCATCCATAAGAAGCAACTCCTCATCTTTTCCTTTGCATTCACAACTTTACTATTTGGCACAAGAGGCCTAGCTTTTGGCCTATCTCAGCTTTTAGGACATGCCTTCCTCACTAAGCTCAGACATCGCTAGCTTTTGATTTAAAGTGAGAGACTGACTCTTTCTTTCACTTGAACACTTAAGAGTTCATTGTAGGGTTATTAACTGGCCAAACTTCAATACTGCTGTCTTGGGGAAAAGGGGGCCGGAGGAGAACGAGAGAGACGGGGAAACAAGTGGAGCAATAAGAATATACATACTTCTCAATTAAGTTTCTCCATCTTAAATGGGTGTGGTTTCTGGCACCCCAAAACAATTATAAAGTAACATCAAAGATCACTGATCACAGATCACCATAACAAATATAATAATATGGTAAAAGTTTGAAATATTGCAAGAATTACCAGTGTGTGATACAGAGACACAAAATGAGCAAATGCTGTTGGAAAATTGTGCCAATAGACTTGCTTGAGGCAGAGTTGCCACAGACCTTCAATTTGTAAAAAAAAAAAAAAAAAAAGTAGTACCGGCAAAGTGCAATAAAATAAGATATGCCTGTAGATTTCACCAGGGAATTGGAAATTGTAATGATCGTGACTGGAGTGGTTTAAGATAGGAGGCAAGGAAACTAGTTTTAAGACTATGGCAGGCTTTCTCAATCTTGGCAGTATTAACATTTTAGGCCAAAGAATTCTTTGTTGTGGGTGCTGTTCAGAGAACTCTAGGATGTTCAGTAGCATCCTTGGCCTCTACCCACTTGATGCCAGCCAATAGCATCTCTGCACAGTGGTAACAACCAAAGATGTCTCCAGACATTTGCCAAATGTCCCCCTCCTCTGCCCAAGGTGGCACATTTACCCCCAGTTGAGAACCACTGTGCTACTATAATAATACAGATGGAAGATAATGCAGACAAATTAGGAACTGATTTGAATGACAGTTAATACATAGAAATGAAAATACAAAGTGATGAGTGAAGGATGATAGAGTGGGGCAAATCTAGGATATACGACTAACTTCATATATTTCATATTTTGGATGCTATAATACTCAAGATAGGAAAAGGATCAGGTTTTGGGGGAAAGTTAATGAATTTATTTTAGGATATGTTAGGTTTGAGGTGCCTCTATCAGTTTCCTATTGCCATTGTAACAAATTACCATAAACTTTATATCTTATGGTTCTGGAGGTCAGAATTCCAAAATGGGTCTCAGTGGGCTAAAATCAAAGTGTTGGAAGGGCTGGTTCCTTCTGGAGATTCAAAAGGGGAATCCATTCCTTGTCTCTTCCAGCTTCTAGAGGCTGTCAGCATTTCTTGGTTTGTGGCCACATCACTCCAATCTCTGCTTCCATTGTTACGTTGCCTTCTTCTCTGACTCATCAAACCCATCCAAATAATTCAGGATAAATTCTCCATCTCAGATCCTTAACTTGATCACATTTGTAAGGTCCCTTTTGCCATATAAGGTAGCATTCATAGATTCCAGGGATTAGGGCATGGACATATTTGGGTGGCCCTTTTTCAGCCTACAACAGTGCCTAGGGGGTAATCCAAATAAAGATGTCTAAAAGGCAGTTGAGCATATGGCTTTTGAGCTCGAGAGGGATTTGGACTTTAGTTATAGATATGAAGTCACTGGCATGTGTGTAGATATGCCAAAGGGGGAAATGTAAAAAAAAATATCAAAGATGTAACTGTGGGGGGCACTGACATTATAAGGGGTGGGCATCCGTTAGGATTAGAATCAGCTGCATATAACAGAAACTTAAGTAACAATGGCTTAAATAAAAAGGAAGTTTATTAAACTATTAAAGAAGTCTGGGTTAGTATGGCACTTTGACCACATCACCAATGTGCTAGTTCCCTCTATCTTTCTGCTCCACCATCCTAAGGTATATGGCTTCCATCTTCAATGATGCAACATAGTCAAAAATGGCTGCCAGGGTTTGGCCATCTTATCTAGTTTCTAGGCAGGAAGAAGAGAAGGGGTAAAAGGGCAATCCTTCTAGCTGAGTCAGATCTCTCTAGAGATTTCTTGTTTAGTCCCACCCAACTGACTTCCACTTGACCCACTGACCGCACCTAGGGAAGTTGGAGAGTGTAGTCTTTTATAGGTATATTACCACCCTAAAAAAAAGAAAAGAAAGAAAAGAAAATCAAGGTTCTGTTACTAAAAATGAAGGGGAGAATGGGTATCAAATAGGCAAAGAGCAGTCTCTTTGAGAATGGACAACACACACACACACACACACACAACCAAAAAACTCTACAAATGAGGCTGAGAAGGAATGATCAGTGAAAGAGGAAACGAACCAAGGGTGAGGAGTTTGGAGCTGTGTCCTGGAGGGCAGTTCCCTGTCAAAAAGTAGCTGGACTCAGAAATTGCACCTGCATGTAAAAGGCCAAGGGTAAAGTCATTAGCTGTCTACTTTCAAGATATTCTGCTGGAGAACGAGCAAGGGTAAAGGAGGCAACTGCTCCAGCTAAGAGGGTTTTTTAGAAAATCACACACCTTACCTGAATTCTCTTGTATCTTCCAATAGAGGCCTTGGTTGTGAACTGCTTCATCAACTTTAGGATGGAAAATAGAAAGAAAGCTATCAGAATTTTCAGGTAGGGTATCTACAAAAAGAAGTTGGCATATGCAAGCTACCTTTTGTTTTGTTATGCTATAAAAGAGCACTGGAGTCTTTACCTTACCTTGATTTACAGTACTTTATCTTGAGAGATATCACGTTGGAAAGGGGCAAAGTGAGCAGGCCCTTCCTGTTTTTCCACGAAACACTGGTTCTTTAAAATCCCTTTCCCCCCTAATATTATGTACATACCAAAAAACCAAATATCTTAACCTACTCTGATTCAGGAGACTCACAAATTAAAAATCTTTTCCACAGGGACGCCTGGTGGCTCAGTCAATTAAGTGTCTGCCTTCGGCTCAGGTTCATGATCCCAGGGTCCTGGGATCGAGTTCTGCATTGGGCCCCCTCCTCAGTGGGAAGCCTGCTTCTCCCACTGTCTGCCGCTCCCCCTGCTTGTGCATGCTCTCTCTCTCTGACAAATAAATAAATAAAAATCTTAAAAAAAATCTTTCCCACAGATCTCTTCCCATACTGTCTCTAACCTGGGTATGTGTTTGTTTGGCTAGAATAGTGATATTTTGTTACATCACACATGACCCATCTAAGAATTATACAAGGTGCTGGTTTCCAGAATCAACATTCTTTGAAAATACAACGACTGAATATTGCTCATGACAAGTTGTAACCCCTGTGCCAAGACAGGAAACAGAAGCACTAGTTCTTCACAGGCAAGGGACTTGCTGGTGGTATCTTACTATGACCTGGATTAAGCCTCCAGATAAATCCTGGGAGGTCGAACAGTGGAGGGCTGGAGTCAGCCTCCTAAACAATGTCCTCTAAGCTGCCTTTATTATTATTACTTATTTGAGAGAGAGAGTGTTAGCAGAAGGGAGAGGGAAAGAGAATCTGAGCTGAGGTCAGAGCCCAATGTGGGGCTCGATCCCAGGAGCGAGACGCCATGACCTGAGCTGAAACCAAGAGTTGGATGCTTAACCAACAGCCACCCAGGAGGCCCTCTAAGCTGCCTTTAATGCACATGGTCCCATCTTTTTTTTTTTTTTTTTTTTAAAGATTTTATTTATTTATTTGAGAGAGAGAGAATGAGAGAGAGCACATGAGAGTGGGGAGGGCCAGAGGGAGAAGCAGACTCCCTGCCGAGCAGGGAGCCCGATGCGGGACTCGATCCCGGGACTCCAGGATCATGACCTGAGCCGAAGGCAGTCGCTTAACCAACTGAGCCAACCAGGCGCCCCACATGGTCCCATCTTGATTTGTCTCCTTTCTTGTTGAAATTACCTTTAAAGATTCAGAAGTTGGCAGACTGGCATAATCCCAGTAAGTAGGCATTAACAACTAGGTTGCTGGAAAAACTAGACACACGAGTGTATGAAAATTAGGTGCCCATTTAATCCTTTGATCACATCTCAGGCCTCCCTCCAAAAAGGTAAATGGAATTGATGGATGTTGCACTTCACTGATTCTTGTTCCTGGTCACGAATAGGGAATGAGGCATCACCCCCATGAGTGAGTTACTAGAATTATGGTCTGGAGTCATGGATACAAATCTCTGATTCTAGGCACTTCTCTTCCATTTTACCACTTCAGTTAGGAGTCCTCTTGGTATCCCTTCCATGCAATCTGTCCAGCTATTAATTTAATAAATTGTGTACTGCCCATCCAATTAAAAATTAGCTATCATTTCAGTGTATAGAATGTCAGGCAGCGTGCTAAGCACATTCTCTTGTATAATCCTTACAACAATCCTGTTGTAATTGTCAGTTTACAGATGAGTTAACTTAAGGCACAGAAGTGTTACTGTGCAGGAGTCCATTAAGCAGCGTCAGCAGAGGGTTCAGATCCTTGGGCTGTCTTCTTCCAACACTCAACAAAAGTAAAATTTATCTGACAATATGATATGCTCCAACTCAGGGCATGTGACTTAGAAAACCTATAGATTTCCCCTATCCTCCCCAAATTGTAAAGATTTTTTATCTCTTGGTTCAAATGTATTATCCCTGCCGAGCTACAATTTCATTAAACTAAGAAAAGCTGTAACTTCCAGAACGTAAGTGTATTTTTCTGTTGGAGTATGGGTCCCAAAGTGAAGCTCCTGCATGGAAATGAAAGCAAGCATTTACCTCTTCAAACTTCTATGTGAGAGGAAGCAGAAGACAGAGGGGGTTGGGAATTGGGACACATCTGGAGCTCCTGTTGATATAATTGAACATTCTGAACCATATCTGAATTAAGAACACTGTTGAAGGTGGGGGATGAGAGACAACGAAACCCTTCCTTGTAGTCAGGAAGTAAAGAATTCGTATCTGAAATGGGAGGCAAGGTCATCCGTCTACTACGAGAACAAGGAACACTGGAGAGAGAAGTTTGAGGAGCATGATTTTATAACCATGAGGAAGACTGGGAAAGAATGGTTATATAAGGACAGTTGTGCTGGGTGTCTGCTGGTTCAGTTGAATCAGAGGTTTACAATAGTGTGCCAATTGGCAGATGTGTGTGATTTTCTCCAGTAATGCTCAGATTGGGTGTGGAAGTGGAGAAATCAGATAGCTGGGCTGCTCCCAGGCCGGGTGTGCATAGAGCCAATGCCCCAAAAAGCAACATAGATGACAACGGTAGAGGATGCAGGCAATGCAGTGACTGAAAAGATACAGAGAAGTTGGCTAAGGAAGGAAAGCCACAAGGGAATGATCAGGGACTGGGGTTTTGAGGAGTTCAAGGAAACAGAGATTAAGAGAGACATGGAGTAGTATGAGGTTGTATAATGGGATTTCAAATTTCAAAGTGGAGTAGTTCTGGAGCAATGACAAGTTTAAGTTGCAATGAGGAGAAAGAAGCACTGAGTTAAAATCAAGTAAAAAATTTTGAGGTTATAGGGGCGCCTGGGTGGCTCAGCCGTTAAGCTTCTGCCTTCAGCTCAGGTCATGATCCCAGGGTCCCAGGTTCAAGCCCTGCATCGGGTTCCCTGCTCCGTGGGAAGCCTGCTTCTCCCTCTCCCACTCTCCCTGCTTGTGTCCCTCTCTCACTGTTTCTCTGTCAAATAAATAAAATCTTAAAAAAATTTTTTGAGGTTATAATTGC
Organism: Mirounga leonina; assembly: GCF_011800145.1. Lineage (NCBI taxonomy): Eukaryota > Metazoa > Chordata > Mammalia > Carnivora > Phocidae > Mirounga > Mirounga leonina. The sequence continues at coordinate 40,854,587 of NW_023270451.1, forward strand.
ATTAAGGACAGGTCATTCATTCACTTTTATGTAGTTATTACCAGTATAATTTTTTTAAGAGTTGGAGTATGTAAATTCTCAGTTAATGTAGGAAGGTCCAGGAGTACAGAAAACAGAAAAGGATCCACAAAGATATCATGAATCTCACACAGGTAGTTCTGCCTGTGAGAGGAAGAGTAATGATCTGGAAGATGACAAGACCACAGTGGCCTCTGTTGTGGACAGTGTGAAAGGACAAGCAGGCACCACCTGCAAGTACTGCAGAGGTTTAGACACCTGGAGAACGCAGTCTTTTTTTTTTTTCTTTTTTAAGATTTTATTTGAGAAAGAGTGAGAGAGACAAAGCATGAGGGGGAAAGGTGAGAAGCAGCAGACTCCCCACTGAGCAAGGAGCTGGATGTGGGACTCAATCCCAGGACTCTGGGATCATGACCTAAGCCGAAGGCAGAAGCTTAACCGACTGAGCCACCCAAGCGTCCCTGGAGAACGCAGTCTTTAGTAAGAAAAGGAAGTTTGAGTTCTGTAGAGACTAATAGATGACCTGGTTTAAATGGAGATGGAGTTTTAGAAGACAGTGTAAAAAAGGCAAGGTCAGTTCATGTGATACTACTCCAAGGTAATGCCTGTGTGACCTTTGACAGAAACCTCTGAGCCTGTTTAAATATAAAATAGGAAAGATACTTGTTCCATACACCTTATGAGGTAGTGAAGATAAGCTGAGAAGTGAATGAACTTTATAAAGCAATCCGAGTTACAGGGCTAGAATTTGCCCAAAATGTCATGTGAAAAAAATGAATTTGGGTTAGCAACAGATTACAGCGAAGTTTGTAAAGACTTTACGATGCCTATTTTATTCCACATTGAGTGGGAAACTACTTAAACCAAAGGAGATTAAAATAACAGCAGTCAAGGGTGTCAAAAGTCCTAGAGATCATCAGAGCTAATTGAGAATATGAAAGAACACTAGATAGGAGAATTCGACCACTGCAACCTTAGAAGAGGTAAATTTTCACTCTTTCAAGGAATTTGACATGGCTATAAAATGAAAAGTATTCCAGTGCTCACCAGTTAAGTGCTTTCACAGATGTCAATGCTCAACAGCAATCTTATAATGTAGCCATCTATGGCTATGTAAATTTAGTCACAATTCAAGGGCTTAATCGCCAAATGTGGTTACTGGCTACTGTACTGGACAGCCCAAGTACAATCCATCATCACAAAATTCTATTGGACAGTGCAAAATCCAGTGTAGGTGGCACTTGGGAAACACTCCTTAAAAACCTGACTCACTTGTGATAGCACCAAGCCACCTGTAATGGAGCAATAGGAATGAAAACATGGGTTAGACAGTGCTTTTTTTTGGTCTTCTTTTTAAAGATTTTATCAGAGAGAACACACAAGAGCAGGGGAGATGGAGAAGCAGGCTGCCCACTGAGCAGGGACTCAATCCCAGGACCTTGGGATCATGACTTGAGCCGAAGGCAGATGCTTAACCAACGGAGCCACCCAGGCGTCCTTGTCCTCTTTATTTCTAAGAAAGCATATATACTTCATAGATGGGAACCTCACTTCCGAATTAACTGTAGATCACTTAAACGTTATATATAAATCACCAGGGGCACTTAATGAGTACAATTGGCCTAGTACAGAGCAGGTACTTAGTAATTATCTCTGCCAACACAGGCTTTAGTTGATGTAGGAGGCACAGAAGTAAATCAACTCCCTGGCCTCCAAGTCTTCCCATAATGATCTGTAATTCTTATAAGCTAAATTGCTGTACTGTCTCTGAATACCACTAACTTCTGCAGTTACCAAGTTCTCTGTTACGTAGGCTTTTCCTCTGAGTTACAGCAGGCTTTTTTTTGCTTTCCCAAATTGTTTCTGCATGTTTCGTGACTTCTTTGCTTACTTACATTTCTCTGATGATTGAAAATAAGATTCTTAAGTTACAAATTGCTTTGTCAAGCCTTAACAGGCTATCACCCCCATCACCTTTGAAACCATTAACAAAGCCTCTTCCCACTCTCCTTGTCCCAGAGATGGCTCTCATCGCCACCAGATTTCCTTCACTGAGAATTTCACCATCTCCATAAAACCTCCAGGGCCTACTCTAAATCGTATGGCATGGACCACGTACGAAATAACTTGGTACACGAATTATACAGTTATATACCTCAAAACTATGACTAGAAGCACCTTATCCTATCCATATTTGGCATAAACACTCCAGTGCTCATTCTGGCTGAGGAAACTCTAAAGATAAATTACTGATGTGTTGTTCTAGTTCAGGGTGTCCTACAGGACTAAGTAAACACAATTGAGTACTATAACTAGTAACACTGCTCCACAAGTACTTGGAATGGTTTTACTCAAAATTTTGGCATCAGTCATTAAATCAGGCACATTAGAAAAATCATGATCTGTGATTTTGTTTTTAATTATCTCAAGCCTCATCACATAATTTACAAATTTGTGCTGATGATAGATCTCTTTATTTTAACCCTTCTAACGAGTTGGCAAAAGCACCATTACCGATCATACATATATGGTATTTCCACAACTGTGTCTTTGCATAGCCGTTTAGAAGACAATCCTGAATTATAACTTAGTCTGACTTAGTAGAGAATTCACAAGCCAAGTCTGCTGCTATATGTTGTCACACTGAATTTTAAAAGCATCTGACCTTACAGATCATCTATAAAATGTGAGAAGTGTTAAATATTCTTTAATATTGAACATAAACCACACTAAAATGCCTTTCATTAAGCAAAAGGCAACATTTTAGATGTAGAGAATTTTAATTAAATTGGCATAGTTAAGACCAAAAAGATAAAGTGGACATTGCCAGGCTATCTTCAACCCTTGCCTTTAACAGGCTAACAAACACAACTTGAAACACAGCTGAGTCTTGCTGGTTCTGAGACAGTGAAGGGATTTCTTCAGTATTTAAATATATTAATATAACCAGTTATATAAATCTAAATATAAAACCAATCTCCTATAAGTTCAGAGATGGCATTTACCATCTCTGCGAAAAGCTGAACATTACTAATCAATTCCAATCATATTTTAAGAAGGGGAAAAGTGACAGCACTTGCTGAACCAGAATTACTATCAAGGTTCAAAAAGCTGATCATATTCTTTTAACCACAAGCCAATCTTATCTAAATCAGGACTGTCCAAAAAAATAGTCTATCAGCCATTCATGATCTGAATTCTGGTGTATGCGATCAATTTAAATACGGTACACACACAAAAAAAGTCATGAGACACTTTTGTTTTGCAATAAATAAGGCAATAGCCAACTATTACTCCTTAGTAGCTATTTTGAGATAAGCTATCAAGTCTGCTCTTTCCCCTGTCTTCTTAATGCCAGCGAAGATCATTTTTGTTCCAGGGATGTACTTCTTGGGATTCTCCAAATACTCCATCAGTGTCTCTTCTCCCCAGGTGATGCCTAAACAAGGAGGGATGTATTGTTAAGTATTTTACACTCCCGATAAAGGTCTCACCATTGGTTATATCCATGCAATTTGTGCTTCTGTTATTTCAAAACTGACCCCAGCCCCCAGCCCCTTACCTTTGTTCTTGTTGGCATCCGTGTAAGAAAATCCAGGGGCCTGACCTGTCTTTCGGCCAAATAAACCATGGAGATTTGGCCCAGTCTTGTGCTTGCCTCCCTTTTCCACGGTATGGCATTGGGCACACTTCTGAACAAAAATCTTCTTGCCCTTCTCAACATCACCCATTTTTTTAAATCTAAAAAATGAAAGACTCCATTTATTACCTTTTTCTTTCACGTAAAAATCCAATGGAAACCAATCAGTGGTCAGTCTAGTGACTTAATTACTAATCCACTGCACATCTAGGATGTAAGTACCAGGATGAATCTTGTTTTACTCCGTACACTTGCAACAGACTCTTTAGTACCAAAACCACTAGGTGAAAGGAGAAATTCCTGAAATACACATCTATGTGTGCTCAAGTGAGGGAATTAAACCCCAAGTAAGCCAAGTGGGAACCTAATTCTAATTCAAAAGTTGAGGTCAAGGTCACAGAAAGTCACAACTCTGAGTAAGTTGAAAACCATGATTACATTAAACCAAAACTACCAAAATGTCAACCTTCAAGAAAGCCTAATTATTTACTCATACTACAAACTGAAGCCACTTCTGAGAAGTCAGAATACGTTTTAAAAAAACAGAAGTCGTGCTTGATCCAGCCTGCTCAGGTCACTATAAACTGCCTTGCTGTGTGGGTGGGAGGGCAGTGGTGGGCTGCGAGGTTTCCCAGGGACCCCCCATCCTCCAGTCTGGATCTCAGGAGTCAACCACGAGATCACCCAATTAGGCCGATTTCAAGAAAACTGATAAAACCTACCTTCCCGAGATGCCTAGGCAGATTAAGGGGAAAAGCGACAGGTGACCCAGAAGAAAAATAACCCCTTTTTGGAGGAGCAGCAGTTTTTGCTCCCTTTGAAGGAGAACGTGAGGCGCTACGCGCCGTCCCTCACCTTCCCGCCCTTATTTCGGGAAGTCTTGTCACTTCCACAGCCCCTCAACCCCGACTACGAGAACTTGGGTCTCAGTCGTATTGCAACGAGGTCTCCTCCGGGCTTTCAGGACCCTGAACAAGTCCATTCCCCGACTTAGATGGGGTTCCGCCCCACCTCAAGCCGTAGCCCACCGGGTTCTGGCTGACCACAAGCTGGGGTCGTGACTCGTGGGCCCCACCCGCAGAAGCCGGCGCAGGCCTCCGCCTGCCCGCGCACCTTCAACCAGTCGCGCGCCCCCGTGCTCGGCTTGCAGCCCGCTGCGGCCCCCGCGCCGCGCGCTCACCGCTCTTTTGTCGCGTGCAAGGGACCCACTCGCAAGCCGGACGTCCCGCTCTCTAAGTCCAAGGACACGCCGGTCCGCACGTAAGTACCGGTGTTGGTGCAACCGAACTCTCTCCGTCCCCTCGCAGCGGGACGTGCGGCCGCGCCCCCTAATACGTAGTAACGTCACCGCTCCTCATTGGCTTCAGTCTCCAGGGCCTGCGTCAACGACCTGCACGTATGCCGGCTAGCAGGGTAGGGGGTATCGCGTGAGTGCCCTTCTGCTCTCTTGACGGCAGTTACGACAGGCCATTGGATGTACGACAACGAGGTGGTGCCGGGAAGGGCTGACATCACCGTTATGCCCTTGTGTGCATGCGTGTACCCAAGGGGAGGGTGGAGCGGAGTCGCGTGGTGGATGGAGGGCGTTATCCTGCCAAGGTAACGGCTCTTGTGCTAGTTGACGTAATGCACTTTGAGGGGGGCGTTTTGCCTGCCCGGAGGGGAACGCCCCAACTCTACGCACGTAGAGGTCTCCTGGCTACCGTGCCTTCAGCTGGCGACCTTTACCAGTTTCTGTGATGGTTCCACGGCTGGCGCCAGCCGCACCCCAAATGCATAGCCTGGAACCAGGAATTTTAAGAGTTGGACCCGAGCTCCCGACATGTTCTTGTTTCGCCTTCCCTCTGATACTTTAAGTCATGTTTCAAATCTCCCCTTGATGGACGCCCCAAGACTGGGGAATGGGGAAGGTGCTGCAGCTGCGGCAGAAACTGGATGTAGCTCTGGCCGCACACTTGCCGGCTTTTGTGCCGACACCCGTCTCTCCCTTGCGTTTATGTACGGAACAAGGAGGATTTATAGGCTACATTAGGAAGAAACATTTTTACATGGTTAGAGAATTGTTGGAAATCTAGAGAGGATTTGCGTCTCATCCAACCCTGGTTGAATGACATGTTCCAGTAAGAGAATGTGGTTGGGGTCGTGAGAAAGCAGGTTTGATACCACAGCTTCCAGGTGTACTTTCCCTCCAGAACTAGCTCCCTTTCCAGACATACTCAATTCCACTGGCAGGCTTCTTCTGGACTCCCTTGTCCCTCTGATTCAGCCCCCAAATTGTGAATGAATTTTTCCTCCCATATTCTAGCACTGCCATATTCAGTCAAAGGTTTATTGAATGCATATTATGTACCTGGAGTAAATAAATCATTGAGGACTCTTTCTCTGGTGGAGCTTACATTCTAGCAATCTTTGTCCTGCCCCCAATTTAAGCAGTAGATACTATTGCCTTACACCCCTTCCAAATCACTGGTACTATGATAACTGCTCCAGACCACCCATCTCTCCATATAACTGGATTATTTTGTTTTCTGTGTCCTGATTTCCAGTTCCCTTCTCTCTAATTGCACACGCTACTGCCACAAAAGGGTGCTGTGAAACAGCAGAATTCACACTATTCAAGATCTTCTGTGGCTTTTGGAAGCGACCAAGATAGCATTTAGGTGTACTCCTGAAGTAGGCTTATTTGGCTAACCAAGTTTTTAAAAGACCAAGCTTAGCAACACCTTGCAAATTTAACCTGTACTTCGGAAGCCAAGTACTGATATTCTCACCCATATCCCTCCAAGAAATACGTGGTCCTTAAACAGGTATAGTTCTATCAAAATCTGTTGTGTTTGTTATATCAGAAGTTACTGTCTTTGTTCATAGGGGAGTTGACTCATGGGGAGTATCAGCATTGTGCTGATACTGCAGATGGTATAGATGTAGCATTAAATCACTTGGCCCAGTGAATTGATTGATATCATTTAATCCCATATTATTCCCATGAAGGGGAGAATAGAAAACAGAAGTTCTTAATACTTTTAATTAAGGACATTGTGGATAAAGAGTTTTGTTATTGAAAGTAATGGGAAGATGAGGAAAAAAGTAACAGCAAGAGTAAATACTTGACACATTCCTTTAGTAAAGCAGATACCGTAAATTATGTTTTATAGTATCTATGTATTCACGTTTGGAAGAGACACATAGTACTTACAGTTTACTCAAGATACCTGAGAGAATTAGTTGAGAACAATAATATTCTGTTTTTTATTCTATGTAGTATCTGTTCTGTCTACTTCCATCTTATCCCATAGGTTTGATAGTGGCTGGTAAGGGGTAGAGCTATTATAAAGCAAATGTCTTAGATATTTCCTTCTACCAACATAATGAATGCCATTTTTTTTTTTTAAGATTTTATTTATTTATTTGACAGAGAGAGACATAGCGAGAGAGGGAACACAAGCAGGGGGAGTGGGAGAAGGAGAAGCAGGCTTCCCGTGGAGCAGGGAGCCGGATGCGGAGCTCGATCCCAGGACCCTGGGATCATGACCCGAGCTGAAGGCAGACGCTTAACGACTGAGCCACCCAGGCCCCCCTGGATGCCATATTTTTAAAGACCCCGGATAAAAAAGATCTAATAAGATACCCTCCCTCCAGATCAAAACATTTAACAAGGTCACAAGAAAGTAAGAGAAATCAGGTTAGAGGCAGGGGTGAGGTGGGGAACAAGAACTGAAAATGAACAGGGTAAGCTTCAGCTGACTTTAGGGCCACCCTAGGGACTTTTGCTGAAATAAAATAACTTTAGGCTTTAGCAGCAGCTCAGCAGAATGAAAGTAAAGCTCATAAAAGGTGAGAGTAAGGGGGTGAGGAAATAAGCTCGGCTGAGACCCCTGCATAATGCTGAAACACTTGAATCCAAAGGATAAAATAACAGTCTGTTCACCAGCAAAGGGAAGAACCAGGTTAGTCTTGTCTGGCTTGGCCTTAGATGATGTAGGAAAGAACATTAGGGTTTGAAGCTGATGACCAACAAAGAATTCCTGAGATGTCTTTGGTGCAAAAAGGTGGTTTTATTAAAGCACGGGGACAGGACCTGGGGGCAGAAAGAGCTGCACCGGGGTCATGAGGAGCGACCCATTATATACTTTCAAGTTGGGTGGGGGTGTAGGGATAGCGTAAGTCTCTAAGGAATTTGGAAGCGAGGTTTCCAGGACCTTGAGGGGGCTAGCTATTGTTGGGAAAAGGTCATTTATTACCGTTAATAAAACCTTAGTCATGAGACCCTTCAGATGTATATCAGTGGGCCATATGCTTGGGTTTGGGGTGATTGCCAGCCAACACGTATCTTGGGGGATTTAGAGATAAAGGAAGTTTCTAAAGGAGTTTTTATATGTTAAGTAGATTTACAGGATCCTGGGGGTGTGGGGGTGGGGCTAGGGTTGTCTTTTGCACTTAGCAAAGTATTAACATTGAGGCAGTTGAGTCCCTAGAGGACTGTCACGCTGCCTGTTTCAAGGACTTGTCAATGGGCTGTAGGTAGTAAGGAAATTTAATAATTTTTCTTCTGCCTTTGTTTCCCACATCATTAGTAGGTACTGAGTGGAAGGAAAAAGTGTTCCCTGAGAATTCGTAACTGCAGGTTGGCCCTCATGCAGTTTTAGGGTTCGATTTTACTCTACCTGCATGGTCTGGGAAACCTCTAGCTGAAAAATTAACACAGTAGTTGTGGATGGGCAGTGTGTTCTGGTGTCTGAGAAGCAAACATAAATCTGCAAAGGACTGTTTTAACCCAGGCTCTCAGGATTCCCGCACTTAAGAAATGCTAGGCATGAGATCATTATGAAAAACAACAAGGAGCAAAATTACACCCACAAAGGGCCATAGGAGTTGGAATTATTAGATATCATTGGGGAAGTAAGAAACTTACCAAGAAAGAGATGTCTCCTCACTTTACTATATTATGAAAGTAAATTTGTTCATTATTGAGTTAAGTACAATAAAGTGGTTGTATATAGGTAGCTCACAAGGAACTACCCAATCAGAATAAAATTTCACACGGTTTATACAGCTAAATTAATTATAATGCTTTTATACCATGCAGTTTTTAGCTAACATGTAACAAACCTGAGGCTTTAGGATCAATAGTAGCCTGTTTCCCTTTTGGCAGCACAATTATTGCTTAGTATTTGGATTAATGGTAACCAGTTTTCTGTAGGAGGACTGTCATCACAGTTTGTGGCCAGATCCTTCTTGGTTGAGTTTTTGTTTTTTTCACATTCTCTCACCCTAAGTTCACTCAGGAATTGGGGTAGCCATTTGTTTAATTAGTTTTCCTCATCCAAAAGAATAATAAAACTTATTTTCCCTAGAAACAAGTAGATACACCTACTTTAAGCTCCTAAGGTGAAGCTCTGTCTTCCTAGGTGTTTACATACCAAAAGGGATAAAGCCCAGACCACTGAGAGAATCTTTTACGTTCTTAAAAGGCTGGAGTGAGGACTTTGGCCTTTTGGATTTTCTTTTTTTTTTTTGATTTTCAAAGGAAACAGTCCTAGAAGAGGGAAACGAGAAAATGGTGTCATTTTCCTTTAAAAACAGAGAAAATTTTTTATCTACCTCTTGAATGGGTAATATGAAATGACATTTAAAACATTTGGACAAAGCAGAAAACAAAAGCGCTTGCAATGAACAAGAGACTATCAAAAACAACCAGGCAGATATTTTTTTTTTTTTAGAAGATTTTATTTGACAGAGAGAGAGAGAGTACAAGCAGGGGGAGCTGCAGGGAGAGGGAGAAGCAGGCTGCTGCTGAGCTGAGAGCCCACTCGGGGCTCTATCCCAGGACCCTTCCCAAGCAGAAGGCAGACACTTAACAGACTGAACCACCCCACCCGGGTGCCCCAACCAGGCATATTTTAAAAAAGGCCAAAGCTAATTTGTAGACAATAACATAGCGGATTTGAAGAAGAATCAAATAGAAATTCTAGAACTGAAAAATAACCAAAATGAAGAGGATACTGAGACAATATATAATATACTTTTTTTATTTTTAAATTTTTTTTATTATTTAAAGAAATTTTTTTTTTAAAGATTTTATTTATCCATTCATGAGAGACAGAGAGAGAGATGCAGAGGCAGAGGGAGAAGCAGGCTCCCCGCAGAGCAGGGAGCCCAATGTGGGACTCGATCCCAGGACCCTGGGATCATGACCTGAGCCGAAGGCAGACACTTAATGGACTGAGCCACCCAGGCGTCCCTATAATATACTTTTAAGTGGAGTGCCAGAAGAAGAGAAGACAGAAGGGGTAGAAGCAGTATTTGAGGGAAAGATACCAGTCCATAGGTTTAAGAAACCAAATAATTCCTAATACAGTAAAAAAACTAAAGACAAAGACAGTAATAATGTAAAAGCAAATTGAGAGAAATACTGACATTCAAAGAACTCAAACTGACCACTGAGTTCTTTACATCAATAGCAGAAGCCAGAGGTCTGTATATGGATATTCTCGATGTACTGGAAGAAAATAACTGTCAAATTCTTTATCTGGCAAAATATTTCTTAAGAAGGAAAGAAAGAAAGAAAGACATTTCAAACAAAAACTGAGTTTGTTACAGCATATCCACAATGAAGGAAATTCTAAAAGGTGTTTTTTATACAAAAGGAGTATTACAGATTAAGAGATCAAAGATGAAAGAAAAAATCAAGAGCAACAAAATAGGTAAATACATCGTTGAATCTAATGGACATTGTTCAAATAATGGTAATGTCTTTTGTAGCTGAAATATATACAGAGCAATGCAAGATGGCAGCCACGATTGACTTGGGAGTAAAAGTCCCCTGCAATGTTAGACTGTTGGAAGAACTGGAAGGAGGCCAGAAAGGAGTGGGAGATGGCACAGTTAGCTGGAGTCTGGAAGATGTGATGTCATGACACTTACAAGATGGCCAGGGATGATAATTGGGCCTCCAAGAACAATTTATGAAAACTGCACATACAGCCTAAAAATAGAATGTGGTCCTAAATACCCAGAAGACCCCCCCCCCTTTTGTAAGATTTGTAACAAAAATTAATGTGAATGGAGTTAATAGTTCTAATGGAGTGGTGGAGCCAAGAGCCATATCAGTCCTAGCAAAATGTCAGGATTCATATAGCATTAAAGTTGTCCTGGAAGAGCTCTGGCACCTAATGATGTCTAAAGAAAACATGAAACTCTCAGCCGCCCAAAGGACAGTGTTACAGCAATTAATCAAAAAGAAAAACCACACGACCCCCTCCCTGCCCCCCACTTCGATTTAAGCAGTCTTCATTTTCCATAGTAGTATATTTTCTAGGTAACGTCTTAAAAACCTCAAAATTTTGGGAAGGACGCTCCCATTCAAAGGCAGTTTATCTTAAGATACTGTAAATGATACTAATTTTTTGCCCATTTGAAATATGTTAAGTTGTGGTATAACAAATCATCCTGTCAAGTGAAGCTACTGTCCACATACTTGAACTTGTGGGATCAAGAAAGTATATTTGAATTGATTCCCATAACCAATGGGGCACATCTGAGTCAACTATGAAAAGACACATCACATAATCACCTTGCTGCTGATTACATGGCCTGGGTTCTCTGCCTTCTACCCTTCTCCCTCCCTGCCTTCTCCCTCCCTCCCTCCTTGCAAGAGCCCTCCAGCTGGGGTGGCTTGCTAGAGTAGGTGAGAGGTTTCAGGTCACAACCTGTGGGACTACTGATGGGTGGGCGGAGGTACTCCATCTGCACCCCTGGTTTCTTTTTCTTAAGTCTTAAATGATGCTCTCTCCCTTCCTAGCCATTGTGCTTTCTTCACTTCCCACTACCACTCTTGGCCAAAACATAGATTGTAACCCCCTCTGCTCCCCTCTGAAATTGGCCTTTGGTGAGGAATTCAGGGCTTTCCCCATATCTTCTCCCCCACCTTAATCAAGGGGTACTGCTTTTTCCTTCTTCCTCCTAACAGCCCTTTTTGTACCATCACAACCCAACACTTTTCATACTTCCTTGCTTTGGCCAGAAGCCATCAGGTAAGGTTGGAAAGAGCTTCCTTCAGATGACTTCCTTCATTTAGTTTTGGAACCGCATTTACTCCACCAGCCTGGGAATGAATATTGGGTCTTCAGCCTTGCTACCCTCTGCTGTCATCATCAACTGATGGCAGTTTTTTGTTTTTTGTTTTTTAAGATTTTATTTATTTGATAGAGAGCATAGGCAGGGCGGCAGGCAGAGGGAGAGGGAGAAGCAGGCTCTCGCTAAGCAGGGAGCTCCCCGACGCAGGTTCGATCCCAGGACCGTGGGATCATGACCTGAGTTGAAGGCAGCCGCTTAAGCAACTGAGCCACCCAGGCACCCCTGATGGCAGTTTTTTAGCTCAGGTTTTGATAAAGTGAAAAGAACAGTCACCAGGGGTACTCAGACCTTCCAGCTCTCAAAATTCTTGGTGGTGAAACTTGGAGAAAGGCCACAGAAGACACCTGTAAGCAAGCACACACAATCCCTCTGAATGAATTGTTTTCTTTTCCTGTAATTGCTTTTGCTTTTAAAACTTGAAGAAGTTTTAAACAGGGTTCTCATTTGGTAATCTTGCAATCCAGTTGAGTCTAGTTTGGAATCTGACAACTGGGACAAAAAGAACCTTGAATTTGGTGCATATTTTGGTTTTGGTGCTGCTGTTTCTCATGGTCCTCAGCAGAGATTAAGAAAGAACTCAGTTTGCACAGCAGATCCCTGAAACTGGTGGGCTTGACTCGCTGGCAAATTGCTGCGTTTTTCCACTTTTCTGTTCAGGACCACTAAATGCTGAGATATAGATGCATACCGAAATAAAAGCATTTCATTGTGTTCTAAAGTTTTTTGTTTTTTTTTTTTAATTTAGTGTTTGTGTAAAACCACCTTTGAAGCAGCAGCTATCAAGTCTGAAAAGCAATTGATGTTTCCATTAATCTTTTTCTGGGGAAACCTTAATTCTAAGGATTTAACACCCTGAAAGTAAAGTTTAACATAACAGTATTCCATAAGCAGCTTTTTTATTGTCAGACCATTTTAATACAATAAAAAGTGTACATTAATATTAGAAAAAATATATATATATACATAACTGTAGCACATAAATCAGAAAAAAACACAGTACAGTGGTCACGTATGACAGATTTAAACCGCTCATACAGAATGTAATGGTTCGGGTTACAGTGTGGTTGGGGTTTTAACGCCAGCTGTCTCCAGTACGGATCTTCATCTTTTTAGTATCCGTGATTTTTGGAAATGTTTTTATGTCACAAATGTTAGATCTTTTGTTGGGTAATGAGGTGGGGATGCATAGGTAGATAGCAAGCTTTGTTCTTGCTTAATCTTGTATTCTGGATGTTTATCCTTTGTTAGATATGTGGTTTATAAACTATTTTCTCCCAGTCCGTGGCATAGCTTTTCATCCTCTTAACAGGCTCTTTCACACAGCAAAATTTTTAAGTTTGATGAAGTCCACTTCATCAAGTTTTTTCTTTTATGTATCACATTTTTGGTGTCAAGTGTAAGAACTCATGTCTGAATGAAGCGCATCTAACAAACATTTTCTCTGTAAAGCACATCAAAGACTTCTTGCTTTTAGGGATATTAGACAGCACTTCAGCACTATGCTTGAGGACCATCTTAAACAGCAAAATTACCAACAAAAGATAGAAAAATGTGAAAAACATGGCACGAAGTAGACTGAAAAGGATACTTTTTTAAAATTTATTTTTAAAGATTTATTTATTTGTCAGAGAGAGAGCGAGCACAAGCAGGTGGAGTGGCAGGCAGAGGGAGAAGCAGGCTCCCCACTGAGCAAGGAGCCCATTGTGGAACTCAATGTGGGGCTCTATCCCAGGACCCTGGGATCATGACCTGAGCTGAAGGCAGATGCATAACCAACTGAGCCACCAGGCGGCCCCCCACCCCCAAAGGACACTTTTAATATGAGAACTAAAATAAGAAAATAAGAGGGCAGTGTGTAGCCTTGTTCAGCCTCAGCTATGAATTCTCTCTCTCCTGGAGAGCTGATATTTGTCAGTTTTCTGGAAGCCTAGTGTGGAAGGAAGCTGCATGTCTCAGCACTGAGGAGTTGGTATTTATAAGATCACTGTTCTGGTTATTTTCTTCTTGCCTGTCTATATCCATTTTCCACCTTTCTTTGCCTTAGTACATTGGTATCTAAGGACTACATCACCTGAGTCTCCTTGCTCTCTGGCTTCTGGTTGGGTATATTAGTGGGAGGCACTGTAATACTGGACCCTCACCTCTCCTAAAGGGTTGGGAGTGGTAAGGCTTCTTGCTGTTGCTGGTTCCTAGCTGCCTCACTATTGGAGGTTCTCTTAACCCTGCCCACATCTTTGTAAATTGTTCCTTTACTAAACTCCTCTCAGTGGAATCCTTTGACAAGGGTCTGTTCCTGCTGGGACCTGACTGATCCAAGTACTTATTCCTCCTGGTTTCAGAACAGCATCCAGTTCTCAGCTATGCCTGGTATTCTCCATGCCAGAAATCCTGTTTTACCCTTCTTCAGAAAATTATCCTCTGGACTTCTGCCAGGGTGAGGGAAGTTGCCTAGCACTGTGGAGTGAGACAGGGCAGGGAGAGGGTCTAGGAAGCCAGCTGTGTCTTAGCTTTTGTCCAGTCTTCCTTATTTAGCAACGTCTCACTCCAACCCCACCCCTGGCCTTTACTCCCAGACCCAGAAGCTCTAGGTACTGATTTCCTAAACCTTTTGAGGAGTCTGCTGTGTAAATCAGGCTGTTTTCCCCACTGCCGGTTTAGAGTTCTTAGTGTCTTCAGCTAGTTAGGATCTATCTTTCATTTATCTCCTTTCCAAGATATTCCTAATGTCTTGGCGCTATTCCCCTTACTGACCTGGCTGGTTTATGGTTTTGTGTATAGGATAAAACAAACAAAAAAATACAGTAAAAAACCAAAATAATTTACCAAAGTTTTAATGTGCTTTTTAGAGTGAGATTAAATACATGGATTCAATATATCTTAATCTGGAAGACTCCATAAATATTTTTCAAAATTGAGCTTATGATGAGCATACTTGGAGGGTAGGTATTCACTGTCACTTAGTAAGGCCTTAACAACCAGAGAGTTAGGAGTAGGTCTGACATCCTCTTAGGAGTATTGAGAAGGGTGGCTAACACAGATGTGGGAAGAGAAGTCTGTATCACTCCTGCATAGAGGTGGGTGGAGTGAATGCTCATGGTCCTAATGCAATTCTATGTCCCTGCAACCCAGGAGAAAATGTGCAATTAAAACCCACAATTCCTGTACTGCAGAATTGCATCTTCCAGAGTTCTTCAGAATTGTCGTCTGATGATAACCTCTAAGATAAAAAGATCAAATTAATTTGAGAAATGTGTATATCTCCCCCCCCCTCACATTCCCAAATATGTTTCATATTAAAGGCTATGGAGAGTCCTGTGATTAAGTAATGGGATTGGTTTTGTTACCCTCGGTTTTCTCCAATATTATTTTACCATGTAACTTTTTGCATCCTGTATATCCCAGTACTAGTGCTCTACCTATACTATAACTAGTGCTCTAAAATAGAGATTGGAAAAAATTCCATAATTGTACTCCAGAATAGTTTTAAAGGAGGTGTAATTAAATGACATGGTCATGAAACATAAAAATTAAAAGAAATCTCAACAAAATACTCCTTAGAAATTCCTTATGAACTTTCCATGATAAACTATGTCTAAAATGTGCCTGTTGGCTCATTAAATGAGTTGACTTGCATTTGAGGGTTAGCCAAACTCTTGGTAGACAACTTCCAAAAATATTTGGCTTTAGAGTAATTGATATCAAGCCATCTGCTATGATGTGCATATTTATGTCCTCCTAAAATTCATATGCTGAAATCCTAACCCCTAAAGTTTATTAGCACCTTTGGGAGGTGGTTAGTTCATGAAGGTGGATCCCTCATGAATGGGATTAGTGCCCTCATAAAAGATGCCCAGAGAGATTCCTTGCCCCTTCCGCCATGTGAGGTGGGAGAAGTTGGCAGTCAGTGGGAAGCTGACACCAAATCTGCCGGTGCTATGACCTTGGATTTCCTACCGTCTAGAACTGTGAGAAGTAAGTATTGTTGGTAAGCCACCTAGTTTATGGTGTTTTGTTTTAGCAGCCCAAACGGACTAAGACACCATCCTTTCTTGCCACAGTTAGAACTCACCAGTTACTGGGGTACCTGGGTGGCTCAGTCGTTAAGCGTCTGCCTTTGGCTCAGGTCATGATCCCGGGGTCCTGGGATCGAGCCCCGCATCGGGCTCCCTGCTCCGCGGGAAGCCTGCTTCTCCCTCTCCCACTCCCCCTGCTTGTGTTCCCTCTCTCGCTGTGTCTCTCTCTGTCAAATAAATAAAATCTTAAAAAAAAAAAAAAAAGAACTCACCAGTTACTAATTAAAGCCATTGTTAGATCTTCACAATAAAATCATTTTTTTTCCTGCATGAAAGAAATGGTTATGTTTCTCTATCAGAGGGCTAAAGGAAAAGAAACATCCAACTTTGAATGTGTGCATGCAAAGCATTTTCGGTTTCATTTTTTTCTACCAATTTATTTTGTCCACATGTTTACATAAAAAAAGGGCCCGTATATTTAATTAATTAAGTTAATGTAATTTATAGAGCTCTCAGTTAACTGAGTTTTGTCTTTTGTATTTGGTGTTATTTTGTACAAACATTTACAGAAGGGGACATTGTTCACATATTTATTTTATTAGGGTACTATAGTTTGTATAGACATCTGTCAATTATTGGGCATATAAATTTCAAATACTCATTTTTATAAAACAATGATGTAAACTTTGTCATACACATTGTTTTTCAAGATTTTGGAAAATTTCCTTGGAGTATAATTTGAAAATGAGATTAAAGACTATAAATTTTTCTGGTTCTAATATTTTATTGAATTTGTTAAACTTCTCAAGAAGTAAGAACATCCCCTTTTCTGGGTTCCTCTGACCAGATCCTAACTTAAGTTCCTGAAAACAAACTTCATTAGCAAGATCAGCATGGCTCTTCTAGAAAACAGAATCCAATAACATGGAAGAGGTTCTTTTATATTTTTACTTTCCTTGCAGGAAGCTGAGTTTTGAAGGAAAGGATGAATATCTCAATTATAGAAATAATAGGAATTATGGCCATAGAATTGGTGTTTCATTCCTGAATACTCCTTATCCCTGAGGTCTTTATGGTCTTCTAGAACTGATTTATGGAAATGTTTTTGTGCACCAGTTTTTGAAAAAGAGTTCTTAAGCTCCAGCAGGTCAGTCTGAGGCTTGGCCACTCCAGCTCTAGGAATCCAACCCAGAATAGGTCTTGTTTCCTCGTTGTTTTCTGTGTTCAAGGACATCTGTTCTTCTCGCTTACTTAAAAAATGGTCTAAATCAAAAGCTTCCAAGTCTGGTTTACTTTCTAAAATACTAGGCTTACTAAGGCTAACAGAGTTTTGACACATAGTACAGTGGTCACGTATGACAGATTTAAACCGCTCATATGGAATGTAATGGTTTGGATTACAGTAAGGTGTATGTTGGGGTTTTAACGGCAGCTGTCTCCAGTACAAATCTTCTATCTTTTTAGTATCCGTGATTTTTGGAAATGTTTTTATGTCACAAACGTTAGTCAGATCTTTTGTTGAGTAACTAGGTGGGGATGCATAGGTAGATAGCAAGCTTTGTTCTTGCTTAATCTTGTCTTCAATTTCCTGTTTTTTATGGGTGACACCCGCCACTGTGTTATCTCGAAGTGCCATCATTTCTGTAGAACTGGGTACAAAGGTATGAAAAGTACACAAAACCCTAGGGGTACAATCTGGACAGGAAGGTGGTCTTTGCTGGACAGTAGCCTCCAGAGGACGTCGGTTCTGAATCAGTCGAGCAATTCGTCCTTCCAAGGGTCTGGGAGGTTTTAAGACAGGATGGAATTTTTCTTGCTGTAGTGATGGGATAAAAAGGAGAAAATCAGTTAATCTGGCATTATTAAGTTTATCGCTACAAATGTCAGGTCAAAATTCATACCCATTTTCACTGAGTAAACATGGGATGGGTGTAGGAGTGCATATTGCAATGTTTATTTATTTATTTATAGACATTGACATTTGTGCCCTAATAAACACATGTTTTTCTCATCTACTGGTTTTTGCTGATAAAGGGGGATAGATATTTTTACTTGGCTATAGAAAAATTCCTCCATCTAGGAACTCTTTGCTTTCAAACTTTCAGAGATATTGAAAGAATCTCAGGAGCAAGACTTCTGCCATCCCCAACAGATGATGTTAACAGTTATGTGCAGTTATTTAAATCTCAGCGAAAGCCTTCCTTATTGCCCAACCCAAGGGTTCTTAAACCTTGGTTGAATCAGAATCAGCTTTGGAGCTGGGAGAAAATGAGATTCCTAAGTTTGATCATCTGAGATTGTGATTCAGAGGTTCATTCAGACTTAGGAATCTGCTTTTTTAACAAGCATCTTGGGTGATGCTGAGGCCAGTGATGTGTTTTGCTTAGAGAAACACTGGTGTGTGGGGAGCTAGTCATATCTGTGCTTTTTGAGATGTTTTACAAATATTGTGAATCATGTCTGGTAACTTCAAAAGTGTGTGTATTTAAAAGGTTATTAATAGACATATGTCTGTGGTTGGGGGACAGGAGGAAGATGGGGGAGTTGATGAGGAAAGGGCATGTGGAAACTTTCTGGGATGATATTCAATATATCTGTAGGTGGTTGGGTAACGAAAGTGTGCATTTGTCAAAACTCACTGAACGTATACTTAAAATTTGTGCAATTTCATTGAATGTGTATTTTGCCTTAAAAGAAAAACTGCAACAAATTGAACTGTGTTTAATGATATGCGTGCTGAATGTTTAAGGCTGAAGTATCCTGTTGTCTGCAATTTACTCTGAAGGGCATAAAACATTAAGTGTATTAATGGATGGTTGGAGGGATGGAAAGATGGATAGATTATGTGATAAAAGAAGTATAGCAAAATGCTAATGGTAGAATCTAGGTGGTGGATATATGGATGTTAATTGCAAAATTATTTCAAATTCTGTATGTTTGAAAATTTTTATGACAATATGTTGAAGAAAAACTAAAAAAGAATGGATGGATGGTGAGGATGGAATTGATAGCAGAGATAATATAAATGAGAATGGTGAGAAGATCGTAACTGTAGTTTGGATTTAGAAACAAAACGGACTTAGGAGTGTCTTCTTGTCAGTATAGGGTTTTTCTAGTATTAGATAATATTTGCTGCCAGTGAAACATAAAGAAAAAACCCTTCTATGAATGATAAAGCACAGTCTGTGGAACTACTTCAGGTGTTATGATTTTTTTTTTTATCACCTTGGGAAATACTGAAGCTCATGTAAAATAAATGAGTCCAGTCTAAAAAGAGTTCATACTGAAATATCTTACAGTCACTTTTTATGGGTCTTTCCACAATTTATATCTTTGAAAATACTAATTTTGTTTTAAAAACTTTGTAGTTTTATAGGATAAAATCTAGGCCCTAAATAAAACAACATATATGTGTACTATTACTTCATTTTATTTCATGTATATAAGTAAGCCAACAGATGGTAATTTCTGTCCCTACGGGCTTAATCATTTCTTTCAGGCCATTTCACATAACCAGTTAAGAAATCTGTATTGATATTTGCAGAGAATTTATTGGCTTTCAATTGTAATTCAGCCAACTCTCAATTATTGTGGGTATCAGGAAGAAGCCTTTATCTCTTCAAAAGCAGTGATAATGTACAAGATATACCAATCTATAAGGATTTGTAGAATTTATTAAGAATCTCATTAAATTAAAGGGTAAACATTTGTAAACTGACTCCTTTGTAAATTTTAGAAGAGTAGCATAGTAGAAAATCTGTTTTAAAAAAACACAAAACACCAGCACTGTGAATAGGAAAAGAAACCTGCCCTGTTCTTTGAAATAGTGGACAAGGATATTCAAACCGGTTCAAATCAATTCAGAATTAACTTCTAAGATGAGTTAAATTTTCCCTTTGCTAGCTTGGTCACCACTACTCATGAAGCAAAGAAAAAGTGGCAAAACAAGAAGGAGCCTAACACCTGGATACTTTCCCCCTAAATAACTGAGAGTTGACTGCAATTACTTACAGGCTCTGGGTCAAATCCTATCTGTCCAGTTAACTCTGCTACCTCCTTTTCATGGTAATCATCCAGTTCAAGGGGGTTCATGGGCCCCAGACCTTAATGGAAACATCACATCTTATTACTTTGTTAGAGTAAATGAAGGATGACAATTAAATGACCTTTTATAGAAAAACTTACCCATTTCTCTTTGTAATATGATTAGAACAAATAAATTGAAAATGAATTTTACCTCCCAGTTTCTTACCACGCACCCTAACTTCTATTAGTACTTAGATTAAGAAACAGGGAAAAACACTAGAAGATGCAAGCTTGTAACAGCATTTGTCAGATATTCTAATTTTGTTCTTTTTACTTGGATTAAAGTAAACTCATACCTGTAAAATCGTGAGTGTATGAAGTGATCCAGTGGGACCTCTCAAGATTTCTTTGTATGTTGGCTTCTTTTAGAGAGCTAATAGGGTCCCACGAATTTAAAGAAGTGTTAGGAGCGAAGGTTTTAGGAGGTTTTGGGTAGAATACGGGCTTGTTTCTCTCAACGCATTTAGGAAACTAGAACATGAACATAAGTTTATTGTCGTTAATGTTATCTAGTAGAATAAGGGCTGATTCACTATGTCAGCAGGAAGGAGGGTAAAGGAAATTCCAAGCTGAAGTGGGATACTATTTTTTTCTTTATTAATTACTAACATTCTGCAACTTAACCATATATAGAGTTAAACACAATATTTTACCAAAGGAATGGTGAGGTCTTCTCTGAAAGTTTTTTGCTTTAGTAAGGACTCTGTCTGATAACGTACATTGGAGAAATGTCCCTGGGAATACTCTGCCTCCAGTAACCTTTTATTAGAGACATAAAGGGCTCTGAGGTACTCCTTTGGCTAAGTACAACAAAAATTGTGTGCCTCCCACTTCTCTTTCCTTGCCTGAAGTGGCACCATTTGATATATTTTATGGATTTCTTTCTTTCTTTTTTTTTAAAGAGAGGGGGAGGAGGAAATGAGGAGAGGGAGAGAGAGAATCTTAAGCAGACTCCACGCCCAGGGCAGAGCCCGACACTGCTCAGTCATGACCCTGAGATCATGACTTGAGCCGAAATCAAGAGTCTGATCCTTAACCAACTGAGCCATCCAGGTGCCCCCATTTTATTGGTTTTTTTTTTTTTAAAGATTTTATTTATTTATTTGACAGAGAGAGACACAGCGAGAGAGGGAACACAAGCAGGGGGAGTGGGAGAGGGAGAAGCAGGCTCCCCGCAGAGCAGGGAGCCCGATGCGGGACTCGATCCCAGGACCCTGGGATCATGACCTGAGCTGAAGGCAGTCGCTTAACCAACTGAGCCACCCAGGCGCCCTCATTTTATTGATTTTTGGTGAAGTTTAAGTCACTCAAATTCAAATAAAATTTTTTATTCTGTTGACATAACTGTTTACTATGGAGTTTATTTTGTATTTTCAAAAGGAGGTCTAAAAGTAAATGAATGAGTGAGTTTCATTACAGGCTTTTTGGCAGTTTAGAAATTCACTTTTTTCAGATTGATGACACTCAATATTTACTGAGTACCTATATGTGCAAGGTAGTGGCAGGGAACAAGGATGGGTCAGAAACAAGTCATCCAGGAATATTGACTAGAGGGGAGATAAGGCATGAACATAAATGACTATAAGATGGAAAGTAACTCTTTGTTATAAAAGAAGTTAAGAAAGAATTATTTGTTAAAAAAAAAAAGAAGAAAGAATTATTTGTAAATTGAGGGGAGGAAGAGATTGATTCCAGCTGAACAGGGAAGTAGGGCTGGGATCAGAGAAGAAGGGAGGAGACAAGAGACCATGTTATGTCATATTACAGAAATAGGCCTTTGAGGACATGCAGAGATGGGGAGGCCGAAGGAACAGTAAGAGCAGAGGTATGGATGGCGGTGGAAAGTATGGGATTAACATTCTTGAACACTATGCACTTGTCCTGACAGTCAGGCCCACCCTTAATATTTGCAGGTTCTGGGGCTAGAGTATAGTGAGAGCCCACATTCCACTAGTCTAACTAGTTTATAAATGAAGCAAATAAGCTGTTAAAGAAATAAAGTGTGTTCCTTTCTCCTACCTTGACAAAATACCTTCATGACAACTTGGAAGACTAAGTTCAAATTTAGACTTCTTAGACTATCCTAATTGTATATTGGGACATGGTAGTTCAGAAAGAGCTAGTTGCTGGCCCTTGGCCTCAGCATCCCTTACTGCTTTCTTCCTACCCCCAATTCCATCCCAAATTATGAAGTGTCTTGGATATGAGGGTACCCTGGCCCTCAAGTTCAAGCTCCATTATACCTATTATCTCTGCTTCCAGGAAACAGCCATCACTTGGCCAGCCCTTTGACTTAGAGGTATATACTAGCTTGGAAGCAGTGTCAACCCCTGCTGAGGACCTGAGGAAGAGACCCCATGAACTTAGTTCAAAGCCATTTGGTCAAGGATTTCTGCAGTCCAACATCAGGCTGGGGTGGGAGACTGGGGAGCATGGGCTCTTGATAGATATATCCTCGTGTTCCCATAAACATCCTGTGCCATAGGGAGGGGTATAGCCAGAGGAAGGCCAGAGCTGGGCAGGAAGGCATGGGACCTTCTAAAGTTCCTGGATCTAAGGGTGATGCTGATTATAGCAACACTGTGAAGTTGGAATGATCCTCATTTTCCATGTATGGAATAGTCATGGTAAAAGGCACTTGACAGAAGACTATCAAGTATTAAGTAACCACCTCTATAAACCTTTAATGAATATGTGGCTTGCTTATTCTTTGTTCTTTTTATCATGATTTGCAAAGCCAGCTTAGAAATAAGGACTTTTTTTTCAAATATTGTTCCAAGGGGCTGGATTAATCCTGTGTCTTAATCTAGTTTAAATAACAGCAGTGATCTACTGAAATGCAGGCAAGGGCACA
This sequence comes from Mirounga leonina, assembly GCF_011800145.1. Classification (NCBI taxonomy): domain Eukaryota; kingdom Metazoa; phylum Chordata; class Mammalia; order Carnivora; family Phocidae; genus Mirounga; species Mirounga leonina. The sequence continues at coordinate 40,877,334 of NW_023270451.1, forward strand.
GAGGAAGAAAATAGGGGATGTGAGTTTTTACTGTAACCTGTGGTATCTTGAGAAGAGTTTAAAGAGTCAGGAATATTTGAGAGTAGAGAGCTCACCAATTTTCAGTATGTTAAGCTAATGGTATTCTGAGAGGATAGTGAGAGAGGGGCTGCTGGTGATCATCCACTCAATAGGAATTAATTGGTTAAATGTACTATTCACAGGGTGAAGTTTGTGTCAATATATGCAAGATAAGTACAAAAGCGGGAAGGAATTCTGGTTCCTGAGATGTCGGTATCTAGGCAGATACTCTAGTCTACAAAGGAGTGATGTTAGTTGTTTTAAATTTGGAATACATTTTCAGAGGAGTAGTGCCATATAAATTGTAGTTACATTCCCCAGTAGCCCATAAAATTTATGTAATTCATAAATTGCTTAATAAATATTTACTGAATACCTATTACATGCACAATTATGTGCAAGCTTCTAAGGGCCTGTGGTAAGCACCAAAACTCTGTTAGTTGCCACAAAATAACAGAAATTAATACTGTTGTAACACATTAAAAAAACCAAGAAATTAAATATAGTTTTTTGTTCTTAGTCTTGAATGATGGTGCTTAATCAGGTTTAATAGGGGAACAAGAACAGGTTTATTTTGGAGACTTTGCCCTTTGGAGAGCTTAATACTGGGTACGGTGGTTCCTTAGTGGATCGTGTTTCACTTAATTCTTTTGTATCAGCATCATTTTTACATTAAGAAGTTGTGATTAGGAATTTTTTCATTTACATACGAAATGAATAGAGAGAGTGTTTGTAAATAAGAGATGAGAGACTGGCAGAGATATATTTTCCTTTGGTATCTAGCTAGGACTTTGGAAGAGAGAGTTGAAGGGAGAAGAGGATGCACAATGCGAGGAAAGGCCGCCTGAGATGGAGGAGGAAAAGTAGAGGGGAGGGGCGAGACCATAAATGGGGAAGCATGCAGGGTAGAGAAGAGAGAGCCTACCAGTTTATTTCCCATTCTGGATGCATTGGTTGTTGCTGGAAATGAGCACGTGGGAGGATGGGGCCCAGGGTGCTGGTGGTGATGGAGAGGTGAACTGTGGGCAGCCAGTTATTTGAGGACACATTCCTAAAGGAGGTACCTGTGTCCTTGCCAAATCCATTGTGGTTATTGGAGGATGAGTGTGGATTATGGGTGTTCTGGTGGAGAGACAGAACTGTCCTAGGAATGAGGAATGTATCTCTAGGAGGGGGATGGGCACTTTAGATTAGAAAGGTGGCAAGATGGTTCAAGAAGGAAACCACACTCCTCTGTAAGGGTGATATGAGTGGATGATCTTTACAAGGGAAGCCAAAGGTCTTTCCAAATATTTACAGTTAAGGAAAATTGGATAGTAGGCTCAGTTTGGCTTTGAAAATGGTTTGTTAAAATATTTCAAACAGGCCATCTAAAACTAATGATGTAATGTATGGGGATTAACATAAGAATAAAATAAAAAAAAACATAAAAAAAATATTTCAAACAGGCAAAGGTTAGAGAGGTTTATGGCACTTGACCTCTGTGGTTATTATATCTCATCTTACTCAAAAGATGATTACAAGGGGCGCCTGTGTGGCTCAGTTGGTGGAGTGTCTGACTCTTGATTTTGGCTCAGGTCATGATCTCAGGGTCATGAGATTGAGCCCCTGCATTGGATTCTGAGCTGAGCATGGAGTCTGCTTAAGATTTTCTCTCTCTCTCTCTTCCTCTGCCCCTCCCCCCTCAAAAAAAAGATTTCAAGGTAGATTTTATCCTAAAGAATATTTTCGTATTGCAAAAGCTAAGACCAGACGCTTGAGTTCTTGAGAAATAGAACAAAAATCTTTGGCCATTTGAGGAAGTAATGACAAAAACAGTCCAGAAGAGTCAAATATTTTAACCTATTTGTTTGCCAGTTATAAGAGGAAAAGGAATGTCCTGACTGGCTTGGTGATGGCTAGAAATGGCCAGTGGGAAGAGGTCACCGAGGAAAGAGAGTGGTTCGGAGGAGAGGCCGTGGCTAAGGTGAGGGCAGCACAATGGTTAGCGGCCTTGCTGGGGAAAACTGGACAAGGCCAAAGAGATAAGAAGAGAGGACAGCTCTGGGGCCTGGGTGGGAAGAGGCATCTGGATTTTTGCGATGCCTGAGTAAAAGGATGGGAGCAAAATGAGGTTATAATACTGTTAAAATTAAGGCCTAGAACTGAAAAGGTTAAAATATTCCCCTTTCCAAGACTACCCATTTCTTTCTTTCTTTCTTTCTTTCTTTTTTCTTTCTTTCTTTCTTTCTTTCTTTCTTTCTTTCTTTCTTTCTTTCTTTCTTTCTTTCTTTCTTTCTTTCTTTCTTTTTTTAAAGATTTTATTTATTTATTTGACAGAGAGACACAGCGAGAGAGGGAACACAGCAGGGGGAGTGGGAGAGGGAGAAGCAGGCTTCCCATGGAGCAGGGAGCCCGATGTGGGGCTCGATCCCAGGACCCTGGGATCATGACCTGAGCTGAAGGCAGACGCGTAATGACTGAGCCACCCAGGCGCCCCTACCCATTTCTTAATCTTCTAGGTCAACAAAGTGTTATAATTATTGGAATAATAGCACTGGCAGAAGCTAACACTTAACTCTAAGCTTTCTGTCTGCTAATATGGTGCTGAGTGCTCTTACATGCATTTCATTCTCAAGAAAACCCCTATGAGGTAGAGTGCATTATAACTGCTGTTTTATCTATGAGGAAATTGAGGTATTAATGGGTTAAATATATTATTCAGGGCCATACAATTGATAAATATTAGAGCCAGGAGCTGTGCCACCTTAAAATTTATACTCTTTCCAAATGTTACACATGTTGTCTTATTGGCTTGGATAGAAACTACTAAAATCTGGCTTCTGGGGTTTTCTGTTCTGTAGCCAGGATATATATTTTTGGACCTACTTATTTGTGTCCCTGCATCTCCTCCCACCCTCAGAGAATGATGATTATAATTATGTCATCAGTTATGATGTGGGTGGGGTACAGCCTGAGAATTGGGATTTTTGAAAGCACCCCAGGTGATTCTAATGTGCAGCCAAGGTTGAGAACCACTGTTCTAGCAATAGGAAAGGTAAATACTATAAAAATATTCTCCTTTAACAAAAATAGAACATGACAGATAAAGTTGACCACTTCCCCCAGTGAAGTGGTGAAAGGCAGGGGAGGACAAGTATAGGTATTATCCTAAGCAGGGGTGGGGTGGGGGGAGATGAGTCATGAGGTACTCCCATCAAGCTCAGTATCAATTTTATTTTTATTTTTTTTGTCCAGCAAAGTGCAAAACTTGATTAGAATTAGGGATAAACCAGAAGAATAATTGAAAAGTTGAAAAGATTAGAACAGATTAAGAAAGTCAGATTAATCATTGGAAGAAGAGTCAGATAAATCAGTCAAAAATATTTACATACAAAGTGCTGTGGGGAATATACATATTATAAAATATTCCATTTTTAAAGAGCTTGTAATTTAGTTGACGAGATATAAAATACATGAGAAAAGTTATTGGTTATAGTGAGTGTTATAGAAAGTCAGAAGAGGGGAAATCATTTCTATTGGAGTAATAATGCTTATAAATTATAGCACTTTCTATTTTTCAAAGTGCTTTTATATCTTTCATATCCTCATATCCTGTGAAGTTTATAGGATAGATTTTACTGAAATCTTATAGGTACATTTTATTAGTGAAAGCTCAGAGAAGAGAAACAATATCTCTCATATCACCAAGAGAACAAATGGCAGATACAGGAATAACTAGAACACAGGTCTCCTGATTTGGTTCACTTTCTGCTCTGCAGTGCAGAGAATTAGAGTTGAGCTGAGGCTTGAGGAATGAGCAAGTTTGAGATAGGCAGAGAGGCCGTGAAAGGAGAGCACTCCAGGAGTGGGACATGGCCGTCCACCTGTTCAAGGACCAGTGAGCTGAGCCAGGCTGTAGGAAGTAAGGAAGGCCAGACTCTGAAGGGTTTTCAGAGCTCAGTTAAAGCCTTAGGATTTACACTTAGGTAAAGGGGAGCTAGTCAAGATTGTTGCAAAGGGGTGAGATATGGGGACAGCAGCGTTTTCCTGAGCAGGACGAAGGGAGGGAGATTGAAAGAAGAAACTAAGCCACAGAGCTGAAGACTTTGGCTATAATGTGTAATGATGGAATGGTCTCGAGAATAACTTCTCATATTTCTGGGTTGCTTTGATACAGATTTTGCTTGAAAGAATGAAGAAGTCCAGTAAGACAAATGATTCTTTAAGGATTTTTCTTAATGTATAACTTTACAAAGAACAAACACAAAATTGCTTCCTTTGGAGATGACCGTGTGACACTGCAGGGACCACACTCCGGCCTGCCACAGTGGTCCTCCCAAGTAAAATTCAAATGTTTCTAGCCTTGCATAATTATTTCTTGCCTACCTCATAGATTCTTAGATGCAAGAGGATAATATATGGAAAACGCTCGCCACTGCCTCTCACAGACTAATTGGTCAATGAATGTCAGCTGTTACAGTTTTCAAATGTGTGGATCTTTTCCTTCATGATTTAAAATTTTTCTTCCTGTCTATTTGGAGTCCTGGTACAGAGGTTAAAAGCAGAGACTGGAGCCTGACAAGCTTGAATTCTATGGTTATAAGATAGCCACAAACTCTCTGAGCCTCAGAAATGAGAATGATGATACTAACCTTTAGGAGTTATTGTAAGGGCTAAGTGACCTACTGTATCTAAAGTGCTTAGTGTGGAGCAGTTGCTCGGTGCACAGTGGCCATTGTTTTATTTTTGATTCTATGGTTGGGACAATAAATTGTAAATCTTTCTGAAAAATTTTCATTTACTCTGTATATTTGGAATTACTTAATATACTATGAATTATAAGAATATAGTTGGGGGATACACAGTGAGTGAAACACAGCTCTCCACCTTCTTTCAGTGGGGAACCTTTTTTTGTAATCGTGGAAATGTTACATAACTGCCCAAGGTTTGTGAAATCAGCTAAGAAAACAAAAAATGTGAATCATGGTCAAAATCTCAAGTTTTTTTAACCAGATAGAAAACAAAAGAATCCATCTTTTGGGTTTTTATAAGTGTATACAGTAAAAACATTTTTTACTTTGTTTTAAACACACATTTTAAAAGATACTTACATCATAATATACACCCTGGCCTGGCCAAGTCAAGGCTTTCTTCTTTGAATCCATTGGAATATCAAGCAATTCATATCTGTAAGGATTACCTGAAATTTTTCAGGAAGAGCACTGTTATCCCGAATATTCAAGAACAGTTTCCTATGAATGGGGTTTTGGGGTGCAGTGGATAGAAACGAGATGATAGGAGGTAGAGAGCAATGCAGGTGCTACTGTTAATAAGCTACTGTTTTAGCTACTGTTAATAGCTTTGTTTGAATTCTTGCTCCCCTTAATGAGCAGCACGTGGCCACACACAGTGAGACTGTCTAACCCGAGGTGTGGCCAGAAGCATAAGAGAACCCTGTACTGCACCTCTCTGATTAATGAAAGGGATTTGTAGGTAAGTTGTAACTTTTAAATTTAAGTTTTCCTGGATCCTCTTTCTGGTCTCTGAATGCTTAGCAAATACATTTCTATACCACCTGATTTGGGCTTTCCCTGACCAAATATCAAGACATAGAATTAGTACTTGCTTACCAAAAAGATATTGAAAGAGAACATTTTAAAGATTCTAGCTTCTTAAGTATTAGTGGTAGTTTGATAAGCTTTATCAAACACAGCATGGCCTCCTTTGGGCCTATAGTAAGTTCCACATTAAAGAATGCTCTGAACATCCATCCTCAGGGGTAATAAGAGTGAAGGTTGGCATTTAGTGAACATTTACCATGTGCCAGTACTGTACTAAGTATTTTATATCTATCATCACATTATTATGAGGAAGGTACTATTATTTCCACTTTAACAAACGAAACTGAGGCACAAAGAAAAGAAGCAGTTTGCCCAAGATCACACAGCTAGTAAGTGGAATAATTCAAACTCAGGCAATTTGGTACAAGGGCCTGCACTCTTAATCCATATAGTATTGATTTCTATTAAAGAAGAGTTAAGGTAAGTGTAAAAAAAGAGTAGAAAACCTAATGCAATAGTAGTTTTTGGAAAGGTCTTTTATAAGAGTTATTACAATATACTCATCTTTTTAAAGTCCTCTAAGAGAGACTTTGCTATGGTCCATGGTAAGTGGCAGAGCTAGAATTCTACCCATGCAGTCTGACTCCATAGCTCTTAAACACTTCACTATTATGTCTCTCGAAATGTTACTATCTCCTGATAAGGTACTGAAGCCGATATTGATGATGGCAAACATTTGGGCCTCAATATTTATGTACAGAGGAACCGCATTATAGGACAGTTCTTGGGTCTTCCCTTCCCCACAGCCTAAATTTATTCAACAAATGTTTTTCTCTGCCAACCATGCACCTGTTCTGTCACCTTCAGTTACCTTTTCTCTAGTATCTTCAGTCTTTCTCCATAGGTTTTTTTCTCTCTTTTAAGATGTCTAGTGTGGGAGAGTCTTGACGACTAATGTATGGGCTTACCATCCTAATAAAACACATCTGGAAAGACCCCTAGGTTTGCATCTGAAGAAGATGCCCCAAGGTGTTAAGAGGACCTAAACAAACTGTTCCCGTTACCTTCTAAGTTTTATTTCAATGACAGTCTTTCAGTTTCATCACCACTGCTATACCCGTGTCTAGACCCTGATGATCTAAACCAAATATCATCCTTGTGCTACTCACTTGAGCTAGGGTGAAATCTTTAAAAGCTAAACCCATAAGAGAGCAGGAAGGAAATGAAGATAGAAAATACAGGTAAATAAAAACAATTAATTCTGCAGTGCTTGGTTTCTGATTCCACCATGGAAGGCTCTGTATAAAGAAGAAAAGTTAAGAGCACCTGCAGAGAATCTGATGTACTTGGTCTGTGGTAGGGTCACAGATGATTCTAAAGTGCAGCCACAGTTAAGAACAAATTTCACAATCTATTGGTGGGTCACACTTTTTGTGACTTGAATTCTTTGCCCTACCTTATTTAATTTTTTTTTTTTTAAAGATTTTATTTATTTATTTGACAGAGAAAGACACAGCGAGAGAGGGAACACAAACGGGGAGTGGGAGAGGGAGAAGCAGACTCCCTGCCGAGCAGGGAGCCCGATGCGGAACTCGATCCAGGGACTCCAGGATCATGACCTGAGCCGAAGGCAGTCGCTTAACCAACTGAGCTACCCAGGTGCCCCATACCTTATTTAATTTTATTATTGAATACAATTCAAATATGAGAAGAATCAATATTCTTATATCAAATCACATTTTACCTCTTGTTTTCAAAATCGTTGTATCATAAGCCTTTGTTGGCACAGTGGGAGGAAATGGCTGTTGGCTTCGGGCTTTAATGCCTGTGTAGAGATCCTTAGGTGATGTAAAGGTTGGGAACATAGCACCGCGGGAGATATGTGTGTGGTATGGGTGTTCAGTCGGATATGAGCAACAGATTTCTCTGAGATTTAGTTGAGCAAACAAAACAGAATAGAAAGAAATGCAATTGAAAAAAATTAATCATCAGTTATTTATTGGGATCCTTTTTTGTAGCAGGTACTGTTTTTTTTTTGTAGCAGGTACTGTTCTAATCCCTGAGGATATGACAGTGAGCCAAAGTCCCTAGACTCATGGAGTTAGCTTTCTGGTGGAATATATTCCATTAAACATGAGATTTTCTTAATTTTGCGAGACAAATTAATTTTTAAAATAAATCATACTAAATATCAGGGAATAACTTTCACAACTAATGCAGAAGATACATGGAATTTGTAGTTTTTAGAATGCTATAGGAAGAATTTCTAGTTGCTTTCAATTTCTGCCTCTTGTTTAAGAGGATCCCAGTACTTTATTTTATGGGATCATTTTGGGCATTCAGTATGCGAAGTGATTTCTCACCATCTTGCATTGAACTTTCAATCCAGGCCATCTGTTCCTTTTAAGCAGTCAATCAACAAAAATATACTGCCTGTTTAGAGTACACAGTACTGTTTAGAAATCAAAAAGACTAGTATACTGATGGGAAAAGAAACAAGTAACCCACAGGGATATAATTTTCTTATGATTTGAAAAACTAGCAGAGTTCTTAAAAGAAATAGCAGAGGTTTAAAAAAATTGTGATAGCTGGCTCAGATCTGGGCCCCTAATGCTTGCTTACTTGGCTCACTGATGCAAATCTGTACTGAATTCAGCAGTCTTGGCATCTCGATGGGCCTCTGAAATACCTAGCAGTATAATATTTCAACAAGTTCCTGGTCTGTCCTAGATACCACAAGAAGTTAAGGTTGATGTGTAAGAGAGAAAGTTGACTCCAAGCAAAAGTCATTTACGAGGCCAGCTAGTTCTTTCTGTTTTTGTGTAAAGTGATTTGGTTTTCTTGCCCTTGTCACAAATTCTCTCAGTTGAACACATTTTTGCCTTGGGTGTAGCATCATTTTATTGTGAATCACTAAGCACTTTTCTGATTTATTTACTTTGCTTAAAAAGCACCACATCAACTACTACATGGCTTGGTACAAGGCACAAGGTCGTCAACTCTGTGATGACATGAGAACATAGAATCAAGACTTTCATTCCTCAGTTCTAACTAACTGATGCCCCTTGTAGTCATAAAAACACTAGCCTAGAAACTGCTTTCAGTGAAGCAATGCTTCATTTTATAGAAGACACAATGATTTCCATTTATTCTAAATAAATATTTTCATTGTCTAATTTGGTGGGTTCTATAGTTAACTATCCCTCTCAAATTCACTTCCCCTTACAAATTGGCTTGAAAATAAGTGATCATTTATAGTTTGAGCAAACTATTTGTGTAAATAAAACAGGAATGAACACATTTTTGCTCATGGAGAGAGTATCCAGTCTAAGGAAAGGATGGAGTTCACTGAGGTCTAGTAAAAAGCCCATGTTCCAGGGGAAGTTCTTAGACATTCAAAGCCTTGGGGGACTGCAGGTGGAGTGGTCAGGAAGCAGGGGACCTGGACAAGAAAGATAAGAGACCCTGGGGACAGTGAAGAATGAAATGAGAAATGCTGGGGTTCAAATATTGTCCAACAGTCAGAGGCATAACAAAACATATTGGAAAGAATGGCTGAGTAAATAGAGTGTAATGATTGTCTCAATATGTGCTAATTAACTTATCTGGGAAGAAGATTCATCCTGATTCTCTTGGATTTTTTCCCAGTATGTGTCAGGTTGACCAAAGATGGAAGAATTAGTGGGAATGGGGAATCAATGAGGGATTAATTTTTAAACTTCCAATACCATTTCCCACAGACTTGATGAAGTTTAAGGAAATGTGGTATGAATATTTCACAAAATGGTCACATTTGTACACTGTCCCTACAGAATATCTCTGGGTAATGTGGGAGGTCCTGAGACATTGTAACTACTGTATGAATAGGAATTGTACTCAGAGGACATTGCCTTGAAATATTTTTAACTCCAGCAATAACTACTACTACAACAACAATAAAGCATTTATGTGCCGGGCCTTGTGCTAACTGCTTTATTTCTAATCTTTATCAGAGTATCATTCAACAAGTTAAATAAATGCTAGCATGCTCCCAGAGGCCAGGGCAGGGTGGCCCCATTTTCTACTAATCTGATGTTGGTAAGGACTTCCTGACAAAGGCCATTACCTTGGTTTTCATTGTATCTTATTCTCGTTACAAAGCCATGATCAGAAAGTAGAGATTGACTTCTTAATTAATTCTAAAGACCAAGATCATGTTAATTTACAAAAAAAGAACCAAAAAATTTCATAAGCCATTTTTTTTTTTTTTCTGGGGATTAGTCCCCTTGATAGAAGAAAGTCAATTTGCAAAATGTGTATACATCATTATTGGGTCCTTTTGGTTTTGTCTGTAGCCAGGATTTTGGCTTTGTGAAGAAGGGATAAAAGGCAGAAGTTAGGAAGGCAGGGAGAGGCCCCAGTTAATTCTGATCATTTGGGATTAAGGCAGAAATTTTTTCCCCTCAGATTCTAGAAACTATTTCTTAGTTAATAGTATTGAGTTATATCTGGTAATGATTTAGCAAAACATACTTTACTCTAAGACCTGCAAGCTATGGACTCTGTGTCTTGAGTCTATGTATAATACAAGATTGCATTCAATATCTTGTATATATTATAAAGGTTATTTTTGTTAAAAAAATCTGAATAAAGTAGGATTTTAGTTAATAACAATGCATCAATATTGGCTCATGAATTTTGACAAATATACCATACTAATATAAGATGTTGTTAATAGGGAAACTGGGTATGAGGTCTATAGGAACTCTGTACTATTTTTCAAATAATTCTGTAAATTTAAACTGTACTAAATTAAAAAGTTTATTAAAAAAAGGTTAGCAGGGTATATAATACCAGCCTCTTCTCCCACTTGTTAAAAAAAAAATCTTTCATGAAAAGGCACATTTATCCTCACACTGTCTGAGACATATGGATTGCCAATATGTTTTTCTTGATTGTAACAGGGAAGGAAAATGTAAGTATATACTTACCCTACTGTTGAATTAGGTGGTTTGGGCATCCTAGAATAAAAACAGGAAATAAATCCTATATTTATATTAGAACTTTTTAAAGCATACATTCCTATTGGAAATTTGCTTAAGAATAATGATGTATCCCATTTTCAAACTACAGTGTCTTTAATATTGTTGATTGACTTTCTGGAACACTGAATATTGATCAGATAGAGAGATATGATATCCTTATAACTCAGTTCTGTTGATCCATCTGACTTCAGTCCCACTCGCCACTCATTTTGCATTTCCTATTTGCAGTGCAGGTTCAGGACTGACTGCTTCTAATGATAATATGGTTCCGCTTCTTATTGACATTCACCTTCATAATCAGGCAATTGCCAGAGTGCTTGGAGGCAGCCTGACACCATGTATGGGTACAATTACATGACCTAAAGTGACCTGAGTGTGGCCAGGTGGACAAGATACATAAGTACTGTGTGTACTTTGTGTGCTTTGTCCTTTTGCCCAGGATTGCTGATCTCTCATGATAGTAAATATTGTCCAGTTGACAGAAAGGCTAGAACAAAACTGAACAAGTTCCTGGAGCCATGTCTTTTCTGACTCAGTTCATTTGAAAGTTGTGTATTTACTAATTACTCTGAGCCCTGCCTGCTAAGAAATAATACTGAAGCCCAGGAACAAAGTCCACACTAGAGAAGGACTGTCACCTGCTTTTACTGGATTCAACACTTAGTTTCAGCCTGTGAGGATATTTCTGAAGTATTTCGGGCATGAAAAATGAATACAGTGTTATCCGTTGATAGCAAAGATCCATAAAATGGAATATACTATTCAATATTTGTATGTTTATTTAGAAAGTGGTACATAAGCTATATAATTTTTTGAGTCTACAGTGTATTATAAATATATAGTTCACATTAATTTTAAGAGGTTTAATATCTTTCTTTATTTGGACTCCAGGTGTGTAGGCTTGGAACTAAAAAAAAAGAAAAGACCCAAAACATGTCTTCCAGTTATATTTGTGGTTGAGTTGGGAAAGGGGGGGCAATGAATATGAAGAATCCAAGGGGTCTTGAGTTGGCTATGAAACATTAAATAGGTTAAATCAGCATCTAAAATTTTTCTCATGTGACAAATTTGGCTATGATATTGACAAGTGTATACCTAAAATGCATTCTGATTCAAAATGGAAAAAACAAATTTAAAGGAAAGCTATTTTAAAAATTAAAAGTTTGAAAGGTTGAATAAAAATTAAAAATGCTCAGACACTAGTTCCTTGACTTGAACCAGTCCATTATTTTACTGCTGCATTCTACATTTACTTTTCGAAGTTTACTGATCCCAAAGGGATAAACAGAGCCTAGCAACCACAAAATTCATGTCTTCTTGCCTCCCTCTTGTGGCTAAACTCCATATTAACTTCCTTCCTATAAACTTTCCTAACGGTTCTAATAGTTAAAGAAGTGATATTTTCATTGTTACTTTAGTATTGTCAGTGTTTTATTTTTATCTGAAAATTAAAAAGTATGCTTTTGTAATATATATACCAAGCTATTTCAAAGAGGAAAAAATAATTTAATATACTAGAAAATAATTCCTCTAAGCAAAGGATAAATTAAAAAGTATTCCTTATCCAAAAAGGAGACTTAGGGAGTAATTTTATTACAAATTATTTGTAGATTGTCATAATTAACCTCTATCCTCATAAGATCCTGATGAAAAATTTTGCTGAGGGCGCTGGGGCATTTCCTATGAACCTTTAAAGAAATTTAACAGATTCTTATTAGATTAACTAGGTCAAAGGCAGAGGAATGGACCCAGATGACTTGTGTGAATTCTTTCAAACATTACTATTCCATATTTTGTATTTTTTTTTTCTTGTTAAATTCCACAAAGTCTTAGTGGGTTTTGGTTTATTTTATTTCTGTTTCTTTGGTCTTGGCTTCTATTATTAATGATCTCTGTTAAAAAAAAAAAAAAGGAACACTTTTTCTGAAAGATCCCATTTTGGGGCTTTTTTATTTCTCATATAACTCATTTTCACTTAAAAACATTATTTGGTCCAAAATAAGGAAAAGAAACCCCAAACTTACAAAGAATCATTTCCATAGATGCCACTTTTTTTATTCTGCGTCAAATAATAGAATTGTTCAATAGGAAGTTTTCTGAAAAGAAAAGATTAAATTGAACATCTTTTCAAATTAACATAGTGATGATCAGATAGTAAAAGACAAATAGACTAATATACAACCATGTATATATGGAAATTCAGTATATGAAAAAAGGTGGCATTTTAAATCAGTGGAAAAGAATTTACTTTTCAATAAACAATGCAGGAAAAATTCACTAGCCATTTGAAAAAGAGTAGATTTCTATTTCATACTATGCATAAAGATAATTTCAGATTAAAAATCTAAAGAATTGGGAAAAACATACAAATATTAAAAGAAAATATACAAGAATATGTTTTTTTCTTTGTGGTGGGGAAAACTTTTTTTTTTTAAGGGAGAAAGAGGGGAGGTGATGGGGAGAAGGAGAGAGAATGTTAAGCAGGCTGCATGTCCAGGGCAGAGTCCAATGCAGGCTCAATCTCACAACCCTGAGATCATAACCTGAGCTGAAATCAAGAGTCCAGTGCTTAACCGACTGAGCCACCCAGGCGCCCCATGTGGGGAAAACATTTTAAATTAGATTTTTCTTTTAAAATCCAAATCCAAAAGGAATTTGATAACATCAGAAGAAAAACTTTTGAAGATAAGATGGAATAAAAAAGCTCAGATAAAGTTTGGAAGACATTTTTGTAATAAAGATATATAAAGGATTAATATCTAGAACATAATAAGAATCCATAACTAAAAGACAATAAAAATGGGCAAAGAATAAGAACAGAAAAGGGAATGTAAATGACCATACATAAGAAAACAAACATAAGTACTCAACCAGAGAAATGCATTCTGATAACCAAGATAACCTTTATACATATTAGATGGGCAAAAATTATGGTTTGATAATATAACATAGTTGTCCAAGAGTATGAGGGAAATGGATGCTTTTACTTACCACCATGAGAATATAAAGCATTTGGGCTATATTTCTAAAATTGAAAATATTCATATATTGTGACCCATAACTTTCACTAAGGCTTTTCCCTAGAGAAACATTTGTGCATGAACTCAAGGAGGCCTGTACAAGAATATTCATTACATATAGTTAATGCCAAGAAGAGGAAACAATATGAAAATCGCTAAATAGTCTATGATGCATCTATATTGTGGAACACAAAGAAAAATTAAAAAGAATTAAATAGATCTGTGTTGGGGGGCCCGGGTGGCTCAGTTGGTAAAGTGTCTGCCTTTGGCTCAGGTCATGATCCCAGGCTCCTGGTATTGAGCCCCATGTTGGGCTCCCTGCTCAGTAGGAGGCATGCTTGTTCCTCTCTCTCTCTCTGCCCCTCCTCCCTCTGCTTGTACTTTCTCTCTCTCTTGCTCTCTCTCTCAAATGCATAAAATAAAATAAAATAAAACAGATCTGTATTTACAGTCTCTAGATTATAGAGAGAAAAAAAGAACCAAGTTGCCTACTACTATATATCCAGTGATTCTACACATAAACAATATAATACATATATTTTCAATGGGTACATATATAATTATGTAATTGTGTAACAAAATGTGTGAAAGGAGACATTTCCCCTTCCTTCTCACTATACTTCTGTCAGTACATCACCAGTGGACTTACTGAATACCTTCTTCACTGCATGCCATCTTAAAAAATACTACTTTTGACTAAGGAACTCAGTTTACCACCAAAGAAATAAGGCACTGATTGAATTTAAAGGACTCAACTGGTCTTATCCTATTTACAGAATGTAGACCAGCCTAGTGAAGATTCTTTTGTGGCTGAAGGAGTGTGGCACATGCTCTGAACCAGTGACCAATAAATGGTTTCTCCCACAGCCAGAATGGATGGTCTAAAAAATGAAGGGTGAAAGTGGGAGTGGTACCTCTCACTGTTATACTTACTATTACACTTGAGAGAAATTTTACTTCCTTCCTAGCCACCTTGAGTTTTGCTGGTTTTGAGGTCAAAGGAGAAATGCTTCATCGGGAAACACAATGGTCCCACTGAATTGGAAGCTGAACTGATGATGTGGTAATTGGGGCTCCTTATGATTGGGGGAAACAGGCAAGAAGGGATTATACCAAGTAGATTGGGATGATTGATCCTGAATGTCAAGGGTAAGAGGATTGCTGTTATGCAATGATGGCGAAAAGGAGTATTTCTAGAATCTAAAGAATCTTTTAGACACCTCCTGGTATTGCTTCTAGTGGCATAAAGTTAATGGGATACTGGAACAGCCTCCCACAGGCAGAACCACTAATTGCTAGATCTCTCAGGAAGAAAATTGGGGGCACTCCACCAGGTAATGAACTCCTACCAGCTCAGGTGCTGGCTGAGGGCAAGGGAACTTGGATGTATGTATATAATTATATTAATATGTATATAATTATGTTATATATAGTATGCTTTTATATACTATAATATATAATTATAATATGAAAAGATTATAACATATAACATGTTTATTATATTTATATGTATTAACTAGTTTTATTTTTCATTCACCCTTTTCCCTTATTTACTTATTACTCTATATAGGGTGTTGGTGATGGTTTACTTCATTAAGTGCATAGCTGTGGACTATCAGGACAAGATTATGACTGAACTAGAGAGGAGAACATCACCCAGAGATCTTGGACTTGGAGCTGGACGCAAGAACTGATGAGACTCTGAATTTCCCCTTTTGGGGAGGTGAGTGCATTTTCATTTGTATGAAAAAATCTTGCATTTTCTTACACTGGCAGCAGTTCTCAAACTTTGCTACATGTTGGAATTACCAGAGGGATTTTCTTAAAATGCGGATTCTCTCTCAGTCAATCTGGGGTGGAGTCCAAGATTTTGCACTCACCATTTCCTTGATGCTGCTGGTCCATGGGCCCCATGTTGAACAGAAAAGCATATTATTGTTGTGGCTGCTATTATATAGCATGGCAGCCAGCTGGCTGGCACAGATGGCTAACATCTTTATAACACTCTCTCTACATTTTGTTAGTTTTCCACATTTTTAATATCCCATTTGCCCAGGAAGAATCCAGAAAATCTACTTCCCAGCCTCTTGAGCAACCAGGGTACAAATGTGTGCCCTAAGTTCTGCCACTCAACCATATCTGCACTAGACTTTGATTTGAATGTGAGTAGCCTGAGCACACAGGCTTCTTCCTTTATGAATAAAATAATGTAACCAGGTTGTATCTCAATGTCAGTAGCTCCACTTCCATTTTTTCCATTGTATGGCATATCCTTTTGATTTTCAGAACCAGTTCTTAATTTCTTTTCATTTTCTTTTTTAAAAGATTTTATTTAGTTATTTGAGAGAGAGAGAGAGCACGAGCACGAGAAGGGGGAGGGTCAGAGGCAGAAGCAGGCTCTCCGCTGAGCAGGGAGCCCGATGCGGGACTTGATCCTGGGACTCCAGGATCATGACCTGAGCCGAAGGCAGTCGCTTCACCAGCTGAGCCACCCAGGCACCCCTCAGTTATTGATTTCAAGGGACTTTTCTTGTGTATCTCTGAGTATCTATTTCTGTTAGATTTACTTATTATTTGTTGTTTTTCTTGTTAGATGATCTACATTTGGGACATCAGTTTTCCTTATGATAAGTAATTATGCTTGTTCTTAATAGCATAGCTTTTTATTTTTATTGCTTTAATATCCTTATCTTTCCCCTCTGCCTTATCAATTTTAAGTCACATCTATTCTGTTTCTTGCTGCTTCTTTTTGGACTAGATTTGTGAGTTCTTTTGTGTAGTTGTTTTTCTCATTTTTCCCCTTAGCCCTGTGATCTTCCCTTTTATAATGTTCTATCATTTAATCATCTTGTTTTTTTTTTATTAGAATCACATACTTATTTTGTCCTTTAGAGAATCTACTTTTGTTTCCTGGGCTGTGTTTCTTCTCAGACTAGTTTCTTCATGTGTTTTATGTATTAAAAAATATATATATATATATATAAATGTATATATGTAATATATATATGTTATACATATATAACATATATATCATATTTTTTCTTTTTTCTTCCTGGTTTACAAAATTGCCTTACCATATGTTCTCATATTACATGTGTTTAATTGGACAGCTCTGTTTAAACCCAGCTATTTGCTATGATACAGGGTGAGTGAATCCTTGATTCTGTCATCTGAAATCAGTTTGCCTTTCTGTCTGTGCTACAAGCTTGACGACTGAATGTTATTGTCTCCATACGTCTTTAGCCTGATGGGATGGAGGTGGCGGAGAGTAAGTGCTGAGATTGTGTCAGATAGGATACAAGCATCTTGGGTACTACAGTCTAAAATCCTGTTAAATGTCCTCTATAAGGCTCATTCCTTTCCGTTGGGGAAGTAGCCATACCCTTGGGCTTCTGCTTATTCCCTCAAGTCATCACAGTATTCTGGAAGAGTACACATTCTGCACAACTTCCGTCTCTCTTGAGATCTTGTGTTTTAAAATAGAGGCTTCTATTCTTGAGGCTTTTTTCTATTCTAATAGGATTACCTACCCAATCTTTTAATCTTCTCTTCAAATTGGAGAACTATCAGGATTTTGTTGACTCACCTTGTCTCCGTATACATTTGGAATGTAGGGATGGGGTTAGGTATGGTGCCTCTCAGTTAGTAATGTGGCTTCCCTCTGTACCTCCAGCACTTCCAGGGAGGTCTGGAAGTATGTGTGGCTGTGTTTATTTTGGTTGTCACAATGAATGAGACTGGTATTAGGTGAAGGGCCAGAGATGTTAAATATCTTACAGTATATGGGACAAAGAATTGTCCCGCTCCAAATGCCCTCTTGAGAAACATTTAGTTAGAACTGGAATAAACTGCACAGAATTTTCTTTCCTTGGCACATTAAAATGAGTGGCATAAGATGTTCTCCTTGTATTGTTTAGGGGGTGCTGGTAAATTTCCTATTTATTTCACTTTTAAGTAACAGGAGAGGGATATTCTGTGATTTTGCTTCACAAGCATTAACCTTCAAGCATCACTACCACCACCACCACCTCCACCACTACTATCATTACTATAGAGTGCTAGTTACAGTTAGCAGGCATTTCAGAGTATTTAGTTCACAGAGCACTGTATATCTATTTAACAGCTTTTTAACATTTGCCAATATGTTAGAGGAAGATCCATTTCTTTTTTCTTAAACAAAGTAAAAACTTAGCTACTTTAGGGGCTCCTGGGTGGCTCAGTCATTAAGCGTCTGCCTTCGGCTCAGGCCATGATCCCAGGGTCCTGGGATCGAGCCCCGCATCGAGCCCCGCATCGGGCTCCCTGCTCGGCGGGAAGCCTGCTTCTCCCTCTCCCACTCCCCCTGCTTGTGTTCTCTCTCTCACTGTGTCTCTCTCTGTCAAATAAATAAAATCTTTATACAAAACAAAACAAAATTTAGCTATTTTACTAAACTTATAAAAAAGAAGTGTTTATGGGGGTGCCTGGGTGGCTCAGTCCGTTAAGTGTCTGACTCTTGATTTCAGCTCAGGTCTTGATCTCAGGGTTGTGAGATCAAGCCCCACATGGGCTCCGCGCTCAGCACAGAGTTGGCCTGAGATTCTCTCTCTCTCCCTCTGCCCGTTTCTGCTTTCGCACACGCACACTTTCTCTCTCAATAAATAAATAAAATCTTAAAAAAAGAGAAGTGTTTATGGAAGTGAAAACAAAGTGATAAATTTTTTATTACTTTGTAACGTCATTCTTTTAAGTGAATGCATGCTGAATTAGGTGATGACAACTTTGCTTGGAATTTCTGAAACTTGCCTCTATGGTTAAGTAGATACTGTTAAAGTTCCTTTAGAAAAGTTTTACTTAGATATAGTTATGTCGCAAAGCACTGGAAGGAAGAGTGATGTTGGAAGGGGGACGTTGCATTGGAACATGCATGTATAAACGTATGTGATTATAGTTCCATTAGTAAGCCATGTTCTTTTGCTTTCTTAACCTCAGATGACATACTGTCGGATATCTCACTAGATATTTTCCTAAGCAGTAGGTACTTTCAGTTTACCGAGTCATATGACAGGAGGGTTGGTGAGGCAAAGCAGTGGTCCTGTTCCTGATAAGTGATGCATATATGGCACCATAGCACCCCCTGCAAATCCCCTGCAGGGAGGGTGGTAGGGCGTGATTGGTAGCACAAGCTTTTATCTGGACCACATGAGGCCTGACCCCTCAGAGAGCTGGAGAATATCCTGTTATTTTGAATAAAAGGCCCTTTTTTGGGAGAACGAAAAATACCGTGACAGAAGTTATTCCCTACTAGGAAACAAGAAAAACCTATTCTCTAGTTGTTTGGCAAGGGATGTGCATTGTATCAGAAAACAGGACTGTGTCCTAAATATATTTTTAAGAGATAAAGATGCCAAAATGGTAACATTTGACATAAAAAGATGTGAAGAGAACAGAACGCAGGAACCTGCATTTCTGAGCTGGGGATGATGGGCGTTCTTATTGGAACAAGTACTTCATCTCCTGGTGGCCTGCCCAAGGCTGCATTCAGTGAGGCAGCAAACACAAACCTCTCATTTCAAACTGGATTTCCCTTAAGAAACTCATCTTTGGCTCTCTTTTTACACTCTGGGATTCTGTGAATACAATTCTGATCCTTTTAGAATGTTGTGCATTTTTTTAATACATAAATTTTGAGGACAATACATGTAAACTCCATGAGGAGCTATACCTCTAGTATCTAGAACAAGCTTGCTGTACTCAAATTACTGATAAATGAATAGCTGGAGTAAATGATGAATGGAATGGACAGATGAAAAGAATTTGCTTGGGCTTTGGACTCAAAGAAACGTGGACTCTAGTCCCTGTTCCACAACCTCATAGTTGTCTGATCCAGGGGAAGGTATTGAATCTTCCAGGTCTCCGTGTATTGTAAAACCAGGATAACAGTAGTTTCTTTACAAAGATATTATAAATCTACCTATATTATATTATAAAGTAAGTTCCATGAGAGTGGGGACTTAAAAAAATGTGTTGGATGAATGAATGATCTTGAGGTCCTTGCTATCTGTAATGTGTTGATATTTGCATCTTTCCAATTGGACTGACAGACCTTTTCGTTTGCCCGCTTTTTATTGCTTCACTGAGGCTTCATTAAGGTTGTTGGCTGTCACATGTCATTAATGTGGCTGTTTCTCTTTCTACTTGCAGCTTGTCTTTCCTAATTTATTTTTTTAAACTGCTTTAGCTAGATTGTTATAAACTAGGTAAGCAGGATTATTCGATAAAGCAGGAGTAGGTAGGCTCTGTGTGAAGGTTTGTGCTTTGAGTAAATTTCATAGTTTTTTTTTAAAGTTTCATGTTTTTAGTAAATAATGTGACATTTAATTTGCTACTCAGATTTTTTGCTTTCTCTTCAGTTTTAATGTGTTTTGAATAAAGTTGCTGAAAGAGTGACTTTAAAAGTTATAAATGATTATTGCAATATTTTAATACTTGAAAATGGTGCCCAGTAGATTCTAATGAGTACAGATTGATGAACAAATTAGAAATCAAAAGTTCCTTAAATCAACAACATCTGTACAAATTAGGCCAGCTATTTGCTCAAGAAAAAACATTTTTAATTTAATGTCTCTCAGGAATATTCCCATTTAGTTCTAGATAAAATGTGATTAGCAAGGGAATTAATCAAAATTTCTGACCACAATACTTAAACATCTCTAAGGATAGCAAAGTCATCCATAAACACAGATTTTTTTTTTTCTGATTTCACAATTAGAAATTATATAATTGGTTTTTCCATCTGTGTCTTTTCATAAACAGTAAAAAGTAAGTTTGGAGGTAGATTTAAGTTAACAAAGGACTCATAATAAAAATAAAGAAAAATGAAAAATAAAGACTTCTGTGTGAAGGGCAGAAAGTTTACTTACCTCGGCCAGGTTTCTCCACCAAATCCATAATGCTGATGTCCTTTGCCCATGACATGAGGAGGTTCACATTTTTGCCTGTGTTCCTCAGGGAGTGAAATGGGCATTATCCCACCATATTCCCTATCAGCACCCCATTGAAGTCTATATTGTTGGAGTGACTCCCTTAATTCCTGATACCTGTGAAAAAAGAGAGACTTTTGAAAATCATTTCAACACGAAATGCTATGGTCAGAATGTTTTTGTCCCCCAAATTCAGATCTTGAAATCGTAATGCCCGATGTGATGGTGTAAGAAAGTGGGGCCTTTACTTAGTGACTAGGTCAAAAGAGTGGAGCCCTCGTGAATGGGACTAATGCTCTTGTAAAAGAGACCCCAGAGAACTTGCTTGCCCCTTCCACTATAGCAAGAAGGTGCCAGCTCTGAACCAGGAGGAAGGCTTTCACCAGAATGTGACTATGCTGGCATTAGGATCCTGGACTTCAAGCCTCCAGAACTGTGAGAAGGGAAATGTTGTTTATAAGAAGCCACCCAGTCTATGCTGTTTTGTTACAGCAGCCTGAACAGACTAAGATGAACAACCAAAGTTCCTATAGCTTCACAATTATTTTTGGATTGCATTTTCAAAACACGGAATTCTCCCTGCTGGGTAGATTATGAGAGATACTGTTGCTCTAGGTGATATTTCATGCCTTCTCACCTGCTGTCTCAGAGATGCGGCCTTCCTGCCCCCATTCACTACCCTAAACTCTGTCCCATTGGAACCAAACTACCCAGAAGACCCCAGAATGTCCCCATGTTCAAAATTGGCTGATGGTAACACAGGAAAGGGAAAGCAAGATGGGGATCACTTAAATGCCAAGCACTCTATCGTGCACCTAATATATGGTATTTCACTGAATCTTCACGAGAGCCCTAAGAGGCGAAAGTGATAATGATATGCCCAGATAATGGGGCAGCAGAACACCAGGGGAGCCAGCTTTATTTCAAGGGTCAGCAGAATCACAAGCTCACTAAGAATGATCGATAGACCAAATAAATAAAAACATCTTACGAATACCACACTACCAATTTTCAAATACATGTAGGCATTACATGCTTAAATGAAACCTCATTGTAAAGCATTATCAAATTCATAAAAGCTTCTGGTCATTATGGTTTTTTACAGTTTCAATCAGTGAATCATGACACACACGAACTGTTGAAAAGGAACAGGAAAACAAAGAGATCCTCATCTTTGAAAAATATTGAGAATCACTGCACTGTAGTATTATAACTACACTGAGTCCACAGCAGAGTCAGTACCTTTGGGACAATGTTAAACTATTTAGAGTGGTATTCTTACCACTAAAAGCCTACTTTTTGCCATCAAAGTAATTTAAAACTCTAGACCAGGAAGTCAGTACACAGATATGAAACCATCATCAGATTGCTGAAAGAACAAGGTTAAATTCTTGAGGGCCTACAGATTATTATTATTTTTTACAGTTGTAGTCCATGTGCTGATTTCTTTTAAGCGTCTTTATTGAGATACAATTTACATGTCATATAATTCATCCATTTAAAGTGTACAATTAAATGGTTTTTAGTATATTCACAGATATGTACAACCATCATCACAATAATCACAATAATTTTAGAACATTTTCATGTTTCTAAAAAAGAAACCTTGTACCCTGCAGCCATCATTTCCCACTTTCCCTTCCCCACCCAAGCCCAAAGCAACCACTAATCTACTTTCTGTTTCTCTTTTTTCATATAGCCCTCCCAGTGCATGTGAAGTAGTACCTCTTTGTGGTTTTGATTTGCATTTTCCTAATGACTAGTGATGTTGAGCATCTTTTCACATGCTTATTGGCCATTTGTATATGTTCTTTGGAGAAATGTCTATTATTCAGATCCTTTGCCATTTTTAAATTGGGCTCTCTTTTTATTACTGTGTAAAACTACTAGATACCAGTCCCTTCTCAGATATATGATTTGCAAGTATTTTCTCCTACTTTGTCTCTACGTTGTCTTTTCCTTTTCTTAATAGTGTCCTTTGAAGCACAAAGTTTTTAATTTTGATGAAGTCCAGTTTATCTATTTTCTCTTGTTTCTTGTGCTTTTAGGGTCAAGAATATAGTGCTGAATCCAAGATCATGAAGATTTACCTGTATGTTTTCTTTTAATAGTTTTTATAGTTTTAGCTCTTACACATTTAGGTCTTTGATCCATGTTGATTTGTTGTTAATTTCTATACAGGGTATGAGATAAGGATACAGCTTCATTCTTTTGCATGTGGATATCCAGTTGTCCCAGCACCATTTGTTGAAAAGAATAGTCTTTCCCCATTGAATGGTCTTGGCTAGAGATTGTTGTTTTTTTTTTAAATATAAATTCAATTTAATTAACATATAGTGTTAATAGAGTCTCCCTCTCTGCTTTCATTTTATTTTTCCTTCCCCTTCCCCTATGTTCATTTGTTTTGTTTCTTTTTTTAAAATATTTTATTTATTTGAGAGAGAGAGAGAGCATGAGGGGGGGATGGTCAGAGGGAGAAGCAGACTCCCTGCTGAGCAGGGAGCCCTGCAACTCCAGGATAATGACCTGAGCCAAAGGCAGTTGCTTAACCAACTGAGCCACTCAAGCACCCTCTGTTTTGTTTCCTTAACTCCACATTTGAGTGGAATCATATGATATTTGTCTTTCTCTGACTGACTTATTTTGCTTAGCATAATACCCTCTAGTTCCACCGACGTCGTTGCAAATGGCAAGATTTCATTCTTATTGATGGCTGAGTAATACTCCATTATATATATATATATATAAATACCACATCTTCTTTATCTGTTTATCTGTCGATGGACATGGAGATTGTCTTTTGATTTTTAAAAATGGAGAGTCATGTAAAGGAACAGAAGCCCTTGCTCCTAAGCTTTATCTAGAGCTCCTTAATAGTGGTTCTCAAAGTGTGGACCGTGGACCAGCAGCATCAGCATCTCTCTTTTTTTTAAAGATTTATTTATTTATTTGAGAGAAAGAGAGCACACAAGTGGAGTGAGGGGCAGAGGGGGAGGGAGAGAGAGAGAGAATCCTCAAGCAGACTCCCTGCTGAGCATGGAGCCTGACACATGGATCAATCCCAGAATCCCGAGATCATGACCTGAGCCAAAACGAAGAGTTGGCTGCTTAACTGACTGAGCCACCCAGGCACCACAATGTCAGCATCTCTTAAAACTTACTAGAAATATAAATTCTCAGGCTCTCCCTCAGGGCTAGGAATCAGAATTTCTGGGGGTGGGCCCCAGTAATCTGTTATAATAAGCCCTCTAGATGATTGTTAAATTGTGCTAAAGTTTTAAAAGCATTGCCCCATTCAACAGTTACCTTTCATAGGAATCAGGTCTCATCCCTTACAACTGTACCACTTAGTGGACTGGACATGTGGAAATTTCATAAATTGGCTAGTAGGCCTTAACCTGATCTTGAAAACCGGTAATTCAAATGACTTTTTCTGCTCTTAACAAGAGAGTGGAGGGCAGGGAGTTGATCTAGTTCACTGTTGTAAACATGCTTTGTAGGAAGTACTCAGTGGAGTCTGTTGAATGAGTGCCTATATGAGTGAATGAGTGAAGCCAAAGAGATGGTTTGTTTCCTGGACTGTAGCCTGTGACATAGGAATGAAAGAAAGCTTTTTCCTTAAAAGCAGGCCTCGTAAAACACTTAAGAACATGTGGCAAAAAAATCTGCTTCCTAATTAGCAAGGATTTAATGACTTCCAGTTTCTAGTAATGGCAGTCTAGATTATTTGGAGTATCCTTCCCACTGAAAACAACCAAAAGTGCTGAAAAGGGAGCTTCTGGTTGGTGAATACCTGGAGATGTGGGGGAGAGTAGTGCACTCAGCATGGAAGCACCGTGCACCTTTCCACATACCTTGCCCTATGCATCTCTTCCATCTAGCTATTTCTGAGTTACATCCTTTTATAATAAAACTGGTAATCTGTCACCAAGAGATGAACAGTACAATATTGTAGAGAACAAAGAACATTGATTCGTCACAGTTTCCATAGCAGAGGAAAAAGGACAAGTCACCGTAGATAAGGACTCTGCCACACTCACGGATGGGCACAACTACTCTAGTAGTTTTACACAGTGTGGAATCCATGTTGTGGAATCCATGTAGAATCCCCAGGATATAGAATAGTGTCTTGCAAATATATGATGCCTAACAAATATTTATCGACTAGGTAGTTTTCCTTGAGAGCAAGGAAATGTAACTCTTAAAAAGGGAATCAATTACTTTGGATTAACTTTTCTTGGAGAAGTTGAATTCTATTTCTGTCTGACCTTTTTGATTTACCTGGAGAAGACAGACTTAAAAACAAAAAACAAAAACCCTGAAAAGAAAAAAGAAAAACATCTTTTTAAAAGCAACTAGTTGTTAACAAGACAGGAAAGTTACCAGAGCTCCATAAGAAGAAAATAGGACTCCAGAGAGGTAAACAAGCAAAGGAGACACTTTTGCCCTTAGGGCAGTGCCAATTTTGCAAATTTTATTTCTGTTTTAAGGAGGTTTCTGGGTGAGGGGTACAGAAATCAGCCAAGTGAGAAATCTAAAGGAGACCATCTCCACAATCAGTTGCAAAAGGTTACTCTCTCATATTAAAGAGAAGTTAGAAGTAAACCACCTCTCTTGTTGTCTTTTGCTCAAATTTGCATCTGCCCACCATCTGACCTTGGTTTTAAGTGGTCCAGGATAGATAGTATACTGCCAGGCACCTTGCAGGACCAAGATTCCTTTCTGGAGGAAGGACTCTTGGGGGAATCACTATCTAAGATGAGCTCTAAAGAATGAGTAGGACATGTAGGTGGGGGAATAACACGTCAAAAGGCCTAGAGGTCAGAAAAGTGATGGAATTGAAAATTCCTGACAGTGTTGGCTCCAGAACCCTTCTTTGGAAAGGATCTGTTTTGTTTGATAAAATATTTTGTTAGGCCACTTGCTGTAGAGGTTGGGATTCTGCAAGTATGGGTGTTGGTAAGACATGGAGCCACCTGAGACTGATTAAACTGCCCTGCAGAGGGAAGGATTTGGTTTTTTACTCTTGTGAGAGGAACATGAGAGGAAAGTAGAGTAAAGGGACATGAAGAAGGGAGAAGCCGGCAAGGTATTAGGAAGCTGGGGACTGCACTGGGTGAAAAGCCAGTGAGGAGGGGTGCCTGGGTGGCTCAGTCATTAAGTGTCTGCCTTAAGCTCAGGTCATGATCCCAGGGTCCTGGGATCGAGCCCCGCATCAGGCTCCCTGCTTGGCGGGAAGCCTGCTTCTCCCTCTCCCACTCCCCCTGCTTGTGTTCCCTTTCTCGCTGTCTCTCTGTCAAATAAATAAATAAAGTCTTTAAAAAAAAAAAAGAAAAAAGAAATGCCAGTGAGGAACCCCGGTGACAGCTGGGTTCAAGAACTTTTGAGAATACAGAAGTTATGGCTAAGAAGGGGCTTTAAGTTATGTGTTATATGGTGTGATGTGATTCTTCCTTTTGACCCCTAACTAATCAGGAAAGTTTACAAGCTCACAAATGCTCTGTGTGGATGAGGTCTTTGGAGGAAACTGGAGAATGACTGTGTTTCACATCTGGGTCAAAGTGTTACTGAACAGAAGCAGCAGAAGTGGAAACAAAGGAAACCAAAGTCAGAAAGTCATTAATGACCAACCCCACCCCTATCCTGGGAATGTGGAAAGTTTTGAGGAAGGCTTTGGACTTCCAGAAGGTATGGAATAAAGATTTGAGTGGAACTTATCTAAATCTTAAGGCCTGAGAAAATGGAGTTGAATTTTGGGCCAAATCAGTAGAGATGATATAGAATTCAGGTATTTAAAGCACAGTAGAGAAGAGCTATGGTAGGAGGTGAAGCAAGAGAGGAAAACAAGAACAATAGCCTATGTTGTTCAATGGTCAATTTAAATAGTTATATTTAAATTAGATGAGTCAATTTCTCAACATCTGACCTCCATATATATTACATTATCCTAGGAAGATGAACCAGTAGAAAATGTTAATCATTTGGGTGGGCATCCATCTAAAGCCAGTAAGTTGCAGGAAACCATTTAAAATAAAAGGCAAAAGCAAACATAAGTCCTATTTCTCCTTTATTTTAGTGTCTCACATATCCCCTCTTAGCTTGAATACTAACTGCATCTTATAGAAGGAACTAATTAAAATAAATATTGAAGTTTTAGGATTAAATAATTTGAAAGCTTAAATAATACATGTCTCCACAACAAAGAAAATAACAGTAAATTGTTAGTACTGCAAGTTGTGGCCACATAAAATTAAGTGTTTACTTGTTTTTGAGATAGATAGGTTTCCTATGGATGAACAAGCATCTTTCTTTGGAGTCACTGTGGAGTTTTGAGCATTACATTTTACTTGGGGGGCTGAATTTAGCCAGTAATTATTGGAAGGAATGATTAAAGGAAAGCTCAGAACAAACAGATTCTCATTTTTAGTTGGCAGAGGACTTGTAGTAAAAAAAAAAAATAAGAATCCTAAAGCAATGGAATGAATCCAGAAACCAAATGGGAACGTTTGATGAAATCTTAAGCAATTCTCAAGGCACTGCCTTAACTGATGTTTGTTTGTTTAATGAGCTAGAGAACTTGCTAGAGGTAAGGAGATGTCAACTGAATGGAAAACAGACATCTGTCATGATTTTGAATAGCTGTATCAGCCATTCTTGAATTTTCAATGGAAGGAGTACAAAAGACTACCACTTGTTTACTGATATATATTTTTTTAGTTTTATTTTATTATGTTGTGTTAATCACCATACATTACATCATTAGTTTTTGATGTAGTGTTCCATGATTCATTGTTTGCGTATAACACCCAGTGATCCATGCAGAACGTGCCCTTTTTAATACCCATCACCAGGCTAACCCATCCCCCCACCTCCTCCCCTCTAGAACCCTCAGTTTGTTTCTCAGAGTCCATGGTTACTGATATTTTTAAAGGAGATCAAGTCAGAGTATATATAATAGTGACTACTATAATTGCTCTAAAATACACCAGTGAAGAAAGTAACTGACTCCCCTTTGGCCAGTGGGTAAGCCACAACCATAATCCTGGTTTTCTTACTGTTTTCAGTGCTTTCTGCTAGCCTAGTGGTTCTCAAAGTAAGCTGAAAACCTTCTAAAAATGAAGATTTCCTAGACCCACCTCAGACCTTGTGAGCCAGAATATCTCCAGATTGAGCCTGGGAATCTCTATTTTTAGAAAGCTGCTCATGTGGTTCTGATGTGTCCTGTCTGCATACCAGTGCGGGGAGCTAGACTGCCTATTCTGAAAAGAAAAAAGTATGCTGATGTGAGGAAGTTATTTTGCATTGTTGTTAAAATGGCTGAGTTCAGAACACATGATATTTAAAAAAGGTATCCCCTTAAGTACATCCAAGTTTAGAAAAGTAAACTGTTGAGAGCTAACATATGTTAGGATTCATACCCTTACCATTATGAAGGGTAATCCCTAAAGGCTAGGAGCTTTTTGTCTTGTTTTGCTCTTGAGATACCTTGAGGCTTGAGTTGGGAGCACAGACCCTGACCTTGCTCTGAAGAAGTAAGCCTCAGCATTGACAGCAGTTCAGAAGAAAAAGAGAACTTCTGTTTCTGTAAGCTGCCCAGCTGCTTTTTAAGAGGAAGTTAAAAGGAGGGGTTGTGAGAATGCATGATCATCCTGGCTTTCCAATTTGGGGACGATGATAGGAAAAAATTCACATGGATTAAAGGGAAAGAAAGTTTTAGTTATTAGGAATCAGGAACATGGTTGTACCTACCTTTTGCTTCAAGTAGTACCTTACTGTAGTTTATAGGTAACTGAACATATGTTGTATTTAATTTTAGAATCAGTTAATAAAAAGCAGCATTTTCTTTAAGATGCTTCTCTTAAATTTCATGCCAGTTAAAAGGTTTTGGAACCAATTACTAACCAACCATAGGTTGGTAGGTAGAAGAGGTAAACATTTCAGCGAGAAGCCTTACGAAAGTGCTTTTGAGGGGATAGTGAATTTATTCAGATAGGATAGCCTTAAATCCCTACTCAGATTCTTTTTGGCTAAATATAAAATTTTACCTTGCTTTTGAGCCAGGGACAGTTGCCTATCCCCAAATCATGCACAGTCTGCTAAGGGTTCCCTTTGACTCAAGGGAAGCCCTCCATAATCTGATCCCCTTGGAGCTGAGTAGTAGGACTTCAGGGCTCACAGCCACTTTTGGGAATCAGGTAACAAAAGAGCACATGCAGCAAGGACTGACTCAATAGAATAAGTTGAGTCTTCTTTCTCACAAATATGAAAAAATTCCTTTTCATTAAGTGAAAATACCAGTTTACAAAAAATATGTTAAATATGATCTTTAAATTTTAAAAAATGGAGAAGACACATATTGAGATGTTAACGGTGGTGGTTATTCTGGATAAAGGAAGTACAGAGGTTTTCTCCCTTGTGCTTTAATTTCATAGCTTTTCCTTTGTTAGAAAAATGGAAAATTTGCTTTCTTTATGGATGTCCATGATTTCTAAATTATTTATATGGAACGTGTGTTAGTTTTATCATTAGGAAAAAAAAGTCGCCTTCTTTTTTCATATAAAAAGCATGTTTACAAACTAGACTAGATCCATGGACGTCTGATCAAGATGGTGAAAGCCTCGATGGAAGAAAAAGTAAAGTCTATAGAGAACCAGTGTTTAGTCTGGCAAAGAGAATTCTTACAGAGCCAAAGGATCTTCAAACTTTTGAAGGGCTGCTGTCATGGAGATGATAGATTATTCTTATTTTGCAAAGTTTTGGAGAGAAGAACTAGGATCAGCAGGTAGAAATTAGGAGGAGGAAAAAATGTTCTCAGTAGAAAGAATTACCTAACAATCAGTAGCATTCAAAATTGGGATGGATTGTCTTTGTAGTAGTGACATTCCATTTTGGAAGTGTAAACTGAGGCTGAGTGGCTTTCTGTGTGATTTCTTAAAGAAGGAATTCTTAAATGAGAGATTTGACCAATTGAAGTTATAAACAAAACAAAACAACCACACAGGCTATTTTTTCACTGTCCAAGTGTTTTGAGATTTTCTTTTGCCTCAAAATGATTCAAGTAAAAACAGAAAGCTGGCACTAAGATCTTGGAAAATTACTTATTTGTACCCATTACTTCATATGTAAAATGGGGATAATAATAGTACTTACAGGGTTGTTGTGAGGAGTAAAAGAACTGCTACATTCAAAGCATTTGGTTCAGTGCCCACTCACAGTAATTACTCGGTATACGTTAGGTACAGTTTTAATAATAATTTGTATTAATGTGTTACAGGAAATTCAGTAAAGCAAAAATTTAGATAGCAATCATGAACAACAGATTCTGGGAGTGTTTTGAACAGATGGTGTTAGGGGATGTTAGGGAACCACTACACTACTCCTTATAAAATAAAAAGTTTGATTAAACAGATTAATTTTCAAATGAAGGAAGTGATCATTCTGGAGTTCCAGAATGTAGTGGATGAAATTGAGGTCTGCCTTGTAAAAAGACACACCAACTTACTTTTTTTTTTTTTTTTAAGATTTTATTTATTTATTTGACAGAGAGAGACATAGTGAGAGCAGGAACACAAGCAGGGGGAGTGGGAGAGCGAGAAGCAGGTTTCCTGCCGAGCAGGGAGCCCGATGTGGGACTCGATCCCAGGACCCCGGGATCATGACCTGAGCCGAAGGCAGACGCTTAACAACTGAGCCACCCAGGCGCCCCCACACCAACTTACTTTTGATCAAGTTCCTAACGGATGTGGAGACTTTACAGTTAATTGTCATGTTATGCCATCCCTATGATGTGAAAACAGAAGAGCCCCCTAACTGAATGTTTTTTTCTCACATATATCACATATAAAAATAAAACTAATGTATTAAAGCCCTTTTTAATTATTTACATTCTCTAGTTTTTGTTTTACCTGTCCTCTGAGGCAGTTGGACGAATAGTTGTTAGTAGCGGAGTGTGCAGTTCATTAGAGTAGAAGGTATTGGACAGTGTGTCAGCTCCTTCAAGCTCTCTGCAACAATAGGGCCTGCCATGAATTACCTCCATGTTTCTTGACTAAGATGGCACAGACTGGAAGAGAAGAGGAGGGCACACTCCGTTCAGCAGTCAGCTTGATTTGGTCACTATCACAATGACCCTCCCTCAGGGAAGGCAGGGAACATACTTTATACTCCTGAATTGTTCAAGTCACCACTGCATAGAAATCACTTCGCCAACAGGCGGTCTGTGGACCCTCAGATGATCACATCAGTAATAAATAGCAACTTAAATTCTATGGAAATGAATTTCAATGGAAACAAATCCACAAGTGGAAGATGTTCCTTAGTACAATCTAAACACTATGTGGATGACATGACATGTAGGTCCATATCCATAAAAGGCCACTACTGACATCAACTGAAATTATATTTTTGCCTCAAAATTTACCATAACTATTTAAGAAAGCTCAGCTGATCCCCCACTCCCTCCCCACCCCATAATATTTCCAAAAAGTAGGCAGAATCATCCAAAAGAATCAGCAGCTGTGCTTCTAAAGGTTTCAGGGATCCGGAATGAGAGAAACCCTTTGCAGAGTGGAGAAGCAGGGGCGCAGCACGAGCAGGACGCCAAAGGGGTGAGAATCCCACCCTCTCCCTCAGACTTGGAGGGGGAAGCCAAGGAGGCACCTTGGCTGGGACCGCGTGGCTCCCTGGCCATCAGCGTCCTGCCAAGCAGGGTGACTCGGGGGTTCGGACGCACCTGAGACATCCGCCTGGGAGCGGCTCTGGACCGTCTCCCCTTCCCCAGAGCTGGTGGGCCTCTGCGGGGCGTGGAATCCCGCTGTCATCCGCACCTGCGGGCCCGGGGAGCTTGCGGGCTGGGGGCAGGTGCGGGTGGGAGAGAGAGAGGGACCGCGGACAGGCCGGGGGTGGGGTTGAGGGTGCCTGTGACGGCAACCGTGACCGTGGCACTAGGTAATGCATTCTTGCGGGGCAGCGGGCGGCTCTTAGAGGTTTCGCAGGCTCGCTCCGCGACCCGTAGGAATGCGAAGTGGGACGTGAAGCGTGGAGGGAGGGCTAGACATCCAGTGTAGAGGTGAAAGGAACTCTTCTGGCGACCCAGGCCCCCGGCCCCGCCCCCACGCCTCGCCCCGCTCTGACCCCAGGCGACCTCTCGTGGCGCCTTCATGTTCTTCTTTGTGGGCTGCCTGTTCTAGGTCTTCCCCTGGCCGAGGCGTTCGCTCGTGTGGACCGGGCAGAGGATGAGCACAGGGCCAGGATTGAGGGCCAGAGGACACCCTGGTGAGGCGGGAGCGACCAACCCATGTTCCGCCTCCACCTCCCCTTGCGGGAATGGAGAAGAGTGCCGCCACATCCAGGGTGGCTTCTCAGGACTCTGCACGCGCAGCTCGCGGGATTGCGCCCTGTGAGAACCTCAGCTCTTCCTCCGCTGGGTGGGTGCGGAAGTGGTGAACGGGCAGGTTGGCCTGCGGATGGATGCCCTATGCAGTCCCCAAGGATCTAGCCCCACCTTGATGACCTCAGTTACCCGCACCCCTGCCCTTGCCTTTCCCCCCCAGAAACAAATGTGAACCACGTTTCTGCACTTAAAGAGCCACGAGTTTCTCTGATGACTGAGAACTGGGCTCCCCAGAGGGATGGGGGCCTGGGAAGCTTAGGTTTCGGGAGAGGCTAGAACCAAGCCTGCAGGAACACAGAAGGATGTGGGGGTAAGAGTGATCACCACCTCTAAGAAGGGAGGTGTGACAGTGTCCTCGTTCTCTGCCTTTTTTTTTTTTTACAACTTTTTAATCAGCCGACCAGTGGGTATTCATTTTATGCTGTGCCTTCTAGGTTAATGTTAGCTGATGTGAGGGAAAGAAAGGTACACTGGAGTAGGCAAGGTAGTCATTTTGTATTTTTGGTCAACTTTTTAGTCCCGGCACCTCTTCCACAACTCCACTTGCAAGAGTAAATACTGCTGGAGATAAGAGTTGTGAATTAGGTAGTTTGCCTGTACCTTTTACTCCTTTAAACATCTTTCCCCCACCCCAAAAAACTTCTCATGGAAGTCCATCCTAACCTTTTTTTAAATTTTATTTTGTCCTTTTGCTGCTCTAGGGTTTTCAGGATTTCCCTTTAAATTCCTTCCCATTAAATTTCCTGTCAGCTCAGCCTATTTCCTGTGCCCAGCCTTCCATTAATTTACATATTCCACCTTTCAATTGTGCTTGACCTTTGTCCCATTTCCTTATGGCTTGATTCTTCCTGGGAGGTAATAATTGAGCATAATAGATTGAATCAGGCATATCTGCTGAAGCTGCATCACTAGCCCCATGTTTCTATGTATGTGAATGGTTGTGGTACCAGGGAAGTTAGGGCAACAATGGGTTGATTGACCAGGATATATGGTGATAGTCTACAGGTTCTACTGGGTTTGAAATTTTATTTTCTGTCAAGTGGGAGTAAAGGGTAGGAAAATATAATTACTTATTTTTAAATTTGCTATTTCCAAATAAAACTTATAGGCAAGAAAAAAATTCATTGTCAGGGGGTGCCTGGGTGGCTCAGTCGTTAACCGTCTACCTTTGGCTCAGGTCATGATCCCAGAGTCCCGCATCGGGCTCCCTGCTTGGTGGGAAGCCTGCTTCTCCCTCTCCCACTCCCCCTGCTTGTGTTCCCTCTCTCGCTGTGTCTCTGTTAAATAAATAAATAAAATCTTGAAAAAAAATTCATTGTCAGATCTTTATAAAACAAGGGTTCACTTTGGAAATCCTTCCCTATCTGAAAGTTTCCTGAAGATGTCAAGACTGGGTCTACTTGACCATGCTCCTTATTCTAGGCTTTTTTAACTTAACTCACACCGCCTCAGCCATCAGGTGATATATGTGACCCCAACAACACAAAGTAGCAACTTACGGGGAGGTGCTCAAAATAACTGACTTCTTAGGTCTCTCACCACCACCAGTGGAGTCAGTAGCCTCGGATCACTTTCCTACTTCTGACAGGTTGATCTCTCCTTCATCACCTCATTTACCTTAATATATTCTTTGAGTCACCACTAATCCTTCCAGCAGGGAAAATGAAATTTGGGATTGAAAAAATGTATGCATAGAATATTGTGGCTGGGTTGACAAAAATTCCAAACCCCTAAAGTTAGACCTTTAACCTTCAAGGAAATAATATATAGGAAGACTATAATAATGTAAATTATTAGTTATACTCTGTAACCTTTGTTTTAAATCTGTTATCGAGACTTTTATTTTTTATTTATTTATTTTTTTAAAGATTTTATTTATTTGCGAGAGAGAGAATGAGAGACAGAGAGCATGAGAGGGAGGAGGGTCAGAGGGAGAAGCAGACTCCCTGCTGAGCAGGGAGCCCGATGTGGGACTCGATCCCGGGACTCCAGGATCATGACCTGAGCCCAAGGCAGTCGCTTAACCAACTGAGCCACCCAGGCGCCCTATAGAGACTTTTAAATAAGTGGTATTTGATAATGAACCAAATAAGGTTTTGAGATATCTGGTACTTCTTGGTAGATAGGAGTATTTAAAAAAATTCCCACCTCCCAGTTTTGATATAATTGACATATAACATTGTGTAAGTTTAAAGTGTACAGCATAATGACTTCATATATGTGTATGTTATGAAATAATTATCACAATAATTTTAGTTGTTAGCATCTGTCACCATGTTTAGTTACAAAAAAGACTTTTTTCCCCTTGTGATGAAATCTTTTAGGATTTGCTCTCTTAGTAACTTCAAATATACCATATAGCATTAACTGTAGTCATCCTGTTGTGCATTATCTCCCAGTACTTTTTGTATTTGGAAATTTGTACTTTTTGACCACCTTCACTTGATTCCCTCATCTCTTACCCCCTGCCTTTGGTGACTACAGATGTGATCTTTTTTTCTATGAGTTTGGTTTTTTTTTTTGGATTCCACATATAAGTGAGATCATACAGTATTTATCTTTCTCTTATTTTACTTAGCATAATGCCCTCAAGATCCATACATGTCATTATGAATGCAGGATTTTTTTTTTTTTTAAGATTTATTTGTGAGAGAGAGAGGGAAAGAGAATGAGAGAGAAAGTGAATAAGCAGGGAGAGCAGCAGGCAGAGGGAGAAACAGACTCCCTGCTGAGCAAGGAACCAGATGCAGGACTTGATCCCAGGACCCTGGGATTATGACCTGGCTGAAGGCAGATGCTTAACTGGCAGAGCCACCCAGGCACCCTCGTGAGTATTTTTTAAAGGGAAAAAGTTTGAGTCTTATTCCTTGCCTAGAAGATGGGTTGGGAAGTCTCTTTCAGTGACTTTAAAATATACATTTAAAAATATTGCAAAGCTTAAAACCTCATTGATTCCAATGTATATATCCTACTTATTAGGATGACAATTAAAAATACATATTCTGCTGGCTTTAAAATTGAACTGATTACAAATGAGTTTAATGACACTTTAATTAATAGTAAATTGAGTTTTTTTGCCTTAAGTAGCTAAGGAACTATGTAGTCATTGAAATGATATAGATGCAGATATTTATAAAATGTGCTCATTTAGTAAATAATCCCTAATTGCCTAGAATGTGTCAGGGATTGTCCCAGTGCCTGCAATCTTGGGATATGGACCCAGGGACCAGTTATAGTCCAATGTGTAGGTGCAGCATCGAGAGGCAAACACTCTTGCACTTCTAGCCTCAAGAATTATGGAAGTGAGGACTGTAGTCATGCTGTATATTTTCTTCCTAGTCTAGGTGGACTAGGCTCCAAAGATGGCCCCCAGTGAACCACAGTTCCTGCTATTAATGCTCATGTGTACTTCCCACCTACATTTGAATGGGCTGGTCTGTGACTCATGTTAACCACTTGCATGCAGTAGAAGTGGTGCTGTACCAATTCTAGACCTAGTCTTTAAGAGGATTGGCAGCTTCTACTTTCTCCTTCTTGGAACATTTGCTTTTGGGAGCTCTGAACCACCATGAAATAAGTCTGACTACCTTACTGGAGAGACCCTGTGGAAAGATTACATGAAGAGGGAGAGAGACCCTGTTGTCATAATGTCCCTGTTATCTGAAGAGATGACTCCAGTCCCACCTGTCATCTGACTCAACCACATGAGAGGCCCCAGGTGACACCAGCAGAAGAACTGCCCACATGATCTCAGTCAACCTACAGAATCACAAGGTAATAAAACAGTTGTTCTTTAAAACCACCAAGTCCTGGGAGGGTTTATCATGCAGTAATAGATAACCAAACACTTGTTATGTAATGTTTGTACATATTGTGTAATTTTTTGTCTTTCTTATTTTTTTAAATATTAGAATGTTTTAATATTTTAATGTTAATTAAAGGATGTTTGTTGGTGGTTGATTTTACAGTGTAGTATTTAAGATGCAGAATATTTTGATGGCATTGTAACTAAACTAGGAGAGGAAATTAACATCATTCAGAAGTAGACATGGTGACTGTTAGGACCTTCTGGGGAGAGAGTGATAGTATATTCATTTGTATGAAAAATAATTTCATCATTTTAGGTGGAAGCATGCCATATTATTATTGCATTGATGTTTAAATATGGGTAGAGAGGTGTCTGTGGATACCGAAGAGCCAAAGGAGTGGACTTTAGGCTAGTTCATGCCACAGTAACATATAACCCCTGAATCGAAGTGGCCTAAAATCTCAGTAGCTAGTTTCTCCTTATGCTCCAGTACTGCAGGGGGCCTCTGCACCTTGTCATTCAGGGGTCTAGGTTGATGGAAAACCTACTGTCTGACAATTCTGCCATCTCAGTATGGGGGCCTCAAGATTTGGACCAGCAGAAGGGAGTGCAGATAATTAAGTACCAGCTCTTAAATGTTTCTACTCAGAAGTGATTTGCATCAGTTTCTAAACATTTCAGTGGCCACAGGAAATAACAGGACGTGGCCTGGGATATGTCATGTTCCTATGTACCTAGAAAAAGAGGGAACTGGAAATGTTAGTGAGTTTTAGAAACATCAGTTACAGTGTTCTACTACTTTGCCTCCCTCCAAGTTTTAGCTTCATCCTATCATTCTCTACACTGCCACCTGGGAGACTTTTGTAAAATGCAAATCTGACATGTAAAATGCAAATCTTGCTTGAAAGATATGAGTTGGCCAGAACTGGCCTTTAGAAGTGGCCTGCCATTGCGGGAGGGTACAGGCTGGATACAGCTGCTGGTGGAGAGAGAGTGGTAAATGGCACAGCTGGAACTCTTCTTTGTAGCTGCTGGGCTCTGGTGGTGAATAATAATAATAGAGGATCAGTACCTGAAACAGAAGTGTCTTATACTGTTTGCCTTGCAGGGTCATTCCAGTACCCTCTATTGATGAAGTTTAAAATTCTGCCACCTGACAAAGGAGAAGCTTTTGCGGGATCCAAGTCCACTATCACAAAATGCAGGGCAAAGAAGAGTGAATTTGGAATGGAGAGCCAATAAATTGATAATTTGCACACCTTAGCAAAGATAATTTATTTAACACATACTATGTGCCAGGTGCTATGATAGAATTATGTGTGTGTGTGTGTAGGTGTACATAATTTTAAATCCCACAGCAGCCCTGTGAAGTAGCTATTATTCTTATTTGACATATATGAAAAATGATCCATGTTTGTCTGGACATCAAAGCTATGCTCTTTTCTGCTATCCTGATATTCTTTTCTTCTCTGTGGAAAGTTAAATGCACCCTCATGTCTTCCCCTTTAGTGCTTGCCTCTGTATTACAACACTTATATTGCAGTACCTATTGGTTTGTATGTCTACCTCTCTCTATAATATAGGAGTTTGTATGTCTACCTCTCTCCATAATATAGGAGTTCCTAAAAAGCAGGAATAGTGTTTTTTGATTGATTTTGGGTTCCTAATGCACACCTTTAGTGCTTAGTACCTAACAGGCACTTAAATGCTCATGAAAAGCATAATTGTTTGGTTGTTCCCTCCTTGAAGCCAGTGCCAGTGGGCTAAATAATTCTGGAAACACCTAGGTAGGTACCAAGTAAATCTGTTGAATTGGGTTGAATATTTACCATTGGATTAAGCTAGTTGGGTCTTGTTGAGTCTTGAGAATAGGGAAAGCCTTTTTTGTTTTTATTTTATTTTATAGTTTGGTTTATTTATTAATACTATAATGTGGTGGGAAACTATTTAAAATCTCTTTGATATGTTTTTGTGCCTAGGAAATCTTTGATTCCTAAAAAACACTTGGCCCATAGTATAATGGTACAATTTTAGTTCACACTCATGGGTAGGTTCTGATGTTGGTCATTCCATTAAATTTCCTTTAGGTCCACATTTTACCTCTGTCACTTTTTCAAGTAAGGAATTTTGGAATCATCCTTTGGATTATGTTGTTGGTATTGAAAGAGTATTGAGTTTTTTTCTGGCAGGCAGTTAAATTACCAGCATGTATGAGACTTGGTTTTAGCCTTTATTAAGGTGGGTCTATTTCAACTTTGCCCCTGACTCTTTGCCCCTTTATAAAGGGGCCTTAGCTGAATGGCCAGAATGTTCACCAAAGTCCCTTCACTGTCCCTAGGCCTGAACTCCAGTGTGTCCCCAGCACTGTTCAGTGTCTAGAATCTTTATTCAGTTCTCATGCTTCCAGCAGCTATTCTAGTCCTGGATTTTGCTGTGTGTTTGAGACCCTCCCTCACAGGTCAGAGTTAAGATTCATGAGCTTTCAGGACTTGGTAACCCCTAATTTATCCTCTGCTTCCCCAACTTATTGTCATTATTATTTGTTTTGTTTTTTTCTTTTATTTATTTATTTATTTATTTATTTATTTATTTATTTATTTATCTATTTATTTATTTGACAGAGACAGAGACAGCGAGAGCAGGAACACAAGCAGGGGGGGTGGGAGAGGGAGAAGCAGGCTTCCTGCTGAGCCAGAAGCTCGATGTGGGACTCAATCCCAGGACCCTGGGATCATGACCTGAGCTGAAGGCAGTCGCTTAACCAACTGAGCCACCCAGGCGCCCCTGTTTTGTTTTTTTCTATTCTTGTTTTGGTACATCTCTGTCATCACTTTTCTATATTTCATCTCTGTACATTTCAGTACATCTCTGTCATCACTTTTCTGTATTCCCTCTGCTGAAATGCCTAGTTTCGTTTCTGTTTTCCTAACTATACATATTGTATCACACATAGGTAAGAAAAACTGTTGAATAAAAAAGAAACAGAATAAGATCTAAAGCTCCATAACATTTATTTAAGTTAAACACAACGGAAAAAGTGACATAATCAATATGGTGACATAGGCCATTCTTCACTTCAGTCCCCCTATATAAGAAGACCAACTAGCAACTATCTATAGACAAGACATTGTGAAAATTGCAGAACCCAGGGATGAGGCTGAAGCACCTCCATGTCTGCAGAGATTGAGAAGAACCTCATTAGGAGAGTAGGAGGAGTGACTGCACTCTGATTCTATTGCCCCTCCATGCCTGGATGCACTGAAGTCCCCCAGGGCCTATGGTTTCACAAGTGGGGAAAAATATAGAGCCCTAGGTGGACATCCAGCCTCTGAGCATTGTGGGATGCTTCCCAGGAAACCCACTTGGGTCTTCCTTCACAGAGATGGCTGGGAGAATCTGTGGGGCTCAACCACTGGGGATAAGATAGAGATGGAGAAGAGGTTAGGGCTTACAGCAACTGAAGCTCAGAACTTGGCAAATCACATTCCTGCTTGCAGTGGTGCCTGAGCAGAGGTCCTAGCCAGTGGCCCTGTCTGGACAGGGAACTTGGTTGGCAGTTCTGCTTGATTTGGGTCCCTACCTAACAGGCTTTACCAGCTGTTGAGCCTGTTCTATGCCTCCTCACCCGAGGCAGGGAAGCAAATTTCCATCTGCACCCAATTCTTGAATATAGCTTCCAATCCCACCTGATCAGGAAATCCAGGCAACCACAGAGTCCATCCTACAGCCATGCACAGGCAGGGAACCAGGTCAGCAGTTTTGCCCAACTATTAAGTATAGCTCTGGCCCCACCCCACATAACCAGGGAGTGTGAACAGTGACCTTAGGAAGGCTTGCAGTCAAGCCTATATTACTGCCCAGCTGTGGAGCCCAGCCTACAGCCCAACCCAATTGCTGAACCCAGTCCATGGCCTTACCTAATAGGGAACCCAGCCAGTTACCCTGCTAGACCTCAGTGTACACTATCTAGCCCCACCAAAGTACAGGATACAGCTGGACCCCTCCTGACCAGAGAGCATAGCCAGCAGCCTACCTAATCATGAAGCATAGCCTGTATGCTTATGTATGGTTGCCCAGCTTCAGGGTCTGTGGCCTTGCCTCTTCATAGGAACTAGCCTGAGGCCTGTCCAACCCTGAAGCTCTGCCTGCAGTCCCACCCGAGCACAGAGTCCAGTCAGCAGCAGCATCCAGTTGGAGAGCACAGTCTGAGATCCAATCTAACAGGAGCAATTGCAGAGCTCAGCCCATAGCCTTTCCCAACCGTGGAGTTCAACCAGTGGCATCACCCACCATGGAACATAGCCTGTGACCTTGCCTGACCAGAGATGATTGCAAAGCCCAACTAGTGGCCACATCTGACTGTGAAGCACAGCCAACAGCCTCACCCCATGAGAGAGCCCACCCAACAACTTTGCTTGACATGTGGCTCAGCCAGGAGGCCTACCCTGGAGCTCAGCCAGTGGCACCCTCCCCCCTTACAACCTCAGAGCATAAGCAGTGGCCTCGCTCAACTAGACCCTGATAGCAAGCCCAGTTGCTCACAGACTGTGCCAGCTGACCCATCCAGTCCAGCTGAGCTGACTAGTGAAGATCTTTCTCTGCTGAAATGAACCTGTAAAGTATAGAAGAAGACACTGCTATTCAAATGCATAGATACAAATGCAGGGAATCAAGGATCATGGAGAATCAGGGAAACATGACTAAAGGAAACTAATAAAGGTTCAATAACTGACCCTAAAAAAATGGAGATCTATAAACTGTCTGATAAAGAATTCAGAATAACCCTCTGAAGAAATTCAGTGAACTATAAGAACACACAGAAAGTTAAACAAAATTAGGAAAACAATGCATAAACAAAATGAGAAGTTCAATGAAGAAATAGAAACCATAAAAACCCCAAATAGAAATCCTAGAACTAAAATACAATGACTGAACTGAAGAATTTAATAGAGAGCTTCAACAGCACACTTGACTAAGCAGAAGAAAGAATCAGTGAACTAAAGGTAGGGCATTTGAAATTATCCAGTCAGAGGAGCAAAAAGAAAAAAGAATGAAAAAGAGTGAAGAAAGCCTATGGGACTTATACCATCAAGAGAAACAGTAAAATGGAAATCCCAGGAGGACAGAAAGAGAAAGGGACAGAAAATCTATTTTTTTTAAAGATTTTATTTAAGAGAGAGAGTGAGTGGGGGGAGGAGCAGAGGGAGAGGGACAAGTGGGCTTTGTGCTGAGTGTGGAGCCCCATGCAGGGCTTGATCTGACGACCCTGAGATCATGACCTGAGCTGAAATCAAGAGTTGGATGCTTAACTGATTGAGCCACCCAGCCACCCCCAGAAAGTCTCTTTAAAGCAATAATGGCTGAAAACTTCCCAAATTTGGGGAGATAAATTGACATCCAGATTCATGGGGTCTAAACAACCCCAAATAGGTTGAACCCATAAAGGGCTGCACTAAGATATTATAATTAAATTGTCAAAATTTGGAACAAAGAATCTTGAAAGCAGGAAAAATGAGTTGTCACATACATGGGAGGCAGTCGGGTGCCTGTATGGCTCAGTCATTAAGTGTCTGTCTTCGGCTCAGGTCATGATCCCAGGGTCCTGGGATCGAGCCCCTGCATTGGGCTCCTTGCTCAGTGGGAAGCCTGCTTCTCCTTCTCCCACTCCCCCTGCTTGTGTTCCCTCTCTTGCTATATCTCTCTCTGTCAAGTAAATAAATAAAATCTGTAAAAAAAGAAAGAAACTTTGCAGTCTAGGAGAGAGTGGTATGATATATTTAAAATATTGAAAGAAAAAAAAAACCTGTCAACCAAGAATACTATACCTGACAAAGCTGTACTTTAAAAGGGAACAGAAATAAAGACTTCCCCTAAGAAACAAAAGCTGAGGGAGTTCATCACCACTAGACTTGACTTACAAGAAATGCCAAAGGGCATTCTTCAAGCTGAAATAAAAGGATGTTAATTAACATAATAAAAAGTGAATATGTAAAAGTCACTGGTAATGGTAAACATATAGTCAAAGTCAGATTTTCTAATATTGTAATGGTGGTGCATAATTTACAACTCCTGTTTAAAAGTTCAAAAACAAATGATTAAAAATAGCCATAACTACAATAATATGTTACTGGATACATGATATAAAAAGACATACATTGTATCATCAATAACCTAAAATGTGATAGTGGGGGAGAAATAAAAGTATAAAGTATCTGTATGCTACCAAAGTTGAGTTGCTATTAGCTTAAAATAGAATATTATAAGGATAAGATATTTTGTGTAAGTCTCATGGCAACCACAAAAGAAAATCTGGATTAGATACACAAAAATTATGATAAAAGAGTCAAAGTATACTACCACAAAAAGTCATCAAGTAACAAAGGAAGACAGCAAGAGAGGAAGCAGGAACAAAAAATCTACAAAGCAGTCAGAAAAAAATGAACAAAATGGCAATAGTAAGTCCTTGCCTATCAATAATTGCTTTTAAAATAAATGGATTAGATTCTTCAATCTAAAGATAGAATGAATGCATAAAAAAAGATCCAATGATATGCTGCTCATAAGAGACTCACTTAACTGTAAGGACACACATGGACTGAGAGTGAAGGGCTGGAAAGAGATATTTCAAGCAAATGATAATCAAAAGACAGCAGACATAGCTTTACTTAGACAAAATGGACTTTAAGCTAAAAATGGTCTAAAGAGACAAGGTCATTATAAAAATGATAAAGGTGTCAATTCATCAAGAAGATACAACAATTGTAAATATTTATGCAGCCAACATCAGAGCCCCTAAATACATAAAGCAAATACTAACAGAACTAAAAGGAGAAGTAAACAACAATGCAGTAATAGCTGGGAACTTTAATTCCTCTCTCTCAAAAATGAATAGATCATCCAGACAGAGAATCAATAAGGAAACAGCAATTTGAACAACATTCATCCAACAGCAGCAGAATACACATTTTTCTCAAGTGCACACAGAACACTTTCTAGAATGGATCACAAAGGAAGGTTAGGTCACAAAAGAAGTCTTTAAAAAGATACTGAATCATTCAATATATTTTTTGATCACAATAGTATGAAACTAGAAATAAATAATAGGAGGAAAATTGGAAAATTCATAAGTGGAAATTAGAACACTTCTGAGCAATGAATGGGTCAAAGAAGAAATAAAAAGGAAATAAAAAATATCTTGAGATAAAATGAAAACACAGCATACCAAAATACAGGATATGCAGCAAAAGCAGTTCTAAGGGCTTATAGTGATATATGCATACATCAAGAAAAAAGAAAGACCTCAAATGAACAACCTAACTAGTTCCTCAAGGAATTAGTAAAAGAGCAAAATAAACCCAAAGTAATCAGGAGGATGGAAATAAACATTAGAGCAGAAGTAAACTAAATAGAGAATAGAAAAACAATAGAAAAGATTAACAAAACTAAGAGTTGGTTCTTTGAAAAGATGAACAAAAAGGACAAGCCTTTAGCTAGACTAGCCAAGAAAAAAAGAGGACCCAAGTTAATAAAATTATAAATGAAAAAGGAGGCATTATAATTGATACCACAGAAATAGGAAGGATCATAAGAAACTACAATGAATAATTGTACACCAACAAGGTGGACAACCTAGAAGAAATGTATAAATTCCTAGAAGCATGCAACCTACCAAGACTGAGTCAGAAAGAAATAGAATATCTGAACAGATCAATAATGAGTAGGGAGATTGAATCAGTAATCAAAAACCTTATAACACAGAAAAGCCCACGACCAGATAATTTCATTGGTGAATTCTATGAAGCACTTACAGAAGAAGTAACACCAATCCTTCTCAAACTCTTCGGAAAAAAATAGAAGAAGGGTAACACTCTCACACTTATTTTACAAGGCCAGCATTACCCTGCTACCAAAGCTTGATAAGGACATTACAAGAAAAGAAAACTATAGGTCAATATCCCTGTAGATATAGTTGCAAAAATTCTCAACAAAATACTACAAAACTAAGTTCCACAACACATTAAAAGTATCTTATCAAGTGAGATTCATCCTTGGGATGCAAGAATGGTTCAACAGATACTAATCAACAAATGTGATATATCACATTAATTGAATAAAAGATAAAAATCATATGATAATCTCAGTAGATGCAGAAAAGCATTTGATAAAATTCAACGTTCATCCATGATAAAAATTCAACAACTTAGATCTAGAAGAAGTATACCTTAATATAATAAAGGCATATAAGACAAGCCCAGAGCTAACATACTCAGTAGTGGAAGGTTGAAAACTTTTTCTCTAAGATGTGGAAAAAGACAAGATTCCTATTCTCACCATAGTACTGGACGTCCTAGTCAGAGTAATCAGGCACAAAAAAGAAGTAAGAGGAATCCAAACCACAAAGGAAGAAGTAAAATTATGTTTGTAGATGACATGATGTTATATGTAGAAAATGTTAAAGACTCTAATGAAGAGTTGTTAGAACTAGTAAATGACTTTAGTAAAGTCACAGGAAGCAAAATCAACATACGAAATTATTTGCATTTCTATATACTAACAAATTATCTAAAAAGAAAATGATAACATTTACAATAGCATCAAAAACAATAAAAGACATAGGAATAAATTTAACCAACCATATGAAAGATCTGTACTTAGAATTATGAGACAATGATGAAAAATCGAAGAAGAAACAAACAAGTAAATGGAAAGATATTCCATATTCATGGATTAGAAGAACTAATATTGTTAAAGTGTCCATACTACCAAAGCCATCTATATATTCAATGCAATTTTTATCAAAATTCCAGTGGCATTTTTTACACTTGATCTTAGCCAAAAGGCCGAGAAGCAATCCAGTGGCATTTTTTAAAGAAATAGAAAAAGCAATCCTAAAATTTGTATGGAAGCACAAAAGAACCTGAGTAGCCATAGTGATTCTGAGAAGAAGAAAGCTAGAGGCATCACATGTCCTGATTTCTAACTATATTACAAAGCTATATGATCAAAACAGTATGGTATATGCATAAAAACAGACACATTGACCAA
This sequence comes from Mirounga leonina, assembly GCF_011800145.1. Classification (NCBI taxonomy): domain Eukaryota; kingdom Metazoa; phylum Chordata; class Mammalia; order Carnivora; family Phocidae; genus Mirounga; species Mirounga leonina. Next base: position 40,922,188 of record NW_023270451.1, read on the forward strand.
CAACAGAATTGAAAGCTCAGGATTAAACCCATGCATATATGTCAGCTAATATTTGACAAAAGAGCCAAAAATAATCAATTGGGAAAAGATCGTCTCTTCAATAAATGGTGCTGGGAAAACTGAATATTCACAAAGAATGAAACTGGACCCTTATACTACTCACAAAAACGAACTTGAAATAGATTAATGACTTAAGACCTGAAACCATAAAACTCCTAAAAGAAAACATTGAAAAACCTCCCTGACATTGGTCTTGGCAACAATTTTGTGGATATGACATCAAAAGCACAAGCAACAAAAGCAAAAATAAATAAGTGGGACTACATTAAACTAAAAATTAGCTTCTGCACAGCAAAAGGAATGATCAAGAAAACGAAAAGGCAACCAATGGAATGGTAGAAAACATTTGCAAACCACATATCTGATAAGGGGTTAATATCCTACATATATAAGGAACTCATACAACTCAATAGCAAAAAAACAAACAAAAACAAAAACAAAAAAAGAAACAAAAACCCCCAAATAATCTGGTTAAGATGGGCAAGGGGTCTGAGTAGACATTTTTTCCAAAGGAGACATTCAAATAGATAACAGGTACATGAAAAAGTGGTTAAGATCATTAATCATCAGGGAAATGCAAATCAAAACCAAGTGAGAAAAATAATGCCATACCCGTTAGAATGGCTATTATCAAAGAGACAAGAGATAACATGTGCTGGTGAGAATGGAGAAAAGGGAACCCTCATGCACTTTGATGGGAATGTAAACTGGTGCAGCCACTATGGAAAACAGTTTGGAAGTTCCTCAAAAAATTAAAAATAGAACTACTATATGATCCAGCATTTCCACTTTTGAATATATATTTAGAGGAAATGAAATCACGATCTCAAAGAGATATCTAGGCCCCTATGTTCATGCAGCAGTATTTACAATCGCCAAGACATGGAAACAACGTAAGTGTCCATTGATGAATAGATAAAGAAAAATGTGTGTGTGTGTGTGTGTGTGTGTAAAATGGAATTGGTAAAAAGAATTTTGAGCATTTTGGGCATACACATATGTCACACACATACACATACACTTTACCAACATATACTACGGTTGACTCTTGAACAACACGGATTTGAACTGTGTGGGTCCATTTTTATGTGGATGTTTCACAGTACGGTACTTTCTTATGATTTTCTTAATACTTTCTTTTCTTTAGCTTACTTTAGGAATACAGTATATAATAAAAATAACAAACAAAGTACCTGTTAGTTGATTGTTTATGTTACTTGTAAGGCTTCTGAGCAACAGTCGGCTAATAGTTAAGTTTTGGGGGAGTAAAAAATTATACTCGTATTTTTGACTGCTTGGGAGTTTGGTGCCCCTAACCCCTGTATTGTTCAGTAATGAACTGTGTATATATATTTGTACACAACTTTTAAGACATTTGGTGGTAAAATATGCATATTGAAATGAGAGATTTTATATGCTTATATTTATTGCTTACCAGATTTATTCTTTTTTCCATGACTTCATTTATTCTATAAATGTTAATTGAACAACTGTGCGTTCAACATAGGGGATGCACAGTTGAAAATGTCTGATCCTTGATCTCAGAAAACCGCAGTTTAGTAACCTGTTGGATTCCAAAGTGGGGTGAAGCATTACCAAGATGGTACAAGGTGATCCAATAGGGCATGGAAAAAATAATTAGAACCTCTATATATTTTACCCAAACATTTAAATTTCTACTTTTACTTACATTTTATACTGGACTTTGTTAATTCTGTGATACACATAAAGGAAGTGTATGGGGAAATAGCCTCTCATTTATTTTTCAAGGGAATGTAATTGGTACAATATAAATGGAAGGCAATATAATGGAATATATTGGAAGGCAATTTACAATATAAATGGAATTTTCCAACATCTATCAAAATTGTGACTGGATAGCATTTTGACCTAGAAATTCCTTTTCTAGGAATTTTCCCTGCACACATGCATACCCACAGGGCTCAAGCAGTACAGCATTGTATGTAACAGGAAAAGATTTGATATAACCTAAAGTCCATCAACTAAGTTATATCACATCCATACAATGCAATACCATGCAGCCATTAAAAAGAGCGATGATACTTTTTATTTATTGTCTTCAAACAAGCTCTGAGATATATCTGAAGGGAAGAAAAATCAAAGTATAGAACAGTTATAGGGTATGCTACTATTTGTTAGTAAATGAAAGAAATTGATATATTTTCTTTTTTTTTTTAAAGATTTTATTTATTTATTCTTGAGAGACAGAGAGAGAGAGAGAGGCAGAGGGAGAAGCAGGCTCCCAAGGAGCAGGGAGCCCGATGTGGGACTCGATCCCAGGACCCTGGGATCATGACCTGAGCCGAAGGCAGAGGCTTAACCATCTGAGCCACCCAGGCGCCCATAAATTGATATATTTCCTAATAATTCTATGTATATATATACATACAACATTTCTTATATATGCTTAGAATATTTCTAGAAATATGCACAAGAACCTGGCCACATTACATTGATTGACCTTGGGAAGGGGAAGTGGTAACTAACTCAGTGGAGGGAGGGAGGGGGTTTACCATATTCCCTTTTTGCAACTTTTGAGTTTTGAACCATATTACTTATTTGTTGTAGATGAGGTTTTCGGGAAGCAGATGCTGGAGGGAGTTTGGGGTACAAGATGTTTGTTAAAGACAACACCCATGGAAGGGAGGAAGGGAAGCAGGACTGGGCAGAGGGAGAAGCCTATCTGTGTCTCCAGCCTGACAAAACCTTGACTAACCCTCTGGGGAGCTTGGAGCACAAATGGCCTGACATTACTTTTCCTAACCCTATACTTCATTGAGAATTTGGGTGGGTATAAAATCCCAACAGTGTGAAGGAAGAAAAGTTATTCTTAGATTAGGAAGTCTTGGAACAATGTATCTTCCAGGAATCTCTTTCAATTTGTTTAAGTCAGTGATCCTCCCCACCTTATCCCTGTCTTTGAATTCAAAGGTAATTTTTAACTGATGCAAATGTATAATCATGCTTATTTGTTTGTTTACAAATTTGACACCACATGGAAAACTGGGATGCAGTCACCCTAATACAAATCCTGTAGAATTCTTTTGACTTCTTAAACTTTGTTCACCTATTTCTTTCTAAACATAAAATTAATCTTAAAAGAAGACTCAAAGTTTGGAAGTCAATTAGTATAACTTCACAGGCCGTGCAGAAGTGCTGTCTGTGATATTCCTGATGTATAACCATCCAGTCTTTGCTCACATTTTCTTAGCTTATATAAGTCAGATCAATTACTGGGCAGCTATAATTGTTAGAAGTTCCTTTCAAACTTGCCAATTTGTAACTTCCACCAATAGGTAGTAACACAGAAGTCTTTCTCTTCTCCGACTAGCCCTGACTTTAGAAGCACGTTGCTTTCGTTAGTCTAAAAGAAGTGACATGACACCTCCACCATGTCCTACCCCTCAGCTTTTCTCTGCCACTTTGCTGTGTTTATTAGTATTAGAGTGAACAGTGCTCATAGACCTGAAAAGTGAGGAGAACAGGTTTGCTTAGGGTAAGAAACAAGACTTCAGAAATGATTTAGTGTCTTGAGTAAGGTCATGCATAACACTACAAGGTAAAAGCCTTATCCAGTTTGATTGGCAAGTGAAAGGCTCATGCATCAGAGAAATCGCTGACTTCAGTGATGTATAATCCCTGGCTCCATGCCTGCCCCATTCCCTTATCAGGAGAGGGCCATTGCCCTCTCGCTGTCCTGTGATGTAGGATATGGCCAAGACTGACAGAGAAGGTTGAAGGGGCAGTTGTTAAAATGTCACCCACCCAGACTGAAATCCAAATGGCTTAATTTAACATGATGCATTTTAATTAATGAGAGTGAAAAAGTGAAGAGGTTGTGGTTTCTAATCAAACAGAGTAATGCTTTAATTACTGAAATGCAAATGGCTTGATTGGGAGGGAAATAAAAGTTAATTAGATCAAAAAGATATATTAAGAGGAGACTAAAAACATCTTTGCCAGAAGTAGATCTATAGTCGGTTTGTGGTAAAAGAAGGTACATATAGGAATTAAAGGGTCTGGGGTGCCTGGATGCCTCAGTCGGTTGAGCATCAGACTCTTCATTTCAGCTCAGGTCATGATCTCAGGGTCATGGGATTGAGCCCCCACTTCGGGCTCTGGGCTCAGCATGGAGTCTGCTTGTACCTGTCCCTCTGCTCCTCCCACTGCTTGTGCTCTCTCTCTCTCTCTCTAAAAATAAATAAATAAAATCTTTTAAAGAAAAAGAAAGGCTCTAATGTAAATATTTTAGTATTTGATCACTTTGTGACTTGAGTGACTATTTCAATTTTATAATAAATATAACCTTTGGATTTCATTACAGATATTTTAACATAGATCCTTGCTGATTCTCAGTGGGTGCTGTTTTTTTTTGTTGTTGTTTGTTTTTTAAAAGTACTCTGCTTTTCTGGGTGCCTGGCTGGCTCAGTTGGAGGGGATTGTGACTCTAGATCTCAGGGTCGTGTGTTCGAGCCCCATGTGGGTGTAGAGATTACTTAAATAAAACTTAAAAAAAGATAAAGTACTCTGCTTTTCCTTAAGGATGTACCAATTCTCTGATGCTAATCATCCTTAACTCATAGCTAGACTGAGGCTGCAAAAATGTTTACTTTTGCCTCCTAAAAACTGTTGAATTGAGGTGATTATACATTAGTTTAAAAATTTTAAGTTGTTAACTGAGCCTTAAGTGTATAGTATACTGTACAGTATAAAACGAGAGGCTTTTAAAGACTTTTTGTGGTGGTGGTGGTGGTTATTGTTGTTTTTGGTGTAAGAATTTAAAATTGGTTAAGTACAGGGTTGCCTGGGTGGCTTAGTCAGTTAAGCGTCTGCCTTCCGCTCAAGCCATGATCCCGGAGTCCCAGGATGGAGCCTGGCATCGGGCTCCCTGCCTCAGTGGGAGCCTGCTCTGCTTCTCCCTCTGCCCCTCACCCTGTTCTCGTGCGCTCTGTCTCTCGCTCATTCTCTCTCTCAAATAAATAAAATCTTTTTTATTTTTATTTTTATTTTTTAAAGATTTTATTTATTTGACAAAGAGACACAGCGAGAGGGAACACAAGCAAGGGGAGTGGGAGAGGGAGAAGCGGGCTTCCCACGGAGCAAGGAGCCCGATGTGGGGCTCGATTCCAGGACCCTGGGATCACGACCTGAGCCGAAGGCAGATGCTTAACGACTGAGCCACCCAGGCGCCCGGTCAAATAAATAAAATCTTTAAAAAAAAAAAATTTTTTTTTGGTTAAGTACAAATGTGGAGCATTTTCTGCCCTCTAGTGGTTAAAAGTAATTTTGCAATATCTGTTATATTTCAGTGCTTTAAATTACAGGGGAAAAGCTCCATGATATTTCATATTTTAAAAACGGTTTGAAATTATGTGGGTGCATTTCTGTAGCTATTTACTATGGTTGCATATTTTAAGAAATACACAATAATTTTATGTTTTATTAACCACAATATGCTAATTCCTAGAAATCTGGTGAGAAATAAATTTTGAGAGAATTGTTTTTCAGGATTAAAATAATACTTCTCTACCTCTATGAAGAGAGTATTAATTTGACATTGATCTCATTATAATTTAATTCTACTCCTAATTCTAATAGTGATTTTCCTGTTTGACTCCTTTCATAGTTCCTGTATGTAGGAAGAGACAATTGGGTGATAATCCCATCCATTTCCTAAGCATAGGATTGGACATATTATCTTGGTGTTATAATATGAGAGGAAAACTTCGTAATAGATGAAAGACAAGAATAGGCTATTAAGAAGAATGGGTTAGAGCCCTGAGGTTCAAAGAAAAGTGCTGTAAAATAGCAAGCATATGGATAATTGTTGACCATTCTTTATTTCTTAGGATAATTTTCATTACTTCTCTGAAATAAATGTCTCCTCATAGCTGACTGCTGATAGAGACCTTTACTGTTCCAGGTATTTCCAGAGAAGCACTAGCATGGTCCCGGATGAAACCAATATATTATAAGCTGGTGAGATGATAAAATAGTTCAGGAGGAAAAAAGATTAGCAACAATAACCCCCTTTCCAGATAAGCTTAAAGGGAATATAAAAACAACTTAATGTTCTGGTGAAAGATGTGACATTCCTAAATAATGTAGGAGTCTGTCAGAGTCGACATCTCTAAAAACATCAGTCTTATTGTTGTTATAGAAGTTTTTTTGGTAGGCCAAATCATGCTAAGTTTTGGATGTGGTTATTTAGGTATTAATAGTGTGAGTATAATTAGAGAAGAGTGCCAAACTACTTAAAAAGACAAGTGAAATGTACTTAATGCCACTGAATTATACACTTAAAAATGCTTAAGCTGGTAAATTTTATATTGTATACATTTTACCAGAATAAAAAGGATACATAAAAAAGGCAAGTGAAATCTCCCTGATTTTTTTTAATACTTCTAACAACAATGAATAAAATGTGCAACATTTAGAAAACATTTTACGAACTCGGGGCCAAATTAATACATAGTAAGTTAAAATAAACATCGGATATAATAAAGAGGGACAGACATTCACCACATAATACTTTCCTAATTCAAGCCTGACTCCAAAAAGCAAAGTGATTAATAACAAACATCAGTCCAGGTGAGAGATAGGTAAAGGGTGCGATACCTGGATACTCCTGAGATCCATGTCAGTGGGCTGGGGCAGCCTTCCTCCTGATTTATTTTACTGCCTTTACTGCTTTTTTCCAGTTCATGAATGAGATCTGTGTGAGGTGGCAAATAGCCCAGGGAGTTAAAGACCCATCAGGCCAACTCTACCTACTAATGCCTTTTGCCCCATTCCACTTGCCAATGACTACATATGTTAGCAGCTCTCTTGACCAGTTCAGTTCTCCCACTGAAGCAGAAACTGATAGTCGAGTTTCATCATCAACAAGAGCACTTTGTGTGCCACAGGGGAAAAAAATTACTAGTTAATGTTTCTTTAGAGTTTATTCTGTGATGTTTTTATCCTTTATAATAAAGTCTTTCATTAGTGATAAAGTAGGCACCTCCTTACCTGCTCTTAAGGTAGATCCTTTAGGAACAGCGAAGTTAGAGCTGTCCAGGCATCTGTGGTCTTTGTTTCTTCCTTCCTTCCCACCCTCCCTCTTTGTAAGATCTGTATATAGTGTTCTAAAACACTGAAGGTGTATTCCTGGGCTCCAATGCACTTGTGTCTTCTTTTTTGAAAGCTTAATTCGACAAATGTTTCCTGAATGCTTCAAATGTTTGGGGCTGGAGGGGAGGTGGTTGCAGGGTGGTGGACAGGATGGTGGACGGAGGAGAAAGAGCACAAATGTGGAAGTCAGATCTCGGTTTTGCCCACTCCTTAGCTCACATTTCTTCAGAAAGTTCTTTCTGAGCTTACTTCTCATGTATAAAGATGAGTACCACAGTAATAGTTACAACAGCATTAGATGTTAAACCAGACATAGTTATCATAACAATAAATCGTCACTATTACTAAGCCAGGGAGAGGTACAGAAACACGAAAGTGTGTGTTTCTAGGAATAAAGCATAGTTTAGTGTGTTCATTAAATAACAGGGTGAGTTCCAAAGGAAGAGTGTCACATAATGTCTGCAGAAAGAGCTTCAGTACAAAGAGAAAACACACATGAGGCAAGTGGAGGCCAGTGCTCTCACTTTTCATGCCTATTTCATTTTGTTGGTTACACTTAGGTGAACACTGACTTTTCATTTTTCTCACTGAGAAATTGGTCCCAGAGTCAATACATTCCCCCCCTTTTTGTATTTCTCAAGGTCATTGTCATAGTATGTGTATGAAATGTGGACCTGAGATCACATGGAAGTCACTTTCCATGAAAATCGTTGGTGTTGTCCACCCCAGCTTTCCTGAAGCCCCTACACTTTGCTCACCTTTACAGGCTGACTGATGTTTAGGTCAGGACCAGTCCAAACGGAATATCCTTGGGAAAGAAGGGAAGTGTTGGAAAAGAGGAGGAGGGGTATAGAATGGGATATTTTGGGGATGTGCCTAGGAAAGCACATCAAGGAGAAGTGCATAATTACCATGTCATTTCCATTTTATGCTACTGTAAAAAGTCAGAATTTGGAGGAAGATCAGGTTAAACCACTTCAGTGATTCTGATTGTTTTGGCATTACGTTTTCTGCACTTGATTGTCTTATCAGATAACAATATTCATTTATAAACTGAATTAGATGTTAAAGTAATTCTAGAAATTAAAAAAACTTCTATTGCAGTGATTCTTAAACTTCATGGAGATCACAAACACCGCTGAGAATTTACCCAAGAACTCTGAACTCTTCTTCAGAAAAATGTGCATATATGTGTAATGATTCAGAGAAAATGTCATTTTTAGCATCTGTAAGCATTCCTTATAAGGAGAGGTCAATCATTGTTGCAAAGGATGTCAAAATGAAGTTTTAACCGAACACCAAAATCTAACAGACTTAAAATCCCAAAGCGAGATCACCATTTGCAGACTCTGAAGGAAGTGTTTGGAAAGAGGTTCCATTAGTCCTCAATCCCCTTACTTACGTGGAAACTATAAAAGGGTAGGATTTGGGTTTATGAAGAGATTTCTTTGGAGAGCTTTGTTCCCTCTCTCTGAATGACCACTTCCCATGCCCAGGTGTCAGAGATTACTGCATTTCTTACTCTTCACCAGGGAGGGGCTTCCATATGATGAAGAAATGTCTTCCATGTGGTTGAGAGAAAAAAAGGACTGGTACCCCAACTCCAGGCCAAAAAGCTAAATCTTCTGGGGGCAGCAGAATAGCAGAGGTGAGTTGGAGGTGTGGAAGGTGAACCGTGTGTGACCAGACTTTGGTAAAGAGAGGTTTGTGAGAACCATCAGGAATCCTGCTGAAGAGGCTCTTCAGAAGAAAAATGGGCATGCATGGAGTGGGTGGCTGTGTCCTAGGGCAGGAGCTGAGGCCAGCTTGGGGGTTGAAAATTATTATGGGAAACAGAAGGTGGAGGGAGAGGGCCCAGCAATGGGTCCCAGAGGTGAATCCATCATTCCCGGTAAGAACTGTCCTATCCCCTTGCCTTTCATCTCAAACTGTCTTTCATCCCAGTAGAGTTCAACAAAGCAGCCAGAGTGAGGAATTGGGTGAGCCTAGAAGAGAGGCAGAAGTTGAGTACAGTCCTGACCCCAAACTCAGTCCCTATGTGGGAATAGTGGAGAACGAATGAATGGGTGGCTGAACACAGACTGAAATGCTGATTGCAATGGAATTGAGACCCCATGTTTTTGACTTAGACAGACTAAGGGTCTGATGTCACTCAAGAGCTGTGAGGTTCATGGCATCTATCTATATGTCCATCCAGGGCCAGGGGAAAATTGCTGTATGCCCTCTTCCCTCTCCCTTAGATTTTAAAGTGGGTACTAGGATGCAAAAATAAATTTGCATTTGACTACATCTTACAAGTTGTGCAATTATATTGTTACCCACTGTAGGATGTAAGCAGACTTCCCAGGCTCGTGTGACCAGCTGGCCCTTGGGTTTCATGTGGAAAATGGGAGCTGCTCTGATTAATAAACATGGGGAGGGATGGAATACTAGAAGTGTGGGAAGAGCCAGAGGGACAAGTCTGGGGGAATAGGACAAACGACATAATTTGAGGGGCCTGATGCAAAATAACAATACTGGCCCCTTATTCAAATTTACTATGAATTTCAAGAAGGCAACAGCAGAGTATGTAACCAATCGAGGGCCCTGTGTGACTGCATGGGTTGCACATCCATGAAGCTACTCTGGGGTGAGGAAGGAGGGAAACCTACTAGTTGTCCAGTTAAAGAGATACTCAGGAGAACAGGCTTGTCCAATTGAGACTTTCTCAGTGAAATGCTCTGCAGTGTGATCCCCTCCTCAAGATCCCACAAATCCTTAGCAAAATTGCGAACCCCCTTATGTGAATGGTTTCTTGTGGAAGCTGGCAAAGGGGCTGGTGAGCCGTGAGGGACTAAAACAGAACAAGCCAAGTAGGTAAGGGGACAGCTGAGGGCTGGTTATTTACCTGACATTTCCCACATATTTCAAGGGTTTAGGTAAAGAACCCATGTTATATGACAAGAAGTTTCCCCATGTCATATAGTGTCAAGGGATCACATGGCCTTTTGTTTATTTCTTTATTAGTGTTATCAGGATGTTGTGTGATACTTTCTCTGTTGCTCAGAATTGGCAACTAGGGACCAAACCTGGATATACAAAGGTGCCAAAATACCTAACATTATAAAGAAAACTGTTGATGGTGGGGGTCAGACACCCCTTCAGGGTTTACAAAGAGGTGGTAGAGCCACAGCAGTCCCTCCCAGCTGTATACAAGAGGCTGGCCTGGAGGAGGCCCTGTTAGCAGCTCCTCACCCTGAAGCCAACCTAGAGAAGTTTCTAGAAAACCCCTCATTGAGAGCAGGGGCATGAAGCAGGCACTGGCAGTTCACTTCTGACTGGCTGTCTGCTTAGGCAGTAGACTTACTGATCTGCCCTTGCCCCTCCTAAGCAGGGCGAAGAGGACTGGAGACAAATGGGCTCAGCATGGAGCAGCCGAAGGGCAGCATGCAGTCCAGCCCTTGGCATACAAGAATGACTGCATTTTCTATGGATCGAGTGGACACTGAGAAGGTGGTTGGCTCTAGCCTTTCTTTCTGGCAATAAGAAGCTATGGGGAGTACAAATAAGGTAATGGTAGTTGGAAGAGATCAAGTAGCATCCAGGTCTCTCAGGTCAGTGACCCGGGTAGGGCTTCCTGAAGAACTCGCTTGTAGAAGTGAGACTATAGTGATTATATAGAGAAGACAAAAAGGCTACTCTTGATCCCTTACTCCATCTCTCCTTTGCCCATTCAGACACCCTGGAGAAAATAGGAGAGGAGATTGTTTTCCAGAGACCTACCATTTTGCCTCTTACCACCCTACCTTTGAGATGAGGAGAGGGGGAGGGAGAGAGGAAGAGCAGAGAGATGCCCCTTTCACCACTTCAGGTCCTTCCAGTCACTGGCCAAGCCAGCAATGGGGGAGGGGAAACTTTGCTTTGGATATGAGGTTGGCATCTTTAACGGGACTTCACTGAGTTTTTTTGTTTTTTTTTTAAATTCCAGTTAGTTAGCATACAGTGTAATATTAGTTTCAGGTGTACAATGTAGTGATTCAACACTTCCATACAACAGGTGGTGCTCATCACAATAAGTGCACTCCTTACTCCCCATCACCTATTTAACCCATCCCCCCACCCACCTCCCTTCTGGTAACCATCAGTTTGTTCTCTGTAGTTAAGAGTCTGTTTCTTGTGGACTTGACTAAGTTTTTTAATATCAGGAAGTGACCAAGGAAGTTATAGAATCTGTCCAGGGTCTCTCATTAAGGGATCACTACCCAGCAGGGAAAGGAGATTCAACACAGCACAACTGGGGGCCGGATAGGAGGAAAAATAACACCATTTCTTTTTTTTTTTTTTTTAATTTTTTTAATTCTTATGTTAGTCCCCATACATCATTATTAGTTTTAGATGTAGTGTTCCATGATTCATTGTTTGTGCATAACACCCAGTGCTCCATGCAGAATGTGCCCTCCTCAATACCCATCACCAGGCTAACCCATCCTCCCACCCCCCTCCCCTCTAGAACCCTCAGTTTGTTTTTCAGAGTCCATTGTCTCTCATGGTTCGTCTACCCCTCCGATTCCCCCCCCTTCATTCTTCCCTTCCTGCTATCTTCTTCTTCTTCTTCTTTTTTTTCTTAACGTATATTGCATTATTTGTTTCAGAGGTACAGATCTGAGATTCAACAGTCTTGCACAATTCACAGCGCTTACCAGAGCACATACCCTCCCCAGTGTCTATCACCCAGTCACACCCTCCCTCCCACCCCACCCCCCACTCCAGCAACCCTCAGTTTGTTTCCTGAGATTAAGATTTCCTCATATCAGTGAGGTCATATGATACATGTCTTTCTCTGTTTGACTTATTTCGCTCAACATAATACCCTCTAGTTCCATCCACGTCGTTGCAAATGGCAAGATGTCATTCCTTTTGATGGCTGCATAATATTCCATTGTATATATATACCACATCTTCTTTATCCATTCATCTGTTGATGGACATCTTGGCTCTTTCCACAGTTTGGCTATTGTGGACATTGCTGCTATAAACATCAAAATAACACCATTTCTTATTTGTACCCTATGGACTTGAGACTGTTCAATAAACCAGCTATATTTGGTTAGGGACTTCATGTTCTTATGACTAAAGTTGAATAACTATGCATTTGTGTTATGGTGTACTGTGTTTATAAAATTTTAGTTTAGGAGTTACCAGATTATTTCTGCAAATCAAAAACTTGAACTATTAAATGGGGAGAAAAGAGACACACCAGAAGGCAAATTTCCAGATAGAGGAGACACTTAAAGAGGTATCTAATAATTGCCTTTTTAAAAAAAAAAAAATCTCCTCGTAGAAAAATTACAACCTATCACAGAATCACTAACAATTGATGCAATAGAAAAAATGGGTGTATAAAACATGTTTGTAAGTGATTTGTTATTCTTGTTCATTTGTCAACCATGTTACTCTCTTAAATTATTTAAATTTCATAATAATATTTGTCAGGCTACTCTCCTATTTAATTTTTTACTTCAGTGTGGCTGTATCTATGATTTTTACATAAGATGGTGAGATGGCTTCAGCCTCCCCCCGTGCCCTTCTCTCCCTTTCTCCCCATCACCAGAGGCTTCTTAAGTATTTGCCATGTTCTTTTTATTTAAACAAAAATTATTTCATCTTTACATTACAATATTCTTTAAATTGCTTTTTAAATAACTTTTAAGATACTAGCTCTAGTGACAAAGAAAAATTGTTGTCAGTGATAAACCATCAAAAGAATACAGTGACTCTTCATCCATTGGTGTCTTCACTATAGAGTTGTTTGCAGATTACAGACCACAGCTTAAATCATCTTTAGGGCCAAGCTCCAGACTTATTTTTCTTGTTTCAGTTCTGCATCATCTATTTTCTTGAATCCCAGTCTCCTAAAATGTAAGCAGTACAAAATGTTCTCATCCATCATAACAATGGCATGAGTACATATAAAAATACTAGCCATGATCCTGATTGCTTAATTATACTTGAGTTGAATTGTGTTGCACTTGACAGAGTGAGATGTTGATGAGAACCTGAATTTGTAATGGGTGCATACTCAGACTTACCAACTTACCCTTGACTCATCCCTCTCCCTCATGACTGTACCACTGCCAACATCTGGTGGGCTGCCAAATTCTACCTCCGTGTAATATCCCAGGACCTCAGCAGAAATGTCAGTGGTTCTCCTTTCCTTGATGAATAAGGTCCAAAGTCCTTTCGTCAGCCCTGAGTGCACTCTCTGCTCTTACCCCAGCCTCCTCGCCTTCTTTCCTTTCCTCTTCCTACCGCTGCTGCTCTTGCCAAACTGAACCCCAGTTGCTTGGCTCATCTTGATCATATTCCTCTCTTTGCCTGAAAGTATCTTCTCTTCTCCCGCCAGTCTCTGACTATTCAAAACAGAGCCACCTTTCAAAGTCTAACTCATGAAACGTTCCCAGATTTCCACATGTAGAAATACTCTCCTTTTCTCCCCCCTCTTTTTTCTGGGCACTGGGGATATGCAGTGGACAAAAAGCATGGGATTTATGGACCTGAAATTCTAGTAAAAGGGAATGGACTCTAAACATATGTCAGGTGGGGATAAGAGCCATGGTAAAAAATAAACCAGGAATGTTCTGAAAACGTCTCCCTTATAAGGTGTCACAGCTTGCTGCCTTCCTTTCTACAGCCCTTAATTAAGGTGTCATGTTCTACTTTACAGAAATTTGTTGTTTTTATATATACTCTATTAGAAAATAATAGGTAAGTTGCCTATTAATTTTATGAACCTCTTGCTTTCTAATTTGTACATAGTAGATAACTTAATACTTATTAATGCAAACAATGATTGTAATAGAACTCATTTATAAAATGAGACCCAGAAAAAAGAAAAAAATTTTGATTTAAAGTTGAGGAAGAAAACCTTCTGAATTTGAGACTTGGCATATTGTGATGCCTGAAGCTTGTACTTGCAGATAGCTCCCTCATGCGGGACCTTTCACATTAAAGAGGTCAAATGCTGGGCAATATGTCATAGGCCTAAATTCCCAATCCTGTTATCGAATCTTCTTCCTACTCAGCGTGTGGCTATAGAGTAGTGGGATTGATGCCCATGTGGGGCTTAGGGGAAGCCACCTCATTACTTTCTACCTCTGGTCATGTTTGTATCTGGCCTTCTGTAGTTCTCAGTTTAGGTATTTATTTCCCCATCTCTTTACTTTTTTCCTTCTAAGAAACTTAACTTTCTTAGAAACTTCTTTTGAAAAGAGGTAATCCTTTTTAACGTTTCTGGACCAGCTATATATAACGGCCCATGCATTTTAACTGGTTTTCAGGTATTTACCATGGGTGTTTTTGATCAGGATTCTGGATTTCTTGAGGTGGGCAGTTCATGGAGTAAAGTAACTCACTGGCAGATGGTGAATGCATGGATTGTTGGAGCAAATCACTCAATGTCTTGGCGACACTTTTGGCTGCTGTTCTGCCAAACCTTTGGGGCAGATTAGGAACATGTCTTGAGATGCTTTCCTTTATATTTCTTCCAAATCTCAGAGGCAGGTTGGCCATTACCCCAGTGCTTCTTTCTTCTTCCACGGTCCTCCCAAAACTCAATGGCAAGTTGGCTGCTGAGTGTGGCATTTTGTTGACTGTGGGTGCACTCATCTTAATGACAGTTTTTGGACGCCAATCTTTTAGTTCTTCAAAATTGAGACGTCTTTCCTTCTCCCCCTTAAGGTCTCCTTCAGGCTATGATTAGAAATGAATATTAAAAAAAGTTATTGTTGGGCGCCTGGGTGGCTCAGTCGTTAAGCGTCTGCCTTCGGCTCAGGTCATGATCCCAGGGTCCTGGGATCGAGTCCCACATCAGCCTCCCTGCTCTGCGGGAAGCCTGCTTCTCCCTCTCCCACTCCCCCTGCTTGTGTTCCTGCTCTCGCTATGTCTCTCTCTGTCAAAAAAATAAATAAAATCTTAAAAAAAAATAAGTTATTGTTATAAGCAATAGGTTTAAACCCCAAATTAACTTAAATCCAGACTTTAGTTTGCGGAACTGGTAAAGCTATAAACAAAGTTTGTGTTTCCATTTGCAGAATTTTTAAATAAATAGTTCGTATTCGGTTTCTTAAAGCAATCCAGTTTCTATGTCCCTGGACAGATTTTTTATTTTAGAGAAACCTCCCACTGCCTCTTCATGTCTCTTGTGTCTCCTCTTTTTAAACACCAAAGTGGCGGATACATGGAAACAGAGATGCTAGCTAGGCTTTGGGCTAGAGTTAGAGGAGGCTCCCTTGTATTTCTTTCTTACCTGCTCATATTCAGAGCTCCACTCTAAGAGACTGATTGTATTTTTATTAGTATACAAGTTACATTTTTAGTAAAGCACTGGTTGGTTTGTGGACTTCTGCACCACTAATATACCAACTTTAAAATAACCATTTAAAATACAGCAAATATTTAATTAGATTTAGCTTACCATGAAAATTTGTCCCTATGAAGATTTATAAATGGTTGTTTTTCTGATTGTAAAAGTAATACATACTCATTTCAGCAAATTTGGAAAATATATAAACATAAAGAAGAAAATAAAAATAACTTGTAATTCTACCATCTAAAGATAAATACTTTACTTAGATATAGATTTACCATAAACTTACCAGCTCATCATTACTAAGTAGAACATATAATCCTTGTATTTTTGTTTGTTTGTTTGTCTGTAGTTTGAAGACAACTCAAATGTTCAGCTGAAATGTATCAGATCTTATTTCTGCAACTATTTATTACAACTGTGTACTTCTGAGTCAATTGAAAATTATTAATTACCGAAAATTATTAATTACACCAAATCCTGTACATAACTTGTCATTAGAGAGGCCAGACTGTTTGCTGTTGTGTTAAAAAATACAAGTTACATCAACGCACTGTCATGGAAGGCTGCAGTTGGACAAACAACAAAGCACAAACGAACTTATTCCTTACTCTTTATAAAATACAAAAGCATTAGAATTAGGACAAATATATAGTTAATGCTAGTCATGTTAAAGTTAAAAAACTTACCTCAGAATATTTGTCGTAATTTTCTTTGCTGTGAAGATTGGACATCATTAATTCATCTGTACAAAAGATGTTTGATGTTAACAAGCTTGAAGTGGCTAAAATCACTAAAATAAAGCATTTTGATGAAATAACTTTCATTTTGTTCAGAATCTAGAATTAAGTTTCTATGTGCAGCCTGATGTCTACGAGGAAGGGAATCGTGGTCTTTTTATACTGTCTAAAAACAAAGGAAAGCTTGATTTATCAGTGAAACCAATCCCACATGTTTTACGTACTAATATTAATTAGAGTGTTTAACTAAATTATGTATTTAAGGAATGTGGGTAATTCATTCTGGAAAGACAGCAACGTTCCTGTTTGCAAATTCATTAACTTTGAAAGTAATTTTCCTCACTATGAAGGAGCTTCTAATTAGGTAAGTTTGGGGCCATGGTAATTAAGATTCCCAACAAACAGAATGCTTCATTTCTTTGAGCTCGAATGAAAAATATTTCAGTGTTTGCGTCAATTCTTGAGAAGGAAGAAAAATAGTATTCAATACATGCTAGCTATGTTAAAAAAATTTTTTTTTTTTTTACCCACACAAAAGAGTTAGGCATAGTATTTTCAAAATGTCAAACAAAATTCAGAATGTAAAAAGAGTTCTAAGTCACATAATACCCAAATAAAATGACATTAATTAACTTTTTGTAATGCTGTTTGGTTATTAAAAAGAGTCAGGAGTAAATGTCAGCTACGACGTGAAAGGTGGGCATAAGACCATGAGTTAGGTGTTTTGACAAACGGGCTGTCTCAGGAGAAGCTGGAGGCAGTTCTAGGCCTTTTGTATCTTCCCCGTGGGCCTTATTTGGCAAAACTGTATAAATCACTGGGATTGTATTTCTGTGATGATGCCATATCCTACCTTCCTCCTCAGAGCCCTTAAGAACCCTAGCAGAGGTTTGGTAAGTCACACACATGCTAATTTTGTTGCTCCCCTGGCCCATATTATTTAGGTAATCTCACATTGCCAGAGGCACACTGACATCATGGCATAAGAAAAGAATTTATAGAAATAAATGCTTATTTCCTGAAATGCCAAAGCGAGTCTCTTTGGAGCAGATGACTGGTATTCTTAAAGACCTGCCTTATCATGAGACTGCCTAGGTTCTAGAGAAATCCTTACTTGTTCTCATTTGCCCATTCAATGCTCTCAGGAGAGAAAGACCTTACAGTGATTGATTTCTAGCTACTTCTAGACACAGACACTTAGAGGTGAATTCACAGAAAAGCAAGTCATGAAATCGCACCTATTGTGTCAAGGATTGAACCACCTCGAGCCACTCCCATAGCCTACCATAATTTGAGGTTGTGATGGGCGGAAGTGAAGACCCTACTCTGTATTATAGATCTCCAGAATAAATTAGAAAAACAACAATGGGTAAACTCTTGGGTACCCCAGGGTCACACTTGCCCGCAGCCTCTCTTAAGGCAGTTGACATCATTGGCCTCATTTGTTTTGGTCTGTGCTAGCCAAGAATCCCCACAGTAGGAGGCAGTTAATTCAATTCATAGTCTAGGGTTAATTTTGTAACACTGTTATTGGATTATTTGGGTTTAATTTCCCCGAGGATTTAATGCATTTCTCTTTCAAATTGTTCCTTTGCAAACTGCTGATGGAACTTCCTTTTTTTGTGGTCAGTAGATCCAAACTTTTGAGAAATGGGTGAAGCAAGGAGCGAGTTATGTTGGCTGAGTTCACACCCTGGAAAGAGTGAGTGGAAGGGGTCAGCCTGGAGCTCTTTCAAAGTGTGTTTGTTATCTGGTCATTTCAGAGGATAGCAGTGCACCAGTTTTCGATACTGCTACTTGGGGTTTTGGCACATCTAGGAGTTTTTCTGATTTCAGTCAGCATCTAGTGTAGCCGATATGACTAATTATTTCCCTGCCTCCACCAGGTTCAAACTTCCAAGTTTGGAGTGTAATTAGAGTTATTAGTACAGGGCTTGGCACTTTTCAACCATATTTTCAGTTAGCTTCGAAAACGTCGATATAAAACAACATGACCTGACATACACAGTAAGAAATCACCATAAATCCTTTGATGAAATGTGCTCCTACATACATAGCCTATTTAGGGATTCTTGATGAGACATAGGAACATACAAAAAAATGAAAAAAAAATCTATCTCCTGGCTGTGTGACATTTACATACATGCTTCATTTACTAAGACTTTGGAGACTTGAAGGCAACTCATGTCTGAGACTCCCTCTCCAGCCTGGACACTTCTGAGCTTTGGACCCCTCAGATCCTTGGCTTCCTACCAGATGGTGCTGTTGGGATGTCTCACAGGCATCTCAAGTGCTCTGTGTCCAAATTGGGATTTATCTTTTTCACGCCTGTCTCTCTTCCTATGTTTCCCGTTTCAATGAACAGCACTGTTTCTGTCAGGGTCCAATCAAGAGATAGAATATACATAGTAATTTGAACAGTATAAAGAATTATTAATTATAATGGGGATTAGCTATAAAATGATAAAGAATACATGAGGGCCAGGGGACAGAGTATCCAAGGAAAGGACAAGCTGATTGGAATGCAGACCGTATTGGAGGAAGTATGGATGGCAGAGAAATGTGCTATTCCACGCCAGAGCCTGTCTCTAGTCACAAGTGGGAGAAACTCTTCTGGGGTGCAGATGGGTCAAGGCTGGGAAGGCAACTTCTGGGATAACTCTGAGACTCACTGGGAATCTGCCACTGAAACCTCCTCGGGGATGAGTGCTACCAGATGCCTCCTACATACACCACTGGCAGCCATGTGTAGGGGCAAAAAGGAGCAAATGGAAACCCATTTGAGCCAGAACGAGATGTCCATTCCTTGCGTAGTAGTATACCCCTGTAGTGCCCTTTACTGGCAAAGCTTAAAATTATGCCTGCTGAAAGGATAAATGCTTTCAGGGTCCATCTCTATATCTCAGAGCACGAAATCAAGAGTGGATTTGGAGCTGAGAGGCAATAAACAGATTAACCGGCACAGGCAGCCACACCTTTGACCAAGCCCAAATCCGTGGCGAGACCCATGCCTATTTCCTCCCCATTTCTCCCTCATCCGATTCTAGAGTTAATGAAAAACTAGTTTCTGGTTTTGAGCTATTACACTCAATAATACTAGACACTATTTTTTTGAGCACTGACCCCATACCAAGAACTGTCCTGAGTACTTTGTGAATTAACTTGTTCAGCTTTCATAATAATATCGTAAGCAGCTACAATAACAACAACAAAAACAACTGCTGCTACGACTACTCTTATTATTCCTACTTTCCGGAAAGGAAGACTAAGGTGCAGAAGGATGAAGTAACTTTCTCTACAAATGGCAGGGCCAGGATTTGAACCCAAGCATTCTGAACACATTCTCACTCTGCCAGTCTGCCCCATCAAGCCTGGTCTCTTCTAACTTCTAATTGATCTGTTCACATCTCTCCATCCCCAGTGCCAGTACTCGGTTCACTATTTTCTCCTGCCTAGACTTTCTCCTTGGTCTCTCCAATTCTTCCTCTACAGAGCAATCAGAAACGTTTTTACAAAGTAGAACATATTAGTGATTTCTTTTTAAAAACCTTTCAGTGGTTTCCCATTTTCCTTGGAATCACCTAGGCCATTTTTCATTACTTGTAGTCTTCTTAATGTCTCCCGAGTTTTCTCTCCCACTGCTCCCTGCCACCTCTGTGCTTTATGACAAACTTTTTCCTATTCTTCCAAATGGATGCAATTTCTCTTGCCTCTGCTCATGATTTTCCTGCGCGTGGGATGTTCGCCCACTCCCCTCTCTCTTTCTTACACCTCTTCATTGTTTGAGACTCAGTTGAGGCATCACATGTTGTGAGAAGTCTCTCCTGACTTCCAGCTCTGATAAATGGCTCTTTGTTCTTGCCCAGTTGTGGCTTTTTTACTCAGACTTGTCCTGTACTGTACCTTGCCTCCCCTCCCCCTGTACTGCTCGGGGAAACCATGTGAGGGCAGAGCCTTGCTTGTGTAGATCACAGTGACATTTCCATTGCCTAACTCACAGATGTTAAGGATACTTTATTTCTATTTTTTTAAAAGATTTTATTTATTCATTTGAGAGAAACAGAGAGCACAAGCAGGGGGAGTGGCAGGCAGAGGGAGAAAGAGAAGCAGGCTCCCCCTGAGCCTTATGTGGGGCTCAATCCCAGAACCCCGAGATCACGACCTGAGCCGAAGGCAGACACCTAACCATCTGAGCCACCCAGGTGCCCCAGGACACTTTATTTCTAAATGAGTGAATACATTTTTCATTGGTATTAGGAATAAGGGTTAAAACTGAAGGTGCTTGTTCATTGTTTTTCCCCAGTTTTGGCTGTTGACCAGAGTTTCCTCTTTACTGTGACTTAAACATTATTAGAGCTTAAGTTTGTTGGCTTATCCTGAAATCTTAACATCTTAACATTTTTCCACTGAGGATTCGCATCTAAGGCTTTCCCAGACTGAGACCTATATGAGGACAGTCAGGTATAAGTAGGTTGAATGTGAGTGTAGGTTTATCCTGTTATAGTGCAACATGCAGCTTGGTAAGTTCAGTATGTTCTGATGGATCTTGCTGTGTTAATGGGTCCAAACACCAGGAAGGGTGTGAAAAGGGACGACACAGCCCTAAGGAGGGCTTCCTGACGATGCTTAAGGGTTGTCCAGTAGGCGGACTTCATAGGCTCCCCTGGCTGAGGGCAGAAAAGGGTTCTCTGATTGCTCGTTATTTTTCCACGCCCACCAGATGCCCCCAGCCTCTGGCAGGCAGTTAGAATAGGGGACAAATTCTTCCTACCAATCAGGAACTGAGCTGACTTGAGTTGGATTTAGGACTTTGTAAGGTTCTGGTTTATCCTCACCTCTAGGACAATATTTAAAGTAAGTGGTTGTTTTTGTGCCATGGGCTGCAAATTTTTATTTAAATTTTTATGCAGCAGAGCTAGCTTCCTCCACACATTGATCCATGCCCCCTAAGGCCCTGGTGAGGTCTACGGAAGAGTTGGTGAATGTTAATATTGCAGAAGAACTTTGTTATAGAACCCTATTCCTTGCCCTCAACCCAGCAGTTGACTCCTAGGCCATTTGCCTCTCGATAGTTTCTTTCTCCCTCTCCATCCAAGCAGAGTGCACTTGCACTCTGCAGAAGAATTTGTGGGCATCGTATTTTGCATCCTCTTATTTTGCATTGGCATGTTTGCAAAGTATTTTGTAACCATTTGTTAACTAATTTCAGGCCCCCTTTAGAGGTGGGCGGTGGCATTACTGTATAAATATATTTCAGTATATTGTGTGCAGAGACAAAGAAATACCTGCCTTGGTTCCAAATAAAATCATCCCATGCAAATTGTATAACACTACTATTTTAAAAATGTGTGGTGGTGCCTTTGTTTCAAGATTTATGAGTGGCTTGTTATAATGAGCTTGTCATATTTTGATAGCCAGCTTGTATTTACTTCTCTGCTTTTTGTTATGACAGAGTACAATGCAAGGGCCTTGGAGGTGCTGATGTGAACGTGAGACAAGATGATTCCTACGTGTAGTAAAAGCAGTTGAAATTCAATTTTAGTTGGAGTCGCCTGAAGAATCGGTTTGTACAGGAATACATATTAAATAATTATAAAATTAATTCATAAGATTTATTCTAGAAGCTTGATTAAATGGCAAGGTCCCTCTGTCTAAAGGACATATTTTAGAATAATATACTGAACAAACTTTTCAGTATTAAATCTTTCAAGCGATATGGAGTGGTAATGTTTTAAAGAATTTTTACAGCAATTGTGTAAGGCTGATTAGGAAGCCGCCTCTCTACAGCACAGCTTTCCAATTCAAGCTTTTATGCTTTTTAATGTTTCATTTTTATTGACATTTTTTCCTTGCAGGAAAAATGTGTGATTTTTACTGGCCTGGCAGGGGGTTGTGGTACCTTTTGCCAAAGTGTCAAGAAAACTCAGAATTCTCTACATGAGGGACAAAGACCAGATGTTTAGTTAAAGCCACACATAGCTTTTATACAAATACAGGTAATGGAAACCAAGACCTTTCCTGGGATTTTTTTTTTCCTCTTTTTTTAGCCAGTTTTGCCTTTGATATTTTTAAAATAAGCAAGCAGCCATCTTGTTATTCTAACCTGAGCAGAATAATTTAGTTCTTTACAAAGTGTGTGCCTTTTCAATATCTTGTTTTTGTTTTAGCTTTGTTTTGAAGGATTCTGCTCTAAAGTGTGGAATGTGCTCTTCAAATAATAATTTGCTTTTTAAGAAAGATTTTATTTATTTATTTATTTGACAGAGAGAGAGAGAGAGAGCAGGAGAACACAAGCAGAGGAAGAAGCAGGCTCCCCACTGAGCAGGGATCCCAGGACCCTGAGACCATGACCTGAGCTGAAGGCAGATGCCTAACCGACTGAGCCACCCAGGCACCCCAATTTGCTTTAATAAAAAGAAAATTTGAGACTTTTAGTAGTTTAGGAAGGACCTAGCCTAATTCACTAGCCTGATTTTTCCACTAGCCTGAACACATCTTCACTGGGGAGGAAATCTGTTGCTTAAGCCTACACTGATGCGGTTTCTGGAGGATGTTTTAAGTACAACTGTTTTCCCATTTCAAATAGGAGTAAGGGCAGATGGCTCACTAATAAAAATGAGTGTCATCACAACTGTGGACTTTTCTAGATGCTTTTTCATCTCTGATGGAAAGAGATGATAAGGGGGCTACTTGAGATGTACACGTGAATGGGTTGTGGTTTGTTTTTTTCTTTTGGTTAGGGGTCATGTGTCTTCTGTGCCCCTGAGTACTACCGGTTAGAGTTTCTTGAAGGCCCACAGCAGCCAGGCAGTTGCTGTTCTGAGCAGAAGTGGCCCTTGTGTTAACACACTGGTGCTTGGACTTTATTCTTCTCTGTTACCAGTCCTTTGGCTTTGGCCATATTGCCTGCCTCTCTGTTCTAGGTCTGAGCTCATGTGGGTACCTCATACCAGTGGGTGCCTGTATCCCTTAGATCACAGTGGCTGGATTCCATTATTGAGGAGGGGTTTACACTTTCCTTCAACACCGGTTTTATTGGACCCTCAAAAGGATGTGTCCATGACATAGCCAGGAATGACATCATTGCAGTTCTGCTGGTTAAACTCAACTAATTCCAAGCAAACAAACAGAAAAACTCTCAAATGGTTGTCTTTGGAGGAGCACTCAAAAGCATACTTTTAAATCTATAGTGACTTGGAGTATAAATTTAATTAAAGGAGAAGATTTTCTGGCAATCTTCTGATTCTAAAAGGTGAGATCTAGACAGAAAATTCTGTACTTACTTGAGGTTAAATGAGCTAAATAAATGTTAATACCTAAAGGATTTAATTTTATACTGGGTTTTGTACCAGATGAGTTTAAGAAATCAGGTATTTACCCTTTGAGAAACAATAATAAAGAAAACAGACAAAGCTGGTAAAGGTTTTAGAACATACTTAGATGTACAAGCAGCCGTACCATCTCTAGGGACAATAACCTGTTGTAAACACAGGCTTGCATGACCCAGAGCAGTTTATGATGGTGGGCTTTGGCTGATGAGCCCTGTTGGAGCCCTCTGATTCATCGATAAGAGTAGCTGATGATCCATGATCTAGAAACATCCAGCTAGGAAACTGATGTGGAGCTTTCGGTGGATACTACCTCTGTCCCTGCCCCATTCCCCAATATCTAGGTCAAGAGCAGGGGAACTGCCCTTCCTATGCTCCCATATTCTTTGGGTTGACTTGTTTGTTTAAATTTACCACTTCAAAACTTCCTTTAATGATTATCTTAACCTGATCTAACGTGGATAAAAATAACTGAGGAGGAGGAGCCCAGAATCCTGGCCATGGTGAGAGATGAAATAGGGAGAAATCACTGTGGGCTTACCTTGGACCTCCCTGCCCCTTGAGCAGTTTCCTAGTCTTGTAAATGTTTTGTGGTTGAGGCTTTTCATATTGGCACAGCTGCAAAACTAGCTCTCCTTTACCTGATACGTTACTCAGAGCTTCTTGGTTGCATGTAGCTGGAATCTCTAATGTGTTTAAGCAAAATGGAGAATTTATTATGAGGATATGGGGATATCTTATGAATGGGGTTGGGGCCTATAGAACATCTGGAGCCTAGGACTCAAATCACCATTGGAACTTTCTCCTTGATTTTCATTTCTTTTCTCAATGCATCAGTTTCATTATTCCTTCCTACTGCTGTCTTGATTTTTCTACCTCTCAGCCCATTTGTTAATACCTTCTGAGTTTACATATCTTCAATTTCAGTAACCTCATGAGAATCTGCTTTATCTCAGTTCCGGATTCAAAATAACCAGGGAAGGATTCTGATTGGCCCAGTCTAGATAAGGAGCCCCATCCTGAACCAATCATTTATGGTCAGAGGTGGGTCACATTGCACTAACATTGAAAATTCTATTGCAAACCTGTGAAAGCATTGGGGTAAGTGTTGCTACTGGGAAGACAATGCAAACGTGTCTAATACAGCTGGATAGATAGAGCATGAGGAAGAATCTGGACTCTTCTCTTCCTGAATCCAATTCCCCAGGCAGAGGAAAACTGCTTCCTATGCGGGTGAAAAACTGAAGTTCTAAGTTGCAGTTAGAGGACCACTTGGCCATTCTATTGTGGGCATGTCTCTGTTTTTCTTTAAAGATGCTGAGGAGATCTCCGTCCTAGCTCAGTGATACTAGTAGACAGTGTTTTCATCTGTGCCATCTGGGTCTTTGTTTTTGCAAGCAGGTGTCTTGTGAGATATTTTTGTGGCTCATGTGGGGCTTTGATGGTAAAAACAAAACAAAACAAAACAAATTCGAGATCTTCCTTCCCCAGGGGCAGCCGAGGGCACAATTCCCAGCTATTTCTCCATATATCCATCAAAAGCAGTGCCAACTTATAGAGCCTGTAAGATTCCCTTTCTCCCCTGGCAGGTAAGAGGCCTGGCTCAGGTGTTTCTCTTTGGCATTTGGAGGCGCTCCTGTTTCCACCATTATGCTCAGCAGCAGATATGAAGCACTGTCCTGAGAATTTCAAGACCAGGTGGTTTGGTCCCTAAATGGTCCTAAACTCTTTTTAACTTGGGCCTCTTTCCTAAGTGTTTCACATCCTTTATTTTGCTGTGGTGCTCCTGGCTTGCTTCATTTCTTCTCGCTGTGTTTACTGAGGTTGAGTGAGTTCTATGACCTGGAGTAGAGTGGTTCATTGCTTTTTGAGCAAGCGAGTTTATTTTTCTATTAAGTTGGTAGACTTGCCATTCTCTGCCTGACACTTGGGTAGTCTTTGGAAACAGTCCAAAATTCCCTTTCCTTAAATAATGGACTTTCCTTAACAGATTGCCTTAACAGATTGGTAAGTGTTTATTTTGGAGATAGTAAAAATAAGACTCTTGTGTATAATTCCAAATATAAGCATATATTCTTTTGATAATTAGCTTCATTGTTTCCTGTCAATTTTTTTTGACAATATTTACACTAAATTAGAAACAGTAATAATGGGACATCCTAGTTCAGTCCTACAAATATATCTGTCTACAATAAAATATTTGCTTCAGTGACAGAAAGTATTTTAGAAGTGTTCATTAAAACAATTTGAAAACTGTGTATCCATTATTAATAACCCAAGACAGGAATTACATGTTACGTGACTCATGTAACCAATAAGGAAGCTGCCATTTCCATAATTATAAAGAATTCATACCACATCCATTTTACTATTCTGTATCATTTGACCCATTTATGGCTCATTTTGAAAGAGAAAGATTAAAAAATTTATAAAGTTTTTTGAATGAAAAATCTGCCAGGTAATTTTTCCCTTCCAACTGCTTACAGTAGGTGCTCTCTATCTAAGAGCCTGGACCATTTAGGTCCCCTTAACTAACCCCTCTCCTTAACTACACAGTAAAGGAAGTTCGGGATGCTCTGGGTTATGTCGATCCTTCTCCTTCACCTCCCTCTCCTCACCAAGCCTTCTGAGGGATAAATTGTGGAAGAAGTTGGAGTCCAGGAGGATGACGTGGGTTGGCCCCATTCTGGAACAAATGGAAACTGTAGGGTGAAGGGCAGCTAGTCAGTGTCCACATGCTCTCTGTTCAGCTGCCTGCAGTTTCTGAATGGCCCGTTTGGGGAAAAAGTTGAGCAAATGCTCAGCAGGGCTGCCCCAAAAGTTTCTTCAAAATGTTGGTTACTGATCGCTGCTACCTCTCTGCTTTTATTCTTACTATCCTCTAGAGTTAACTGTGGGGTGGAAGGAAGATGAAGAGGGATGCAGGCTAGGAGGGAGGAGAGCATCACTGGAAGGCTGGTAGAAGATGAACTTCTAGCTTCAAGGTTTACTTTTGGGCACGGAAGAGAGAATCAGTCCTAGCGAGTGATTCTGGGCCTGTTATTCTTTTCCTTTACCCCCATCCCAAATCTCAAAAGTAGTTGAATTCGGAACTTATTGTAATTAGGGTCAAGGAGACCCCCAGATCTTTGTCACACCTGAGAACCTGGGGCAGCACTGTTCTTAATACACGGTAAATTAGTACCATGAGACTCCAGCTCCTCTCCCACATGGTCCGATTGCATCACCCTCTTTCCCTTTGGTCAGGTCTGTGAACAACAGTTGCTGAAGTGATTTTGATGAGATGTGACATTTGCAGACTGTGGCCACCGACCAAAGAATCTGAGCTACAGTATCCAACATTTTACAGGCTACAAAATATAAGCGGGCCAGCATTTATTGCTTGTCCTAGCAGCTCGAGCCAAGTTTCCTAAGCCTACAGAGCAGACCTCTTGCTGCTGCTAATTTTACTATCAGCAAACAAAAGGGAAGTAGGAAACAATGCGGAACAGTTGAAGGAGAGCGTTTGTGAGAGTGGTACAGACTCAGGTGATCTGAAGAGAGAGTGACTTTCTTTTTTCTAAAACCAAAAGGGACTCAGTTTGCACAGAAATAAATGGAAGAAAAGATGTAATGTAGAAAAAGTTATAAGCAGAGGTTCTGCACTGGTCTCCCAGGATGGCAGTGATTTTCATATTAAGGCAGCCACCAGGGAAATGTTAAAAACTCTCTAGGAAAATTTCCAATATGATGGATAGAATTTTAATATTAATATAGGATTCATCATGATAATGTAAGTCATAGATCTAAAGCTCCCTTCGTCAATTGGATCAGTCCTTTTCCAGCCTATTATACAGGTAGTAAGTACATGCTTTAAATATTGTCATGTCACAGGCCTGGGGTCTTTCTTTATCTGCAGTTTCTGAAGTTCTGCTCACAGAAATAGTGACCCCGTGAATCATTCATCTCTTACTATGTTATCTAGACCATCTGCATTTTCCCCATTTTTATTAATATTTAGTACTTCTTAAAATATACTTAATTATACTTTTTTTCACAAATACAAAGAGCATAATTCAACACACACATGCAGTGAGTGTGAAGGGAAGATCTGATAATCTATTTGTTGGTCATTATACAAAGAAGAAAAGTGATTTCTGGGTTGCTATTTGGTTGAGTTATCTCAGACATAATTACCAATCAAATGCATATGTATTGCTCAGTCATTTTACTCTGGGTTTTCTGGTCTTCTTCGAGCATGGACACCAAACAAAATGGTGGCATAGCCTCTCTCGAATTCTGTAAGACAATGACAACCTTCAGGAATGAGAATGATTGTAGTGTTGATGGCAATAATAATAATGTTAAGACTTGTCTGCTGCTTTTTCCAATAGGGATTCGAACATTCACTGGTGGAGCATACAATCACCCTTTCCTAGTCTAAAACACACGTGAAAATAAATCCACGAGTACAGACCATGAATATAGATGTAAAGTCTGTACACAGACAAGTAGACCCTCAAGTTCTATAAAGAAAAGGGGACTTTCCTTAAGCCTGGGAATCACTGCATATTCTGTCCCTCCTTTCTAGATTCCTGTAATGCTCACTGATTCCACTCCACCCCCATTTTATACCCATGGAGTAACCAGTGTTCACACTTGGATGTATCATTTCATGTATTTTGTTGGCATAAAATTTGAGGGTGTAAAGTTTCTGAGAATCCTGCTGTAAAGGAAAATTTCATGTTGTAGAATCCAGCATTTCCTAAACTTTCTTTTGACCGTGGAATCCTTTTTTTTTTTTTTTTCCTCTCCCAAATACAATCTATAAACACATTGAGAAATGCTGGCCTAATGGAGGTATTCATAAACTTGGCCTCTTCTATTTTCAGGTTTTGATTTTCATTGGAAACTCTGCAATGAACTCTAACTTCTCCCTAAGTCCTGGCTCAGGTGTCACTTCCTCTGTGAAGGTTTTCCCACTTGCCCTAGAATAGATATGTAATTGTTCCCTTTTGCCCCCTACCCCCCCACAGCATTTTTTTGTCTGTGTGGAAAATCTATGTTGATGTTTAGATCATGAGCTAATTTATTTATTTTTTATTTTCCCCTTCCAATCTACAATATCCTCTATTTTAAGGAGTGTGTTTTTTTTCCTTTTTTTTTTGTTCTCAGTGCCCTATGGAGTGCCTGGATCCTTGTAAGAGTTCAACAAATATCTGGTGAAGGAATGAATGAACAAGTAGAGTCAGGGAACTTAAGCAGAAACATTATCTTTCTGGTGTGTTGATATGTGATTAATGAATGAACCCTTTTGAGTTAAGTACTTTTTCTATTATAGTGATTCATTTCCATACAGTTGATTGGATTGAGACTCACTCAGATGTGAAAGGGTTAATCATTTAGTCTGCCAAAAATACAAGATTGACTGTTATTCAGTCTGTTATCCCCCTTGTATAGACATGGGCGGTATATATAAAAAATTCTAGCACCCAGTCATAACAGAGACATTTTTCTTTTCTATTCACAATCAGTCCATAACTCAGAATTTCCCAATTTTTAACTGCTAAGGGAAAAAATGGAATTTATAGACCTTTTCACCTTTCATTAAAAACCTAGCCTTATAGATTTAAAGAATTATAGATTTGACTATATTATGCCTGTAGACTTTTAATTTGTAATATATACTCAAAATATTTTTTTCCCTGATATACTCTAGGTTTCAGGCTTACAAATTTTATTGTGGTTTAGGCATGTTTTCCTCCCATTTTTCCTTCCTTCATTTCCCCCTCATTTTTTAAAAGATGTTAATAGGATGAAGATAGTAACCTCCCTCTCTGGCTGTACCCCACTCCAGTTCTACACCCATGGAGTGACCAATGTTAACACTTTAGTGTATCACTTCATGTATTTGGTTGGCATAAATTTTGCAGGGAGGCCAAGGATAGAGGATAGATAACCCAGGATAACCCAGGCCAGGATAGAGGTTAGTGGCTACCTTTATAACATTCTCTTCCACATTTCCTTGTTCTCTTTTGAAGATGGTTCACAAAGCTGCCAACTGGTGAGGGCATTAAGAAGAATTAATATGCTGAAGAAACTTAATTATGTTTCTGTCATAGAGACTAGGCTGGCCAATAAGCTAGGGTTAAGTCAGCTCATTCTGTGGTGTTGTCCAAATGCAAAAAAGAGGCAGCACACCTGATTGGAAGAGGAGGAGGAGACAAGGTTATTAGACCGGGGTCAGGAATGTCCACTATCTGTCCCCACTGCCCATCCCTTAATTTTTTTTTTAGCAATGAAGGTTACCGCTGCAGATAATTGACACTCATGGGTTCCCCTGGCACCATGGAAAGGCCTAAAACTAAAGCAAAAGCAACAAGAGTAGTTGGGGGATAGGAGAGGGGAGGGAGGAGGGGAAGACAGAGATAGAGGAAAAGGGAGAGTGAGACTCTGATGTAATGAGAAAAGCACTTGATTTGGAAAGCAGATTTCAAAAAGCACTCTATTTAGAAAACACTCAATTTAGAAAATTCTAGTTTCTGGCTTCTGCATAACCTTGGGCAGTTACCTAGCTCATAGTTTCTTCACAGGACTGGTTTGTGGATTGCCGGATGATCACTCAGGACTATTTACCTCTAAAAATCAATGTTGATGATATGAGATAAAGAATTTGAGAGAGTTGGAGAGAAGAAAGAGATATGTGTGTATGTGATTGATAAGGGTCACCCAAGTCAGGTGCCCCGGAACTTGTCTGCTTGGGAGCAATTCCTGCTTCTGTAAATCTGGGGGACAGTTGATTAAATCTTGAAGTTTCTGTTCATTAGCTGGGGTGGAGATGAGAATCTGGCAAATAGAGAAAGCTGTTGTATAGACTGTTTTATATATAACCCCTGCCAGGAAGCCAAAAGATGGTGGGCAGTAGATAGAGTCCTCGTTAACCAGATAATTCTCACACCTGCAGGTTTATCCCAGGAAACCAAGCATGAACATGGTGGCTGGATCCTCAAACTTTCATCTTTAGATGGGTTAATTTTTGACAGAGCACAAAATTCTTGGCTAAGAACCAAAGGTTCTTGGGAACCAATCTCTGTAGCAGGTGTTCGTGTCAAGACTGTTTGAAGGCCCAAAGAGAATGAGTTTCACATTTTCATGAAACTGCTCTCCTTGTCTGACTTCTAAAGGTGCTTTAGAAACAGAGCTCAGACTTGGACCCTTGACCATCAGAGTTCTCCTGTGGGCCATTTCAGGGTAAGCTGGGTGAGTGTCAGCTATGGAATGTTAGGAGCAGAGAGAATACGTTGCCAGGGCTGTAGGCTGTTAGTTGATTTCCCAGAAAGTAGTTCTGGGAAGCCATTCTGACTTTTACATATGGCATATCTGAAAAAGGGGTGATTCTGCAATTGCAACATTTTTTGTTTTATGTGCCTCTGAAGGAAAGATATGTTTTGTCCTCCATCAAGTCTTAAAAAATATTTATCCTGGCATCTTCCCATTTTTCTTTCCACATGGGAACTCTGATATTTTTAAGACTAGTTGTGAAATCATTCCTAGGTATGCACATTATATGGAGATCTTAGAAAAACTTTTAAGGAAAATGAGTATAAGATGGTATTTCTTTTATGTACCAGACATTACAAACCATTCTTTTGTTGGGCTTTTCTTGATGAGCAAGGTGTAATAAAATGATGTATATTCTCACCCTGTGGCAGATACCCTTTTTCTAGTGGGACAGAATATTGAAAGCAGCATGGAAGATTAAAAAAAAGGGGGGGCGGCATTTGAAAAATTGTCCTCATGATAGCATCATGAAAGCAATGCTATCTTCTGGTTAAATAAAGCATGAACAATAATTTTGGGTTAGGTATGTTCTTCAATTATGCATTTGATTTTGGTAATAAAAGATGCATGTTTTTCAATAATGTTTGGAATTTAAATACACTGTTCCTTTTTCCCAGTCTTCAGGATAGTACTTACCAATGCAAAAGCTACCTCAAACCCATTCTTGTCCATTAAAAATTAAATGCTTTTACAGTAAATTATTAAAAGAGCTAGGTTGGCTGCAAATCATCAAAGGTACCATAAACCATTATGCAAGCAAGCGAGAAGTCTGATTAAATCTGAGGGATCAGAAGGCATATACATCCCTCGATATCCATCGCAAATTCTAAACTACAAAAGCAACTATAAAATGCTCCATTAAGTGACTTTTAAAAACTCTTTCAGGATTTTCAAAATTCAACAGTAACTTGCCTTTTCAATTAAGTATGAACTAAAAACCTTTACTGCAAAGCACAGATAAACCACTATTTAGAGGTTATTTCCACTTTCTTTAAACCTGCAGTAAAATTAGCCTCATTTTTCCAACTGATATCACTCACTTAATGGAATTGAGGCATTGTAACAGAGTTTGCCAAAAAACTAGTTATTAATTAAGTCCTGTTTCCCCAACGTGTCTTTTTGTTATCTTTTGATTATATTGGAAAAGAAAATGATGGGCCCTGAATGTTGCAAAATCGCGCTGAAAATGTTGGAAGTACTTAAATAAGACATGTTTAAAGATAAAAAAGAAAACGCGTGGTTTTAGTTTAAATGAGATAATATATAGCAAACACAGGTTGCCTAGCTTAGTGCCTGGCACATAGGAGACAATAGAGGCTTTTCTTGTTGTTAGGTCTATTTTTCATTTGAAAAACTCAGGCTCCACCAAAGCTAACTTGTCCAGTGCTCCCTGGATGGTGTGAGCCCAGCACTGGTTGATTTTGAAGCCCATGCTCTTTTCTCTGTCAGTGTTATGGCCTTCTTAGTCTCTGCCCATGCAGGCAACTATCTGGCTACTCGTGTATGCATAGATTGGTCTATTGAAACAACTCCTTGACAAATAAAAAGATATAGGAGAAAGAAAAACATAAACATTGAGGTAACATTTGGCCAAATTGTGATAATTGTGGAGAAGGGGAACAACAGCCAGAACAAGCATTTATAGTTGGGTTTTAGAGCAGGGTCTGTTCCAAGTCTCCCACCCATTGTTCCCATCTGCCAAGTGTGGTAAGGAGAACTAATTCTGCAGCTTCGCTGGGATTGGTTTGGGTGGCTAATAAATCTGAATGAATAGGTGAAAAGCAGACATTGAGGGCCAAATGAGAGTCAGGTGATTTCATTTGTCAGTGTTTTTCAAACTCTAGTGTAGATCTAAATCCCCTGGAAGGCTTATTAAAACACAGATGGAACAGGGCAACCCCAGAGTTTCTGCTTCTGTCAGTCTGGAGTGGGTCCCAAGATTTTGTGTTTCTAACTAGCTGGCAGGTGATGTCAATGTTGCAGATCAAAGGCCCTCACTTGAGAACCACTGATTTAGGTTATCTTAAATGAGATAACTTGTCACTGCACACTGTGATGTAGACGTTATTAGCCCCATTTTATACATGAGAAAACAGGAGAGTGGTGAGTTTGGGAAACTTGTCAGAATAATGGTTTGAATCCTGGTTAAAGAGAAGCTGAGATATTGCCTTCAAAGAATCCTCAGATTTTCTGGATCACTATGATAGGTGACAGAAATGCAAGACTATGGCTGTTCATTCCTACTCTCCTATCACCCTCCAGAGGCAAGGACGTCATCAGAATGAGACAAAAACTGTCACGGATACATGCCCAGCACTGAATGGTCTACAGATGAGAATGAAAACTGAAGCCATTCTTTCCGAGATTCTTGAGCACTATAGATGGAGAAACTGAGGTATGGAAAGGTTTAATGATTTGTCTGATTATACATAGTGTATGAGTGGCAGCACTGGGATATCAGATGTCCTGAAACCCAATCAAGGTTTAATTATAAGAGGAAAAATATGGAGCTTCTGTTTGCCATCTTGATTGCTATCTGCCGTGTCTGCCATCCCAAAAGTGACTGAATGCAGAGGCAGCATAATGAGATGGGATAGGTACTAACACAGGACCCAGAATTCATTTATATATCCTATATTTATTGACTATCTTTCACATGCTTGGCACTTATAGGTGCCGGGGACAAAGGGGTAAACAAGATAGGTGAAATGCTTGTTTTTGCGTTCTAAAAACAGTGAGACAATCCATGAAGTAAATAAATAAATAAATAAATAAAAGGCAGGCCCTGGAAATTTAAGGCATTTTAACTTTATGAAGAAAATTAAAGCCAGATAATGTCAGAGAAAATGACTACAGACTCAGAAATTTATAAGCATGGGTTTAATAGTTTACTAAAGATGCAGAAAGAAATGTGGATGATTGACTACCAGTCAGAGGTTAGGACTATCATACCGCAGTTCTCAACATTTCAGTTTTGTGGGTTCTCTTTTATCCATGAGTATAACCCAAGATTTCCCTTCCAGACTTCTCCAGAAATTATTTTAGGATCCTCAGATGAGGGAAATTCTTGTACTCACAGGTGAACAAACTTTGAAATGTATACCTTTCAATGTATTTCAAAGACAAGGGCAACAATCATAGAAATAATTGATTCAAGCAACAATTATCAATGAATGGTCTAGCTAGTGTGTACGCACATCTTTTTCCAACTTTGACTTGAGTGATATCACAGTGGAAGCTTGAAGTCAGCCATGAGGTAGTATTTAAGTCAGGAAATTGGCAAATGATACAATGCAGATCTCTGAAAATTACTACTTTTCCCCCAGAGGGCTGGTTGTTATTGGGAAAAACTCCTCCATAAGTTTCTCATGCTTCTATACATCTTGTTGTGTATACCAAGAATGTAAGGCCCTGACCTCTCTTTACCCAGGCTATTTCTCAGGTTTGTATCTGCAATGAGCAGTTTTGAAGATTAAGGTAATGTTTCCCTCTGGGACAAAAGGTAGACTTGCTTACTGCTTGCTATAATATTGGTAGATTCTTGAAGATAAGTGTTTCTTTCCTACAGTGCAACACACTGCATATGTAGGTGTCCATCTGGGTCATCCATGTTGTCCCCATGGGACCTGGGGACAAGGGGAACCAATGTAAGCATGCTGATGCTCGTGGTGCTTACTGTGTTGTGAGTAACCAAGTCCATGGTCTGTGATACAAGCGTCTTGTGTTTTCTATAAACATCCATGAAACAGCAACTGGATAACTTCGTAGCTTATAAAACTAGGGTAAAATCAAATTGCAATTTTGACAGTTTGGGGGACAAGGATGGGATACTAACAGAGATCTGACTTTCTGGAAGAGGAAGTTTTCATGAACCCAGTTCAGAGAGATGAGAAAACTTTCTTCAATCTGGTAGTGAGTATTCTTGCCCAGGTGTGGGGAGGAGGGGTGTGTCTGGGAGGTGGAGGTGGAGGAAGGTTTTCCTACTGTCCTGTTAATGAACACAAGTTGAATTAATGCTTACAGGCTGAGCAACAAGAAGGGGGATTAAACAAGCTACCCAAGTGGTGCTTGATTATTGTTTATTCTTTCCTCTTTGCGGGCAGAGGAAGGGATGTTATCATGACAACAGGCAAGCAAACTCCATTGCCCTAGCTGAAAGGCAGTATGTCTGTGGTTACTGAGCCAGGAGTCCCCCCAAACCACACAATTGGTGTCAGCAATGAGGACCTTGTTATTTCAATAGAACTTTGGGTGAACCAAAAACATTGTTTTGGATGAATTGAAAGCACTGGTTAAGTCATAAGCAGGAGGCCACTCAGAAAGAAAAGTGAAACCAACACCTTGCCTAATAGCACAGAGACACTGCACTCATCTATCTGCCCCTTTTCACAGCTCAGCTTGGTTGATGAGAAGATGGGGCGCCAGGCACAGGGGTCATCAAAGCCCCTCAGAACAGCTGGGTGGGACTGTCATGGCATGTGTTCAGGGGCAGAAAGAAAAAGGATCCTGGGTCCTAGTGCTTGCTGGACAGCAGAAGTGTCTGAGGGAGGAAGTCGTGCTGTGCTTAGGCTCTGATCCTAGGGTGAGGGATTGAAAGGGGAGAAAAGGCCTAGCAATCAACTTCCCTTTCTGCTGCCCCTGCCATCCTACCATAGCCTAGATTCTCCACCTACCCATCTAGGAAATAGTATAATTGGGAATCTTGTGTAGGCTCTGATGTGCATCAGGTTAGACTCCTTGGTGCCTGAATTCAACTTAGGGGATTTGGGCACAGTTCAGAGTGGGGAAGGGAAGCTCAGTGGCCTACTGCGTGGGGCTTCTGGGCCAATCACTGTACTATTATTGTGGTTTCCACTGCTGAATGCATAATTGGCAATGCTGTTTTATATGCTTGTTTATATGCCCTAAATAAACATCAGGGAATTTTCCTACTCAGGGACTACCACATGGACTGTCCCCTCCTGGCTGGTTCAACAGAAACAATATATAAACCTAGATGGAAAAAGAGATATCTCAGCTTTAGTTAAGGGTGTAATGATTGCTAGAGTATTGGGAGGCCACTTTTTCGTACGATAGACCACCTTTCTGACGGCCACCAATTGGTGTTTCCCCTCCACCCCCCTTTTTTAAGGTAGCTGATAATCTGCTACTAAGATCTTATTGAAACTGAAAACCTCATCAATGGAGGCCTCGTGACTCTCAGGCTGGGTATACCCATTTGGGGATGAGTCAAAATGGACTCAAGAAAACAAGAATGGGAAGGGTCCAATAAGTCTGTCTTGTGAAATGGAAATGGTGTATTTAGGAGTGTAGGTCGAGTGGCATCTGAGTTTTACATGAAAAAGTGGCAGTCATCTCTTTGGGAGGAACTTTATCCCAATTTTATCCCCCACTCCATTGGGGCATCTTCACCAAATAATAAAAGTTCATATTGCCAGGAACTGGACAAATGGAAATTGTGTGCTCTCTGAAAAGATGCAATGGGAGAAACACAACATATATAAGATTCTTGTCAAAAATATATAACTGAATCTAATCTTGAAGAAACATAAGATAAACCTAAATGGAGAGACATACTACAAAATAACTGGCCTGTATTCTTTCAGATGCCAAGGTCATGAAAGATAAAGACATACTGAAAAAAAAAAAAAAGACATACTGAGGAATTGTTCTATATTAAAGAAGATTCAAGGAGACTCATGATCCTAGACTAGAGCTGAGTAGTACAGATATTTTTTTCTAGACTAGATTGAGTAGTACAAATGTTTTTCTCTTTTGCTATAAAAGACATTATTAGGATAATTGATGGCAATTAAATAAGATCTGTATATTACATAGTAGCTGTGTATCAATATTACTTTTCTAGGTTTTAATAACTGTACTGTTGTTATATAAGAACATGTCCCGTTTCTTTGATAGAAATATACTCAAGTATATATGTCTGTAACTCTCTCCCAAACAGTTCAGAGGGAACACACATACACCCCTCCCCCCACCACACACATACAGAGAATAATAAATAAATGTGTTAAAGCATTAACATTTGGTGAATCTGAATCCAGAGTATATGGGGATTATTTGTGCTATTATTGGAACTTCTCTAAAAGTTTGAAACTATTTCAAAATAAAAAAGTTAAAAAAGAAATGAGGAATCCTAACTGATAAGGTGAAATATCCACTGAAAGATTTAGACATAATTTAAAAAGAAAGGCGGCCACAGTGTTCCTGGTCTTCTTCAGGGGAGTAGGACTTTGAAGGAATAAAACATTAAGAATATTCTTATTCTTTGTGTTTTTAACTTTTAGAGTATTTGACAAAGAGTTGTTTTGATTATGGAGGGGCCGATTTTATACTTAGTTGTGGGAAGGAGGATGTTAAAGGCTTTACCTGGGATGGCTGAACAAAGGCTCCTTGACCTGAGAAAGAATGAACAGACAGCTTTGCATAGATGTTGGGGCAGTGACAAACTAAAAGAGCCAAGGGGCCCTTTGGGGGGGCTCAAGACTGCAAGACGACCACTGAGACTGGAAGACCAACATGCTATTCCTGATTCTAATAGCTCGACTTTGAGCAAGTCATTTTACCAATTGTGATGTTACTTTCCGAATTTCTAGTGTAACCCAATCTGTCAGTACATTATAGTTCCTGATGAATATATTAGCTGAATGAGTGGATGAATAAATTAATCTGAAACGAGGGCAAGATATGATATCTCTAAAGACTCTAAAGCTCTAAAACTTTAGATTCATGTAATATTTATTGAATGTTTGCAGAATGCCTGCCATGGTGTCAAATGTTTTAAGTTGGAGGAAGACGGCATGAAAGATGCTTGGTTCCTGCTTTTGCTATGTTTATAATCCAGTGAAACAGGCATCCAGAAAAAGTGATGCAAAATTTACACAGGAGTCAACTCTCTTCTCTGTTTTTAATAGATATATTTGTCCTTTTGGCACAAGTTAGTGTGCATTATTCTAGATTTCAGATGTGTGTAGGAAGATTCAGAGCAAAAATACACTTCTACCTGCGTTTTAGGTGAGGAGATCAAATTCTGCATTTCTTCAATGTAGGCAGATTTTTCGCTGAACTGTTGTGGGCTTGGGCTCCAGGAAAGAATTGTCTCTGCAGTGAGAGAGCATTTAGTTCTTTTCTCACCAGGCCTGCAAAATACTACTACTACTAATCACCTATAGAAGGCTACTGTGTTCTAGGTGCTGGGCTTGGCATTTCTATTACAACCCTCTCAACCATGCTGCGAGACCGGTATTATTAGGTAGAGATTAAAAATTCCTTTTTGGGGGCACCTGGGGGTTCAGTCAGTTAAGCCTCCGCCTTCAGCTCAGGTCATGATCCCAGGGTCCTGGGATCAGCCCTGCATGGGGCTCCTTGCTCTGCAGGGAGCACGCTCTCCCTCTCTGCCACGCTTGTACTCTCCTACTGTCTCTCCTTCTCTCTCTCTCAAATAAAATCTTTTTTTTTTTAAAGATTTTATTTATTTTTTGAGAAAGAGACAGTGAGGGAGGGAACACAAGGAGGGGGAAAAGCAGGCTTCTCGAGCCTGATGCGGGGCTCGATCCCAGGACCCCGGGACCATGACCTGAGCCAAAGGCAGACACCTAACGACTGAGCCACCCAGGCGCCCCAAATAAAATCTTTTTAAAAAAATTCTTTTTTCAAAGATGTTAAGATTCTTGCCCAAGTTTCAGAGGTAGTAAGAAGCAAATTCAGGATTCAAACCTAGGTTTTTCTGATGCCACTGCATGCACCTTTTCCACTGTGCAGCACTTCTTAGGTAATTTTAAATGTTCCTTCTGGTTCAGGCTCCTTATTGCTCAACGATTCTGTGGTTCTCAGAATAAGGCTTCCATGGTCAGCCTGCAGCAGCAGAGATGAGCTCATGGTAGGTGCTCGGGAAGTGGGTTGACCCGTGTGCGAGACGATCTCCCATGAGTCATCGGGAGTCATTGACTCCCATTTCAGACAGCGCTTCAGGCCCATAGGTGTCTAAGGCTGTGCCATGTCGGGATAGAGCGAAAGCAGATCCTACAATACAGCGGCTGAAGGAACAAGAACTATTCTCATTCCCGAAGTGGCCCAGCATGGGTAGGTGGGCCTATTTGCTCTGTGCAGTCATTCAGCGTTCCCTCCACCTTGTCTCTTCCTACCCGGTAAGGCACTGTCCTCTACATGATTGAAGCTCGTCTGCAGGCAGGTCCATGTTCCAGTTCTTGAGAAAGTGCTAGAGCACCTGTGCAACGTTTTAAGGCTTGGCGGTGAAGGGGCACACATACTCCCACCTCATATTCCCAGTGGGGAGAAGCGAGTCACCAGACCACGCTTAGTTGCCCAGGAGAGAGTTCAGGGGGTGGGGGGCTGGCTATTTGCTTAGCTAAAGCTCTATTAATATGGAAGAAGAGTGGAATCGATTTTGGTGAACAGCTATAAATCTTTGCCATGAGTATGCTGTGTAAATCTCTGTCATAATATTTGTAGCATAGTTTTATTTATTTATCTTCCCCCACTAGCCTGGGAGCTCACGGGCAACCAAGGTCTGTGCTTTCACTTCTGAACCCTCAGTACCTAGCTCACTGCCTTTCGCAGATGAAGCACTCGTTCTATTTTTGTTGAAGAACGAATAAGGAAAGTTAAGAGTGTGGCTTTGGGGGAGTAAGACAAGGGCAAAGATGAGCGATACTTTCATTACCTAGTTCAGAAAGCAAAGCTGAGCCTACCTAGGGCATTGCACACCGAGTGTGTATAAGGCATTTGATGAAAAGCTTTGCTGTGAGAAGAATGAAGTAATTCAGCTGAAAGCCAAATAACGGCAAAATTTAAATGTGACACTCTGCAGCTTAGCTCAGAAGAAACAATTGCCCGATTGTCACCAGGTGACCTCACTTTTCTCTAGTCATCAGCCTGGGAAGATATAAAACAGGTGAACCTGTTAGTTTACACAACTTTTAAACAGAGGTAGAGGATGTAAAAGTAGTTTAGGGGCGCCTGGGTGGCTCAGTCGTTAAGCGTCTGCCTTCGGCTCAGGTCATGATCTCGGGGTCCTGGGATCGAGCCCCGCATCGGGCTCCCTGCTCCGCGGGAAGCCTGCTTCTCCCTCTCCTACTGCCCCTGCTTGTGTTCCCTCTCTCGCTGTGTCTCTGTCAAATAAATAAATCTTTAAAAAAAAAAAAGTAGTTAAAAAAAAAAAGTAGTTTTGAAACATATGCGAGGAGCTGCATATACAAAACCTGATTTTCCAACCACAGGGTGAGATCTGAGCAAGGGCCAGGGACCTTCGTTCTTTTGTAGACCCTGTACTCCTTATAGAAGGAGGGTTTCCAGCTGGACTAAGTCAGCAGAACCCAGCAGGGCTACCCATCTTGGGGTCCTGGAGACAACAACAGATGGCAGATAGGCAAAGCAAATTAGTCAAGCCACCAAATGTTCTCAGATTTGGTTTTCAAATTCACAAGGCTAGTTATACATGGCCACTGTTGTTACTGTGCATCATATTTATTTGACAGCATTGTCCAGCCTTTAGATTTCTCTCCCTGGCTCAAACTAAAGAACATGTGCATTGTATTTCAATGAGCACTTCCCCAAATTCAAGGGAAGTCTGAGGCTAAAGAACCCAGTATGCCAGCAATTCATGTGCAAAGGCTATCCATGGGGGGCTGTTTCAGTGTTCTAACGTAGCCTAAAGAGCAAAGGCTTCAGCTCAGTCTCTTTGAAACCCAGGTTTTGGAAAAATTCCTTGACCATGTTACAAGGCGCCCTGTTGGGATTCTTGTCCATCTTTCATGACTTTTAAGATCTCTTTCCACAGTCCCTGTGAGAACCTGGCTTATTATGGAGCGGATCATGTAACAGTCTAACCTCCCATCCATCTCCCCCTCTCTGTGGTCCTACTCCTCCCCATGAAAGGCTTTGGACAGTGAGTAGGTAGCCATTTGTCAACATGGTACCAGACTCCAGAGACAGCACTAGTCTACATGGATAAGCGTAGGGTATGGGGTCTGCTCATACAGCATCTGGCTGTGTTGTGTCACTCCTACAGGATATTTTTAGGATAAAAAAAAAATGCCTTCTGGGAAGAGCTGTCTAGAGGGCAATTTGGTTATAGGCAGGAAGATAAGGAGACTGGGTAAAATTAGGGGATGGGGACAGGCATGATGGGCACATCTTTAAGCACTATAAAAATGTTCCAGAGACATGTTATGGTATTTGGATATAGTGACTTCAAGGCAGTGTGGCATACTGGGCTGAGAGTTAGAAGATCCAGGTTCTGGCCCCATTTCTACTACTATCTCCTGTCACCTCTCTGGGGCAGTTTCCTTCTTGTAAGATGAGAGGGTAGGACTACTTGGTTGATCCTTAATGGGCCACATCCACATGGCGTGGCAGGTCTAAGCCAAAATTCATGAGGATGGAGAAGGACAAAAAAGATGAGCTGCAGGCAGGGTCAACTCTGGGAACCTCATTTTCACTAATCAAAGGATGTATTTGACACAGACTTGGCTGGAGAAACCTTAATCAGAATTTTTTGTTTGCTACCAGGAGAGTGAAAACCAGGAAACCAGTTGCCATGATATCTTTGAATCAGGGCTGGTCTTGAGATGAATTATAATACATTATTTTGTTTATATACCACTTTTCAGTTTATAAAGTACTTTTAAGTCTTACTCTTTGGGAGACAAATGGGGATTATTAATTCATTTTAGAGACAACGTTGTGTAGATTCTGAGACCTACTAGCAAAGGGTAGACAGGTTAGACCTAATGATGTAATTTAGAAGGCCACGGCTCTCCTCATCTGTCCCAGAAAAATGTCCTTTGACACTGACAAAGTGCAAGAAGTACCTGTTCATTAACCCTTTTTAGCATGGGTTAGTGATCAGACCAAACTGGTTAGCTGTCATCCAATGAATGGCAAAATCCTGGGAAAATCAAGCAGAGATGAGATAACATTTTGTTGGAGGGAAAGGTCTCTAGATGCTCATGTAGTGCTCACGTGAGTAAACTAAGTCCGGGCTGGAGCTTCAAGGGAGACCAGGGGCAGTAGGAGTGCACTGATAAACCTTCAGGGCTGGGGCATCAAGAGGACTGCTTTGAGGAGGTAGGTACAGGGGCAGAGGTGGGTTTGTAATGCATGGATTTTGATACCTTTAGTTATTCCATGGTTTTGTCCAAGGTAGGCCCTGCCTGGAATATTGCATTTAGCACAATGAAGGAAAACAGAGTAAATACTTGGAAGGGAGGTTCTTAAATGTTAGCATGGATAAGAATGGCTGCAACTGCTCCTTATACATCTATCTTCCAAGGCTCTACCCCTGGGATTCTGACAGTATAGGTCTGGGATGCTGGCCTAGGAACCTGCATTTCAAATGATCATGCCAGATGATTCTGGTTCAGCGGATTGACAGATTACACTTAGGTAAATACTCGTCTGGATTTTCATGCAAATGGACATGTGATGTAATATCTGAGTGGTATTTAGGTCTTCCCTTATCTGCGGGTATTTCGTACACCATGTGTTTTTGTTCCTGGGAGGGAGCAGTGCCGGCCAAATCTAGAGGCAATGGGCGGATGCTCTATGGCATTTTTACAGCTGCTATGAAAGAGGGGTTTTCCCACCACAATCTCGTGCCCCTCCTTGGATTGGGGGGTGCTATGGGGAGATCCCTCTGCATTTCCTCAACAAAGATACAGCTTAACTAACTTGCCACACTTTCTGCCTCTGAGGCAGATCATGAAGTGGTTAGGGAGCTTCTTGGTGTGACTGGAAGGGAGTGGAAGCTAGAGAGTAAACAGGGAAAGTGAGCAGGAACACGAGCCTCCGATACATCCATTAGAAAATGGAAAGAGCTGGCCAACTTTGAGTTATGGGGCCATAATTCCATCTCAGGATTCTGGCAATAGCGTGAGCCGTGTGAATTCTTTATTGTTAGTTTATGAACACTTCCCCCTCCCCAGCCCACCCCACCTCCTGCCTTGGAAGATTAATGGCTCTGTAAATTACATTGTATTAAAATATATGCATTATATCTCAACATGAGGCTTTCATATGGGTCTGAAAATGCCCTCAACTTACATCTCCTTGGGTGACATGTCTTGCTCTGTGCAGTACTGCAGTTTCAGTTTTGTTAAATAAAAAGGGACTTCCAGACTGACATCAGCTCCACAAAAGACTGTAGGCCTTGAGTCAGACCATTCTGGGCTGGGAAACAGCAAATGCAAAAGCATGAAGGCAAGAAGCAGATGGACATTGGAGGACACCCAGGAAGAGAAAAGTGGCTAGAAGTAGAGACCTTGAGTAGGTTGGGACTATTCATGTGTGTGTGTGTGTGTGAGAGAGAGAGAGAGAGAGCGAGAGAGCGAGATCCTGAATGTACAAGGTGTTTAGACTTTGAAGGCAATATACCTTTGAAGAGTCATACCTTTGAGGATCTATTTGAAGAAATACAGCTTTGAAGGTTTCTGTGTAGGGAGGTGGTATGATGAAAATGATATCCAGGATAGATTGGTTGCTCAGGATGGTCCTAGGGATGACAGGCTGGTTGGAATAGGGCCCTGATGGGAATGAGGAGCTTCATCTTGTGGTCACATTTGCACAATGACATTGTTTTTGATTACTTCTGTTGTGTGTGCTTGGGTGTCTTGCTGATTTGCTGGTGGACATGATGGGTAAGTTGCCCTTCTGCTTTTCTTTGAAGAAGGCAGAGGAACCCACTTTAGTGTCTTCCTGCCTCCGTTTCTCTGTGAAGCTGCACTTATGTCCAGATTTCTTAGTTTTCGTACAAACATATTACATTCACATCATAATCCAGGGACAGGGTCAAGGCCAGTGAAACCTGTGCTTCCTGATTGCTCATTCAGTATGTGCCGAGCTCTCTAGATGTCATGGTATTACCTCTTAAGGTGATTATTATTTAATTATTTATTGAAACCATATTGTCTAAATTTCTTAAATCAGAATCCAAATTCTCTCCCAGACAGAAGGTCTGCATCAGTTTCAGCCCTCATGGATGGGCTGCTAAATAATAATACTGTGGAAGGCTCTGGAAGGCAAGGAGGAAGGAAGAAGTAGATGGGAAGAAAAAGAAAGACAAAAAGAAAGAGAACAAGAGTGAAAGGGGGAAGGAGGACAGACGGGAGAGAGGCAGTAAAAAGCAGCTCAAAGGTAGGATGGTGGTCAAAAGGCATGGGTTGCTACAGATACCCTTCCGCTGACCTAGAGCAAGAGGCTCCAGGGAAATTAAGAGCAACCCCTTGCTTTCTCCACGTGGGGGCAGACTCTGCTTATAGGAAAGAGACTCCAAAGGGAGAACAACTTTCCAAGGCTGCCAGGTGAAAGCCATCCTCCTGGTTTGGAGAGGATTCAGTATTGACCTAATCAGTCACTCCCTGTGGCCCTTGGGGTCCCTCTATAGCTACAGCCCTATTTCTGGGCACAGTACCTGGGTAATTAAAGAGAAAAAAAGCTAACTTTGCTCAAACTCAGATTTTCACATAATGTGGAATATAGAATTACAGTTAAACAGGTACTACAAATAACAAAACGCTTTGACATCTCCCCTTACTATTTGAAATGTACAATTACCCAAGCTTTTATGCAACACTCTCTTTTCTGTAAGTCTTTCTCTTTACTGCAGGGTTATTGCATATACAATATATGTGCATTACTATTCTGGGCATTTCAAAAGGTTGGAAAGGCTCTTCATTCCTTTCAGCTTCTTCTCCATCTTTGC
Source organism: Mirounga leonina (assembly GCF_011800145.1). NCBI lineage: Eukaryota > Metazoa > Chordata > Mammalia > Carnivora > Phocidae > Mirounga > Mirounga leonina. The sequence goes on from NW_023270451.1 coordinate 40,966,852, forward strand.
TTCTGTTACATTTTTAGTGCAGGGTGATGGAGTGCAGGGGAATGTGTATGTCAGTTTCCAATAATAATAATAATAATAATAATAATAATAAACAATTTACAAACTTGGAGCCTTTGTGTTAAAACATACTTAGCACAAATATTTTTGTTTGGAGAATGGTTGAAACTAACCAAATTACTGCAGCAAGTTCTGTGGTACTTAAAAAGCAATTGTCGCATGCATCTGATTGCCTCTGAACGTAATGCGACTAGCATAGTGATAGCAGAGGGAAGTGTGGACAGAGGCATTAAAGGGGAAGTACTTCATCCACCTAAGTTGTTAAGTATTATTATCCAGATAACTGCATTCCAATGTCCATGCTGTGTTCCTTCTGGTAGGATTTGCCCTTTCTTGAACCATATAGATCAAGGTGATTCCAGTGAGTTTGTACAGTTTTCTAGAACAGACTAAGTAACCAATTAAAGAAAGAATCTCTTAAAAATAAAAATCTTCTCTTTGAAATCGTGATTGGGCCTCTGAGATAAAGAATCCCATTTACAAGTTTAAAAAGAGTAGTACTAACTTTCTACTATCTCCTGGTTGAGTAAGGGCTGAGGAAAATGCAACTTTGCTCTTCTAAAAAAAAATTAAAAAAATAAAGGGATAGCAAATTGATCAAACAGTTGTGGGGAGTTTGGCTCCATTAGTCTCATGCTTTTCAGTATGGCCCCAACTAGCAATAAGATCCAGTTTATATGAGTATGTGAGGCGACGCTTTTATTCAAATTATCTGCTAAATTTGGTGGCATAAGAAGAAATGAAGCAAAGCCACTGTTCTGTAGCAAAATCTTGTGTCTCACAATCTCCTCATCCCCAAGTATAATGAGAAGAGCGTTACCTCCCTTTAACCACACTAATTTAGTCAATGGCCCCTTTAACATAATCCATTATAAGTGGCTGGGAGATGATTATTTCTGGATGTGGTTTCCGTTCTTTCCTTCTATTTTGTGAGCTGCGTGCTGATGTGAGGAAGCCCTTGCTAGAAAAAAAAAAGGTCTTCTAAAATGATTTCTTGTTCTTAAAAAAGAGGAGAACTGACTATAAAAAATGATTTACTATTGGTCTCTGTCTTTACAGCAGTGGGAAATTGGGAGAGGATCAAACATCCTCTCCAATTTGGCCACCACCTGCTTGGTTTATTAGTGTTTTAACCCTGACACATCTTCATCAGGGCTATTTGTACCTTGCAGAAATGTGATTCAAAATTTTCTGGAATACAGATCACAGAGAGGGTTTTATAATGAAGAAACATAGGGACATCTGGAATTTTCTCAGAAAGCTGATGTGCTCTCTTATCTGAAAATCAAAGGCTTTGACTCAAACTTTCAGATTCCCTCTCCAGGTTAATTCGGGTAGGTAAAGAAAGTCTGATGGATACAGAAGGGCTGACAAAACTTGTGAGGTCTGTTTTTTTGCAACTAAGAGAAGTGCCAAGACTTCGGCTTTCTCTTATTTGGATCTATCCCCTGAGAGCCTTGTTTGTTTTTAGTACCTAATTTTATTGTTCATTTTTACTAACCTTCAAATCTCAGTGCATTTTTAGAAAAAAGTAAACCAAAAGTAATTACTTGGGGAACACAAGGGCCATATCTCTATATGAGATCAAACATTTCCAACCTTGCCTTGCTATTTACCTCTAAATAACTACTCTTTTTTCTAGTGCTTTCTACTTGTTTTCATGACAAACAAACAGCAGGGAATGTCTTCAGGCTAATTATGCAGGACCATTTGGGGATCCCGCAGGGAGTAGGATGAGGTAGAGCTCCATCTCTGCTTTAGTTTTAGGGGGAAACTAAACCCCAAGGGCGGTCAGGCCTATATGCTGACTTCTCAGATGACAGGTAATTGTGATATAGGCGTCCTTCCCCTCCACTAAGCAGGACGACCCTGAGTATCCAGAGAATGACTGCTGGCCATCCTATGGTGGCTTAAAGTGGTCTAGTATTGTCATATAATCAGCCCCTTCCCTCCCCTCGTCCAGAACGTTGAGTGTGGGTGTGAAAAGGATGAGAAACAAAAAGGAGCAGAAAAGATAACAGCAGTGACCAAAAAATAAAGACTTCCCTTCTCTTTTGAAAGACCAATCTCAACATAAAATCTGGCAGTCACATTGAGAATTGTGAGAATTTCTCAGAAGATCCAGTGTTCTGCCCACACTGCAAACCTAGCCTCAGGCAGCTGCCAAGCCCTGCATGCTCTTAGGAGCTGTGCACACTGGCCTTTAAGAGAAAAGGACTCCTTCTGAAACAAATAATGCAATATATGTTAAGAAAAAAAAAAAAGAAGAAGAAGAAGAAGGTAGCAGGAGGGGAAGAATGAAGCGGGGGAAATCGGAGGGGTAGACGAACCATGAGAGACGATGGACTCTGAAAAACAAACTGAGGGTTCTAGAGGGGAGGGGGGTGGGGGAATGGGTTAGCCTGGTGGTGGGTATTGAGGAGGGCACATTCTGCATGGAGCACTGGGTGTTATGCACAGACAATGAATCATGGAACACTACATCTAAAACTAATGATGTAATGTATGGGGATTAACATAAGAATAAAAAAAAAAGAAAAAAAAAAGAGAAAAGGACTCTTTTGGCTGCAGACACCCAATTCTAACTTCTTTTAAAAGGAATTTCAGAGGTAGCCTCTTGCTTCAGGGATCAAATGATGTTACTGAGTCTCTGACCCTCTCTGCATCTGTCACTTGTACTTGTTTCTGCCTATTCATTCTGTAGCTAGGTAAGCAGTAGGGCTGCCACTTGCCCGAGACCTATAATAAGCTACCTTAGGGGGCCCGAAGCCCAGGGAAGGAACGTGAAGTCAGGTCTGGGTCATGTGCCCACCCTGGAGCCAGGGGTGGATGAGGCTAGCTCCACTCAAACCACAAGGAATGGGCTTTCTGCTGGAAAGATAGGTTTTACTATTGGAAGCATATGGGGAAGTAGTTCTGGGCACACAAAACCCAAAAATGTCCAGTATGCAGTCCTTATCTATGTACACAAAGAATGCCACTGATCCAGGATCAACACTATATTGCCATTGTTTTATAGTGTGAGTTTTGTCTCTTAGGGAAACTGTGTCACTGCTTTCTCTTCTTTTTGTGCTCCCTTGTGTCCAGTCTGAACCTGTACCTTGACTTCTGCCCATGGCCTTTGGTCTCTGCCTCTGCCCTCACATGGGACTTCTATCACAGGACATTATGCCCGTCTCATCAATGTTTCTTAACACTTGTGGATTCCTTAAGTGGTGACTAGATACCTCCTTTGGCTTCATCATGGGTACTCTCAGAATCCAGTATCTGTCTTCTAGAGTAGACATGGCTCTCCATCCTTGCCCTCATGGTGACCCTGGCCTACATGGAGCATTGTTCCTCATGTCTGTCCAGATTGGCCGGGTCCCTTTTGGCCCCTTCGGCCTGCCCTTCTCACAGCCAGACCTGACCAGGTACTGACAGGGAGATGACTCGTTACACTGCAAAGAACCTGCCAACTTTGTGCATTGACTGATCCCTGGCCAACATACTGATTTACTAGCTTGCAAATTAGGTCCTGGAGAAATATAAGGGCATGAGCTTCTAGATGACAACACTGAACATGTGTGATGGGTGGACTTTTCCCTTTCATATGCATGGAAAGTATTAGGAGGGGAAATATTCCCCTTAGGGCATATTTTACATCGGCAGTCATGTTTTCCTGGAGATTGATTTAACTTTTTTTTTTTTTAAGATTTTATGTATTTGAGAGAGAGAGAATGAGAGACAGAGAGCATGAGAGGGAGGAGGGCCAGAGGGAGAAGCAGACTCCCTGCCGAGCAGGGAGCCCGATGAGGGACTTGATCCCGGGACTCCAGGATCATGACCTGAGCCGAAGGCAGTTGCTTAACCAACTGAGCCACCCAGGAGCCCGAAATTGATTTAACTTTTAACACTTCAGAAAGGATCTGATGTAAAACACTTAATAGCCAGTGAGAAGGACTGTATTTCCTGTCTTTCAACACCACCATGGATGTAAAATGCCTTTCTCCACTGACTAGTGTGTATTGTTCCATACATTATTATCTCACCACACTTCAATCATTCCCTCATTGATTCACAAGCATTTGAACACCAGGCTCTTGGAACGGTATCTAGGGATGCAAAATGAATAAGACCATGTCCTTGCCCTCAAGGGGCTCTGCTCTCAGCAGTCAAAGTCCCAATGAATAAACACAGAATTCAAACAGATGTTCTTAGGTGCATCTAAGACATCAAACATGGACTCAGAGGAGATAAAGTTGTGGAGTGAGCTGGGGGGTGGGGTGGGGGAGCCACGGGGCTGGCAAGGCCTGCTATAGAATGAGCAGGAATTCACTAGGTAGAAACATGGAGTAAGTGTATCCCAGGAAAAGGAACGTTCCAGGAAGTGTATTCCAAGGAGGATCATGTTGGATGACATAGGGCTTGAACCAGCATGGCGGGTTTGAGAAAGAGTAATAGGTACAGCAGAGCACAGGGTATAGGGCAGGGAAGAGAGGAAAATAGCAGGATACAAGCTTGGGGTTATAGGCACAAGCCAGGTCATGAAGGGTTTTTCAAATTATAGTGAGCAGTTTATATTTTATCCAGGGGTAAGGGGAAAAATTAAAAGATTTTAAGTAGGAGTCCATCATGATTAGATTTACATTTTAGAGGCTCACTCTGGCATTAGTGATAGTGTTGCCTAGAGAGGGGGAGAATGAGGCGGGATGACCAGCTAAGAGGCTACAGTACTAGTTCAGGCCTGGAATGGTGAGGGCTTGAATTCGGGCAGTAAAGGTGGGCTTGCCCAAGGAGGCAAGGGAGCAGATTAAAAATACATTAAAAAAAAAAAAAAGACATTGAAAGGTATCGGAAAGTGGCAAAGATTTAGGGTAAAGGCCTGGCGTTTGTGTTGGGTGCTGAAGTATGTGGTAAAGCCACTAAACCAGTCTGTAGACATAGACTTCGTTTTGAAAACCAATTCAGTTTTAGATCTAACAGATTAGAATTGAAAGAGGGACATCCAGATACAGATGTCCTGTAGGTGGCTGATACATGAACCTGGAGCTCAAGAGAGAAGTCTGAGCTAAAGATATAAATTTGAGAGTTGTTTGTAATAGAAAGAGTGGCTAAACTGTTGGGAGCATAAAGTCATTTAGGGAGGACACCCAATGCCAAGGGAAGAGCGCCAAGGACAAAGCCCCAGAAAACAGCAACTTTCAATGAGAAGCAGGAGGAACTATCAGTGGACAGAGAGTTCCAAGGCAAATGAGGAAGGTCAGGAGGTCACAGAAATTTGGGGTAGAGTATATTTTAATGAGAACAGAATAGGAAACTGAGCTGTGAGGACGAAAGGCAAGATGAAGACTGATAGATCATCATTGGATTGGTCAATGAAAATTTCCCTGGTGACTTTGCCTGAATAAAAGATCAGCAAGTTTGAAAGGCAGGAGCTTGACTGCACAGAGCTGAAAAGCCAATGGAAGGTGGAAAAGTAGGAATAGCGACATAGGGTATTTGTATTGCTGATTTAATTCTCAGTTCTCTCTCCTTGGTTGTAAGCTCAGAGGGAGCAGGGGCAATGCCAATCTTGGTTAACATTATAACCCTAGTACTGAGTACGGTGCCCCATCTATGGTAGGCATTTAATAAATATTTGGTGAACGACAAGAGAGAGATACAGTGGTAGATAAGGGGCATAAAGGGAGGCTTTTTATTTCCTTCCACTAAATTTGAGGAAAAAAATAGATGAGCTTAAAAATACATGTGAAGCAAGGTTTCAGAGAAAGTATAAAGAGATTTCTGCTGTATTACAACATAAATTTGGAATTTTCTCTAGCTTTTTCTAGAAATCATCCTAAAATAAAAATGAGCATGAGAAACAAAAACACAAACTCCCAAACTCCAGTTTTGGTGAAACTAAGGAACTGTAAATTCCCAAAACAATGGTAATGGAGGAGAGTGGAATTTATGAGAATGGGGAGAGAGGATGTAGAGATTGCAGATCTCAAAGAGCCAGCAAAGGTGAAATGGGTACCCCGTGAGGTGCAAAACCCCAAACCCTCATTACAACAGGATGCATAGATAGGGGCCAGGGCTGCTCCTGGACTCTGCTTTCTCATAATTCTCAGAGGAGACAGAGCCAAATAAATCAAGCAGGAAGTCTGTATAGAGGAAATGGATCATCTCCATAGCATCAGGGGAGAAGAGAATGGGGCTATTGTGAGAAAGAGCCACTGCTGCCAATCATCACCACTCACAAAACCTTGTAATGAGAAAATTTCAGCCAGATTGGAATGTGCCTCCAGCCCTTTCCCAACATATACCTGCAAATAGTTGGTCCAGAAAAAGGTATGTCTTTCAGTAATGAGGGATCATGAAGTGAGAATATATATATAGTTCATATATATGTGAACTACAGAGAAAAGGAAAAAGGAATGGGAAAAAATGTTAAACAAAGGATACTCATGGAAAAAAAAATGTTGCCTTAGAGTAGATGAATGTTGTAACCAAATATATTGCATGAATTTTAAAAATAATCAATGAAACAATTGCTTTTATGAAACAAGAGCTTCAAACAGAAGTGTGAGAGCTCAGGGAAGAGATGATGAAAGGTAGGAGAAGATAAAAGGTAAATGGGAAAAGCTCATGGAAGGAATGTAAGAAAGTAGTAAAATCATCACAGAAATGATGGCAAAACTGGAAAGAAAACAGTGAGAATAGATACTCTAAAACACAGTAAAGGACATAGAGGATTAACTAAGAAAAGAAGAAAAATAAAAAGTAAAGAAAATGTTAAAAAAGAATGAAAGAGGGCACCTGGGTGGCTCATTCGGTTAAGCATCTGCCTTCAGCTCAGGTCATGGTCCCAGGGTCCTGGGATCGAGCCCTGCATCGGGTTCCCTGCTCAATGGGAAGCCTGCTTCTCCCTCTGCCTCTGACTGCCGCTTCCTCTGCTTGTGCTCTCTCTCTTGATCTCTCTCTGTCAAATAAATAAATAAAATATTAAAAAGAATGGAAGAAAGTGACATGGAAAAAACAGGCAAAGAGGATTCAATGTACGCAACAATATTTGAAAGACAACTTCCCTCATATGAAGAGAAAGGCAAATCAAACACACTAAGATTAAGACTTCTATTTCTAGCAGTATCCCTAAGACACAAGTAGCTTCTACTCAGGGACAACATGGACATTGCTTAATGGTTTGAAGAGAAAGAACATCTTTTTCTATGAGACTAGAGGGAAGGAAATAGAATTGGTTCAGATATAAGAACGTCAACTTTCTGCCTTCACAAACATATTATCTCTGTATAGAGACAGTCAAGCACATCTGCTAGGGGAGAGGGGCGGGCAGAAAGGAAGGAAGAAGCATCAGAAGAGTACTGGAGATCTGGAAAAACATCTGTGTGGGATGGAAGAGTGCTATTTGGAAGATGTAAAAGAATTAGGAGCAGAGTGTCTCTGAGTTGCAGTCTTTACATTATCGTCTCCTCCAGCACAGCTTAGCTGCCTGTTCGGGGAGTGAGAACGTCAGCACTTGGGGGTTCCAGAGTAGATCAGGTAAAGAGACAAGGGGACAGAAGTGCTGGCAAAGAATGGTTGAAGTAAAAATGGAGGGGCTTCAGGAGGGTGGTGATTTATTGGATTTTAAGATTTTAGAAGCTGAGTATTCCAAGTCATGGGCCTTTAGGGGAAGGGAGGTGCCCTTATGTCCTATGTTTCCTCCTTTCCCCAAAGTAGAAAACATGCTAATATCCTTGGTCAGATTCCAGGATATTACTTAGGCCATATTTACTGATGGCGAAGTTAATTTTTTTTTTAAGATTTTGTTCATTTATTTGAGAGAGAGAGAGTGAGAGAGCACAAGAAGGTGGAGGGAGAGGGAGAAGCAGATTCCCTGCTGAACAGGGAGCCCAATGCGGGCCTCGATCCCGACACTCCTGGATCATGACCTGAGCCAAAGGCAGCCGCTTAACCGACTGAGCCATCCAGGGGCCCTAATTTTTGAAAAGACATCAGTTCATGGATGTGACTTCCTCTTTTCTGTCTTTCACCCAAGTGGCCACAGTGGTTTTCTGACCAGGGCTTATTCCAGGGACCACTGTCCATGTTTTCTTTGTCTGCCTTCCTTGTCCACACGGCTTAAAGAGATATGCACGGTGGACTCATACCTTTGTCCTTTTCCTGCTTGCAGAAAGGAATATGGAGGGATCCAAGATGTAGGTTTGGGCCTCATATCCTGATTTAATCTTAGGCTTTGTAGATTATGGGAAAAGGGTGCTCCTTATGCTCCGGGGCCAACCCACTGTGTTTGCTTTCCAGGATTAGCAAGTCCTTTGGGGAAGGGTGGCTAAGACCAATGACTCTTAGCAAATATCTTCTTGATGGCAGGGACGACTCCCTCCAATCTCTAGCAATAGGAGGAAAGAGTGTAGGGTGTGTTGGTGGGCATCGGGGTCTGCAGTGAAGAGGGACTGAAGGCCACTGAAGTAGGAGAACAAATAAAGCTCCATGTCTTGTTTTAGCCTTAGAAATGTCAGAAGTACTTTTGATTCAAGCTTGTAGTAAAATGCTTTAGCAGGGAGATGACAGTTTTAAAACAGCCATCTCAAAAACCGGAAGATATGCTATGGTCTTTATAGTAGTGAAAAGAAAAGGGGTTTAGGACTAGGTGGGCAATTACTACTGCTACTACAATAATAATAACTTAATAATAAACCAGGAAGTGCAGTAACACATGAAATGGGTACTACGTAGCAATTCCTGAGCTATCACTATTTACAGCAATAGACACAAATCTTGATTTGAATGTTCATGTAAATACAGAGGTTTATATTTCAGATGAGTAAAGATAAGTTCTGTAGTAAAATAGTTTGTCATAAGGGGAATCCAGATCTCTTTATGCGGAGATGCAACAGAGAAAATCTGCCACATATGATAGAACAGAGTGTTCGTTAGTCTTACTTCGGACCTTAGCCTTAGTCTTTGTTTGAGATTCCTAAGTCATAACTGTGGCTTCTTTATTAACATTGATGGATTTATAGCACAGTGTTTGAATAAGCAAAATACTTAATTTTAGATCCAAATGACGTTTTTCTCAAACAAGCATTTCCCTGGGGATAGAGATGGGGTTATCTTAAATCTCCCAGACTGGAATGGGATTGAGAAGTTGCCAGCTCCTCAGTGAATGTGTCCTAAAGACTCCATAGTTGGTAAGTGGGGTGAAACTTTTGTATAGAGAGTATGCATAAAGGTAGGTAATAGAAGTTAGACAATTTTTGTGCAGTGTCTATCTCTTAAATAAGTAGTCAATATATACACACACATACATATATATATATATATATTTTTTTTTTTTTTTTTTTTGAGAGAGAGAGTGGGGGTGAGGAACAGAGGGAGAAGGAGAGAGAGAATCCCAAGCAGGCTCTATGCCCAGTGAGGAGTCCAATGCAGGGCTTGATCTCACGACCCTGAGGTCATGACCTGACCTGAAACCAAGAGTCGGACACAACCCACTGAGTCACCCAGGTGCCCCTATATACATATTTTTTAAAAAAGAATCGACTTTAGTGAAGGCACCAGGAGATGAGTTGTAGAAGAAATTTTAAACAAGTTTTTTTTCATTGATTGGGTGATCTTGAGGTGGAAGAAGAGAAAGTCACCAGGACTTGGGAGTGGCTTAGCCGTCCTCCCTAAGCCAATTCTGAGACCCAACCAGCTCTGGAAACTTTCCTTCAGTAGCTCTTACCTGGGTCTGTCTGTCTAATATCTATCATCTGTCTATTGATCAATCAATCTATCATTTTTATACTAGCTATACTGAGATATAATTCACACGTCCTATAATTCAACCATCTAGAGTGTACAAGCCAATGGTTTTTAGTATTTTCCAGAGTTGTGCAGTCATCACCACTATCAATTTTAGAACATTTTCACTCCAAAAAGAAATCTGTACCTTAAGCAGTCACCCTGTTTTCCCCAAGTTACCTTTCCCTCAACTCTAGGCAACCACTGATCTACTTTCTGTTTCTATAGATTAGTTTATCCTGGACATTTTCTTTCCTTCTTTTTTTTTTTTTTTGTAAATAAGACAGATATTTATTTCCCATTTACATAAACATATGGATTTGGCTGGTAGAATGGCTCTACATTTCTCTGGGTTCCAGTTGGCTTCCAGCTTCATCTCATTTTTTTTTTTATTAACATATAATATATTATTTGTTTCAGGGGTAGAGGTCTGTGATTCATCAGTCTTATACAATTCACAGCGGTCACCGTAACACATACCCTCCCCAGTGTCCATCACCCAGCCACCTCATCCCGCCCACCCCCACCACTCCAGCAACCCTCAGTTTGTTTCCTGAGATTAATGGTTTGTCTCCCTCTCTGGTTTCGTCTTGTTTCATTTTTCCCTCCCTTCCCCTATGATCCTCGGTCTTGTTTCTCAAATTACCCTGGACATTTTCTATAAATGGAATCTTATGTGGTTTTTGTGACTGGCTTCCTTCACTTAGCATAATGTTTCCAAGGTTCATCCATGTTGTAACATGTATCAGTACTTCATTCCTTTATTATGGCCAAATAATATTCCATTGTATGACTACATATTTTATTTATCCATTCATCACTTGATAGACATTTGGGTTGCTTATATTTTTTGTTTCTTGTTGTTATGAACAGCATATAAATTTTTGTGTAGACATATGTTTTCATTTCTCTTGGGTATATACCTAGGGGTGGAATTGCTGGGTCATATGGTAACTCTATGTTTAAACTTTTGAGGAACTGTCAAGCTATTTTCCAAAGTGGTTGTACCATTTTACATTCCAACAAGCAGTGAAGGAAGGCTCCAATTTCTCCATGTCCGTGCCAACACGTTATTTTCTACGTTTTGATTATAACCATCCTGGTGGGTATAAAGTGGTGTCTCATTGTGGTTTTGATTTGCATTTCCCTGTGGTTTTGATTTGCATTTCCCTGATGCCAAGTGATACTGTGCATCTTTTCATGTCCTTTTTGGCCATTCATATATCTTCTCTGGAGAAATGTCTATTCAGGTCCTTTGCCCAGTTAAAAACTGGGTTATATGTCTTTGTATTATTGAGTTGTAAGTGTTCTTATATATCCTAGATACAAGTTTTTTATAGGGTATATAATTTGTAAATATTTTCTCCTTCTGGATTAATTTTAGTTAACAGGTTTAGCCACTGTTAAAAGCCTTCTGAAAAGAATGAAAAAAAATTGCTGGGATACTATCTACATTTACAATCACTATGTGGTTCTACCCAGGGGCTTTTTATATGTGGCTTTAGGTTTAGGGAGAATGAAAAAAATTCCCTTGCTGTGTGAAAAGTCAGCCACAAATTTCCTTTCTCTTTTCCATTTGGTGGTAATACAAGAGGGAGAGGAAGTTTGTACCATATATAAGCTCCTAGTATTCTACATTATTAGCCTTAGTGTTTTCTTTCATATTTAAAGTGTAGGATCTGATTTAAAGTCACTCTGATGGAATAGCTAGACTTTGTGCTCTAGAATTGAAAGGCATTTGAAAGAATTTCAGTGTAGAATGTAAGATCTGACCTTTCCAAAGTTCACCTTTAATTTACTTCTTTTTAAAAGTCTTGTTTACTCTGGTTTTTCAACATACTCTTTTAGAGAAAATTTATTTGTTTCCAGTCATTTAAAATTGAGTTCTCAAAACAAACAACCTCTTTATTTGTTGCTTTTTAAACAGCATCACAACATAAGTTTTCGCAGTGCAACCACAATAGCTCTGCACCTCTAAGTCTATGGGCCATAGCAATTTTGATTCCTTATTTCAGTTGCCATGGAGATTTATATATCAAAGATGTTGCCTGGTGCATATAGTTATTCAGCTGCTTTTTAGGATAACTTTATGAGTACTAAGAACCATGGAATGTGGGAACTCAACCTCAGAGATGGTTTCTTACAACTCCTCTTATGGGTTATAGTAATACCAGAGTAAGCACATGTAAATATGTCGTCTTTTCTTCTATTCTTCTGTATTTTCCAAATATTCTAGAATTAACATATTTTATAATTCAATAAACAATTATTTTAAAATTTGATCTTTTATTATTACACAAGTATTATTTGCTATTGTAGAAAATGTAGAATTACATATAAACAAAAAAGAGCAAAACAAATATCACTCCTCTTTCTACTCCACAGAGATGACCACTATTAACATTTTGGTGTGGTTCCTTCCAGAAAAATGTAGATGATAAGGCGATACTGGTTTGTTATGTACTTTTTCTGGTAATAGTATAATGTGAACATCTTTGTATATAATAAACACATTACATGTTTAGAGAAAATAACCTTGAAATCCGTGTCCATGTTTGACAATTAAATAAACCTATAAAGTAGTCAGGGAGAGTATTATTTCTTCACTTTATGCATCAAGAGTAGAGGTAAAGAGAACTTAATTAACTTGTTCAAGTGCTCAAACCAAAAAATCACAGAAATGGGACTAACATTTGAGTTTTGACTCAAAATCCAATGTTCTTTTCGCTTCTATGCCGATAATAGGCTGGTGACACTATAGACACTGAATTGTCAAGGCAGGAAATTATAGCAAATCTTAATTAAGGGCATTCTTGAGTCTGAGTAAACAAAAAAATATTGGATTGAATTATGTTGAAAGGAATTATATGACTTTTTGTGCCTCATTAGCAGCTAATTAACTGCTACCATGTAAATACTTTAATTATGCAAACATCTTATGAATAAAGGAGAAAATAATTTATAAACAAAGGAAAGAACAGATGTGACTCCACACATTAGATAATAAGATGATTATCTGAAAAGTACTCAACTAGTTGGAGAGGTGAGCTGAAATCTATCAAAATGTATGTAACATAGATGAAGGCCAAGTTCTCCACTTGGGACCTCCAAATCCACTGCGTTATCTGTAGAAACCTTCCGTCATGAGGCACGTCGACTTCTTTCCATGTAAGCTCAGTTATGGTGGCACTTGGGCAGATACGTGGTGGGCTGATAGCTGCTGTAGCCATGCAGGAACTGGTAACAAGGATCCATTCTTCATTGTTCCAGCATGCTCCTCTTTGCTGCACGTACCAAGAGGGAGGTTGGCTAAACTCTGTTCTGGTGTCTCTGTCCTTCTTTGCACTCAGAAAGGCACTCAGATTAATGTTCTGTTGTTTAAGACATAGCTCAATGGGAAGTATGACAAAAGACACAACAGTGTGGTGCAGCCATTGAAAAAATCTAGTGGGAAGCTTTCTTTAGCAGGAGACTATCATCTAAACCAGAGGTCAGCAAATTATGACCTATTGGTCAAATACAGACTGCCATCTGTTTTTGAAAAATAAAAAGATTTTATTGGTGCATAGCCATGTCCTTTCTGACTATAGGTGCTTTTGTGCTACAATGGCAGAGTTGAGTAATTGCATGGAGGCTGGATGGCTGGTAAAGCTGAAAGTATTTACTCTCTGGTCCTTCACAGAAAATGTTTGCCCATCCACGATCTAGAACAATGATGTGGGCTAGGGAGAAAAGTATAGCTCCAATCTCAACCCCAGGCATTGCAATTTAAAGAGATAAAGGTCAGTAGAAGCATACTGTAGGAGGAAACTCATCACCATGGTGCAGGAACTCAAAATTAAGTCTCATATGGGAGGATACAGAGATTGAGATATTTTAAACCTGGAAAAGAGAAGCTTTGAAGATGGTAGGGAGATGGAGGGGAATGGAAGCTCCTTGGCTGAATTAAAATACTGAAATCAGGCTGAGTGGAAGGACTTTGTAGCCCCAACTAGGACCATGGGTACAGTTACAGGGAGACCATTTGGTGGACTTTCTAACAATGAGGAATTAAAAAACATAGCAGGCTGGCCTGGAAGGTAGGGTTTTCTTGTCAGAACTTGAAGTTCTCCTGGCTGGACTGAATAATTACATATTGGGGATATTAGAGAGGAGATTCAGGAATAAGTATAGTTATCATTTTGGGGTTACCTACTGTCTACCATCACCTCTTTATACACATCACTTCTAATCTCTGTAAATACTCTTCTATTATTATGAACTCACTTTGTGGATGAGGAAACAATTCAGAGAGAGTAAAACATTTGCCTAAGTTCACAATAGTAGTAAATGTCAGATCTATAGACAAATATGTTGTCGGATAAGAGTTCTTTAAAAAAATTTTTTTGGAGGTATTTTCTTTTTTTTTTTTTAAAGATTTTATTTATTTTTTTGACAGAGAGAGACACAGTGAGAGAGGGAACACAAGCAGGGGGAGTGGGAGAGAGAGAAGCAGGCTTCCCGCTGAGCAGGGAGCCCAATGCGGGACTCGATCCCAGGACCCTGGGATCATGACCTGAGCCGAAGGCAGACGTTTAACCGACTGAGCCACTCAGGCGCCCTGGAGGTATTTTCAAAAACAGAAAAGGGCAGAGACATCTGGGTAGTGCTGTCGGTTAAACGTCTGACTTTTGGTTTCAGCTCAGGTTATGATCTCGGTGTCTCTTTAAAATCAATCAATCAATCAATCTTTTAAAAAAACCAAAAGGGCAAAGAATAACATAACTAACCTAGATATTTCTACCACCTAGAATTTACAGTTATTAACAGTTGTCAATTTTGCATTGTAAAATATCTACAATAACTTATTTTTAAGTTGGTTATAGTAATTATATAGTCCTAATTACATAATTTTAAATATCCTTCAAAAATGATATAATTAACATACACCCTGAAACGTCATACTTTTAATAATATTTATAGATAGTATTTTCTTTTAAAACCACCAAAATCTCCTTGTGCCTGTTGTCGCTAATATTCTTCAGTTCTCTGTGGTACTATCTGATCACAAACTGGTTTGGGGGGCCTAAATTATATCCATATTGTTTCTTTTCATTGACAAGTTAGTTATCCAATCCATTGCTTCCCTTTGCATTTTCCTGACACCCTTTTGCTTGGGCCTGCTCTAACAAACTCTGTAAAAGAACAAGGTCTTGCATTATTAAACAATTAAACATACATTTTATTTAGGGTGCATAGAAAATTGGAAAGGACTGATTGAACATTTTTGCATCATAATCTTGTTTCATGTTTTTTTTTTCTTTCTTTCCTCACTTTACATTTTTTATCTTGAAATAGTTGTATAAGCAGTACTTGACTGGTAGTCAACATAGCTGACTGAAGTTGTTAATGTCTTCTGAACCTATTTCCTTTCACACTCTGTGTAATTCTGCCAAACTGCTGTGTTCTTCAGGCACAAAATGATTCTGGCTAACAGTTCTACCTTAATGATATGGAAAGTGAGAGCATGCTGCTTTTCTAAGATGAACAGAGCAATCCCAGTAGAGAACTCAAAGTTATGGGTCATTTTCTTAATGAAAATGTTAATCAGTTTAAACTGGTTATTTCAGTGATGTTTGCTCTTCTTGTTCATGGGGGAGTTGTACCTCCTGCTAAGTAATGGCCCCCAGTGTGCTCATGGGGGTCATATGGGGTAGGGGCTCTCACATGCATTCCTACACAAATGGCAGCCTCAGCTTTTCCTTTTTCAGTCTACTCTGATGTCCCCCTTCTGGGATTCTTCTGGGTTCCCCAAGCACCCCATTGTGCCAGCCAGTTCTGTGGTTTCCTTTGGTTATGACCCAGAGCACCACTGCAGATGAAAGGAGAGGTGCCGGAGCTTAATCTGGTTTGTGGCACAGTTGGGGGGACACTGACTCTTCTTTGTGTCCTCTTTATTGGAGTGACACCAATGCTACTAGGGCCCAGCACCCCTCAGAGATTTTGGTAAAGCTGGCTGTGTTAGTTTGCTGGGGCTGATGTGACAAGTACCACACACTGGGTAGCTTAAACAACAGAAACTTAATGTCTCACATTTCTGGAGGCTGGAAATCTGAAATCAAGGTATTGGCAGGATTGGTCTGGTCTGGTCTGAGGGCTGTGAGGGACAATCTGTTCTATGCCTTTCTCCTAACTTCTGGTAGTTCGCTGGTAATGTTTGGTGTTTCTTGGCATATAGAAGCATCCATCATCCTGATCCTTAACTTCATGTTCACATTGTCTATGTCCAAATCCCTCCTTTTCATAAGGACACCCGTCATATTGGATTAAGGCTCACCGTATTCCAGGATGACCTCAACTTAACTAGTTACATCTGCAGTGACCTTATTTCCAAATAAGATCATCTTCTGAGACACTGGTGGTTAGGACTTGAACATATGAATTTTAGGAGGACCCAATTCAATCTATAACACTGCTCCTTTAGGGTTTTTTTGAGTTTTGTCTTTGTAAGAATTAAAAGAGACACTTTGGTTCTAGGATTGTGACCAAAGGGGGATAAATAGGCCAACACAAATGAGTCACTTTGTAAATGGAAAAGCCCATTTCAGATGGTAGCTATTATTAAGGAATAATGCTTTTATGTTTGCATGGAGGATCCCATCAAGAAGTTCTGTGTGGAGAACACCAAAGAAAACTCTCCAAACCTCTCTTTCTCTATTTGTAGAAATATGGGGGTGGTTGCTTTATTTTTCCCCGTAGGAAGTTGTTGGTGCAATAAGGAAGCTGGTGTTGAACAAAGCAAGAGACACTTCTAGTACTCATCTCCTTTCCAGTCAGAGATTGCTTACTATCTTTCCCCAAAGAAAATGAGGTACAACAGCCCTTAATTCTAAATTTTTTTTTAAAGATTTTATTTACTTATTTGAGAGAGAGAATGAGATAGAGCATGAGAGGGGGCAGGGTCAGAGGGAGAAACAGACTCCCTGCTGAGCAGGGAGCCCGATCCGGGACTGGATCCCGGAACTCCAGGATCATGACCTGAGCCGAAGGCAGTCGCCCAACCAACTGAGCCACCCAGGCGCCCCAACAGCCCTTAATTCAACGTTTCTGTTGCTGGCATAGAGTAAGAGCACAATAAATGTTTTTGGCATACCTGAATGAAGGTGAGGAAGGTACCATATATATGGTACGAGAGACTGTGGAGAGAGAAAAGGGGATTGCTTCTCTGCCCCTTCTGACTTCCCAGGGTGATGATGATAAAATCAGATTATTCACTAAAAGCACTTTGAAAGCTGCTACACCTTTGGCCAGTTCTGTTAATGTCTATTCCTTAGTCCTGAGGCTTGTCACGAAAGAAGGTTCAGGGACTGATAGATGTGGGAGCAAAGGAGACAAACCTAGTTTCCCTGCCTCTATTCTGAGGCAAAGATAGTCAGAACTCTCCACTTCCTGTCTTTCTGGTATCTTCCCCTGGCACAGGCCTTCAAATTCAGTCTATCCCTTTTAAGAGGAGAATTGACTTCTCATGTATTTTTCTAATCTAACAAAATCAACCATAAATGAATAAAACCATAAGCCAAGGAAAATAAATCTTTAGTTAGTTGAAAAAAATTAACCCATTTGCTTAAATGCCAATTAAATAAGAAATGATATTCATGCAATCATGTGTTCCATAAAGATTTCCATGAAAGCTCCTGATTAATTTCAAGGAAAAATAGAAATATGGTCTGTTTCAAATTATTAAGTATAGCTATCCATTGATATCTGTTGATTACTGTAACTTGTTATGCTGTTGTGTTAAGAATTCATTTATGACACATGCCTCTTTAAAAACAAAATGTTTTCTTGAGTCTGTGTTGATTCCAGATCTCTCATACCTGTTTTCCAAATCACTTGAAAATTGGAGTGGTTGAAAACAGATTAGCTCCAAAGGAAGGAATGTGGAATCAGTGGGCAAACTACTAATTGGATTGTGGTGAAAGAAGCCATAGACACCAGTGGTTAGTGCTTCTTGAGAGTGAATTGGGAATAGAGCTTTGGGTAGAAAAAGAGAAGTTAATGGTGGAAAAAAAGTATTAAAGATTCAAGAGAAAGAACAATATCTTGATGGAAGCCAGGAAGGGTATACTTGGATCTCAAAGGGAAAGGAGAGCTGTAGAATGAAGAAGGGGCTTCTTTTCTTCTGGGTCAGGAAGGAGTGAAGGTGGGCAAGGAGGGGATGGTTACAATTTTACCTTGTAAACGTTTAGAGACCTCATCTTCATTTCATTTATGGAGGAGGAAACTGAAGTCCAGAGAGGTGAAGTGACCTAGGATTGCCTTATACAAGGTAAGTCCCAGGTCTCTTCACAGGTTACAGTTCTCCTTCACTATCCATCCTATCCCCTCTCATTTCTACTTCCTTACAATTTCACTTTTGTTTCCCTAGCGTATCAAACAGTTGTTTACTGGATATGGTTGATGGCTGTGGAAAAGAAAAAGGGTAAGAAAAAAATAATAAAGGCAAATTCAATTTAGAGGAGAAACAATTTAAATGCTTAATTGGTTGAAAAAAAAAACAAGAACAGGTGGCGCTCTAGTTGGCCTGGAATCTTCAAATGAGAGTTTGCATCTTATTTTGTATTCAAAATGAAAAATGGAGGAGATGTAGAAGTCTTTGAGTATAAAGGCACATTGTAGCATGCAAGGTATGGAGATTAAATGAAGAAATCCAATTTGGACTGGAGAGAACATCCACTTTTTAAGAAGTGGGGGCGGGTTTCAGCCACACAGCTGGTATTTACGTAGATTCATACAGATTGGTATCAGTGGCAATACTCAAGTTTCCATGAAGTCACAAAATGGTAGCCTGGAAGAATATGGCCACACAACCACTTTTCTAACTGTGCCACACCATTATTTGTACCCCATTCTGCCAAAGGTAAAACATCCATGGTCCCACATTTCTCACTTTCATTCCAAATCTATCTATACTTCCTGTCAATGCTCTGTAGTCAAATAACATCAGGAACACACATGTATTTGAACAAGTGCTTATTACTCATCCCGGTGAAGGAGAATGTACACTATGGGGAACCATGGCATGTCTCAGTAAGAGGTCATTAGAAAGGACTTACTATTGGACTTGAGTTTGGTTGAGTAACTTGGGGAGGATCCAAGGAAGCAGGAATTCGTTTTGGATTGGGTGCTATCTGAAATCAAGGACAATTCTATGGCTCTCTCAGTAACTCTTACCGATTGGGAAGGAAGCTATAATTGGGAAAGAAGCAGCACTCACTCATATTAGCTGGGATTTTTGGTATTTTGTGGTTTAGACAATGTTTATGCTTTGTCTCTGTTCAGATATGATTACTGAGTGGCTGTGTTTTTGATTTGTTCCACTGTGGTCACAGAGTGGCCCTTGTCTGATGTTGATTTTCTGTGAAATTGTATTTGTACAACAGGACAATGTCAAGGCCCAGCTAATCATACTAGGTCAGCTCCTTGCATGTCAGGGGCTGCTTTTCTCTTTCTCAGTATGAATTTATTTAGAGAAAAAAAGAGCAAAGTTTCAGGATGTAATTTCCAAAATTGAGTGTGTGCATGTGTGTAATCGCCACATCATTACGATGCAACTGAGTGGTGTGTTTTTGCTGTAGGTTTACTAAGAGTAGTAGAGCCCTTGTAGTAACCACACTCACTTTCTCACATAGACTCCCCTCCTTTTTGTTTCAGTTACAGGACTGCTCTGTGACTTTTGGGTTAAAGCAGCTGTAGAACGAGAATAAACATATTAGCACCTAAAGACTGGACTTACCACATTAGCATGTTGCCTAAACCAACTACCCTCCCCAGCTCCAGCCTATACTGCCATCTCAGGATTCTCAGGTCTTTGTGATTTTTAAATAGTTCAGAAGGTTTAAATGTTGAGAAGGTGAATAAATAATTCTAAAGTATAATTTCATGGTTTCATATTGCTGTGGAAGTACCTGAAGCTTCTATTTATAATTTGTAGCACTCTTCAAGCCACTTGCTAATAGTGACTTTAAAATGGTGGACACGAGTAGGTATCGAAAACAAAGTCATTTTTCTTGTTCCCTGCCTCATGAACTGTATTCCACAGTCCTGGAGGCACCCTTAAAAATTTGGGGGAGAAAACATGGATTCGTGGCCTATGCATAGAAGCAATTGCATGTGGGGTTGCCAATGATCACTGCAAACCAAAGGCCTTGTAAAGCTCTCATCAAAGAGCTTGTGTCAAGGAATAAGATTTGGATTTATCCAATTTGGACCTCAGAAAGTGAAAGCTCCTTCAAGTCTGTAAAATATCATGTTTGGTCTCATCCAGCAGAAAAACGACTCAGAAGGGAGAATATAGTAGATGCCAGGAAGCCTAGGTCTCAGCCCTGGTTCTGCCCCTAAGTAGGGGACTATGTATAAGTTACATGATTTTTCTGGATTTTTGTTTTTTTTTTTGTCTAAAATGGCCATGCTAATGCTTGCTTTTCCTACCTCAGAGTTACTAGGCCAAGTGAGATCATGTTTGTTAATGAAAAAAAATGCTGTTTTAAATTCCATATGCCTCTAAAGAATTGAAGCCCCTTAAAGAAAATATGGCAATCTGCTAATGGTTCTTTCAGACAGGAGAGCACTTTGATGAGTTTTGGGAATACGAAAGTGAGTCTGGCAATAGTTTGGGAATAGAGAATGGGAGAGCCAAATTGCTCTCGATAAGCTGGGTGTGAACATAAAATTGGACTGTTGAGGGGCAGGGAGGGAGAGAAATGGTATATAGAGAGAAACGGGAAGGAAGGGGAAAAGGCATAATCAGCAAGAGGGCGAGAGGTCCAGAGATATACTGGAGAGTGCCTGATGGAACTTTCAGGAATAGTGATGGGTAATATGTACTGCAGATTTATTTGCAGTGCAGCAATATCATCCTCCACTTATGACTTTCTGTAAAGGCTTTTCAAAACACAAGATCTTTATATATGCACCTTGCTTAAAATGAAGGTGGGAAGGAGCTAGTTGGGGGACAATCTAGGAAGAAAACGCCAATACCTAAAAAGTGCAAAAGGGAACAAAAAGTCAGTAGAGGCAGGGGTGCCTGGGTGGCTCAGTCAGTTAAGCAGCTGACTCTTGGTTTCGGCTCAGGTCATGATCTTGGGGTCATGGGATTGACCCTGTTTCAGGCTCTGCACTCAGCACGGAGTCTGCTTGTCCCTCTCCCTCTGCTCCTCCCCCCTGCTCTCTCTCTCTCTCATAAATAAATAAAATCTTTAAAAAATTCAGTAGAAGCAGAAAACTCAAACTAGAAATGACCATAGAATATAAGTTCCCTCAGGAACACAAAAAGGTCTTGGGCAGGCCTTCCAGAGAGTACAGAACAGAAGGTTGAGCCAATTTTATAGACCTTGAAGGACAGGGTGACTGAAGGTGATATCTGGGTAAGGAATATCAAAGAGTTGGGGGAAAAAAATAAAGCAACAACAGTATAAGTTGTTACCATGATTTGAGTACTTAGAGCAAATATCTAGATAATTCAAACTAAAATAAATTACAAAATTCAAATCCCTGTGCTTCTAATATGTGGCTGGTTTAGAAAAAAGTTTGATCCTTAACTTTCTGTCTTAATGTTCCCAGTCAAGAAACAATTTTACAGGACCTATACAAAGAAGCATACATGTACCTCCCTCTTTTGGTGTCAAAAAAGACAACTAATTTGAAGTGCTTCTATGATATTCATACTACAAGGACAGATTCAACATTTTTAAACTCAGTTTTCAGTGTTTCCTATTTGCCTAAAAACTGAACTGATATTTTAAACCTGAGGTCACATTTGGAGCTTAGGTTGCGTATTCAAGTTGGAGAATTTTGAGGTTCCCAAGGCTTTTCTTGAGGCTTGATGGGCATGTATTCTCTAGTGCTTGAATGAGGCGGGGAGAAAGAGAGAGAGAGAGAGATGAAAAGATAGCAGACTCGGGATCTTTGTTTTGTTTTTCTTCCTTTGAACACTGCCTGAAACAGGTAAAGCTCTATCCATAGTAACCTCTATCCTTGCTACTCAAAGTATGGTCTGAGATCTGGCAGCACCAACATTACCTGGGAGCTTGTTAAAATGCAGAATCTCAGAGACCCACTGAATTGGAATCTGCACTGTAACAAGATCCCTGGGTGAGATTTGCATGCACATTAATGTTTCAGAAGCCCTATCTAGGAAGCTTTACACAAATCTGTTTCTTAGGTGACAGGAGGACCCACCTATGGAAAAGGGCAAGAATGTCACTGCTGCCACTAGACATTTCATTAGGGGTTTGGCTGTGAATTCAATGTGAATTTTGCAGCTTAGGGACAGAGAAGGGACTTGGCCACACCAGGAGACCTGTAAGAGCTTACAAAAAGGCTTCATTGAGGGGCACCTGGGTGGCTCATCAGTTGGGCATCTGACTTTCAGTTTCGGCTCAGGTCATGATTTCAGGGTCATGGGATCGGGCTCCATGCTTGGGCTCCATGCTCAGCGGCAGAGTCTGCTTGAGATTCTCTCCCTCCCTCTCCCTCTGCCCCCTTATAAAATATAAATAAATAAATCTTAAAAAAAAAAAAGCCCTCCTTGGAATGGTCTACCAGGAAACCAGGTATAGCTGATATTCCCATTATTTTGAACAGGATTTTAAAGCCGACAGATTTTGAGAAGTAATCTAGCTGTTATGTTCTGAGGGAAGGGCGGAGAAAAAAAGTAGCATTAGCTTCTGAGGTCAAAAAGGGTGTCTTCTATTTCCTTTGTATCATCTTAAAACTCCTGGTAGAGTGGGACCCTTACAGAATGAGCACTCGATAAATGTCATTAACAGTGATTTGCACCACAGTGGTAATATTTTTAATGCAGCCCATTCCAACAAATGTTCCGCTTCCCATGTTAACTTTTATATACCCAGCAACCAAAAATGTACACTGCTGAGTGTACAGAATATTGGGCTCCAGCTAAGTGTGATTAGATATTGATTTCTGAGCCCTGTAAACATTTAGCGATGCAGAAGCTCTTGAGCATTGGATCATTATGGACTGTGGGGCTGACGTTGGCAGAATTCCAACAGTAACAATTTGTGGAAAAATTCTAGAGTTGCTGCAAGGCCCCAACTATGGATTTGACCCTGGTGTTGGCCCTGATCTGTGCCCTGGTCCACTGATTATCCTTCTCACCCTGTCTTTGCACCTGTCTTTGCAAACGTATGCTTTTGGTCACCAAAGGTACTAGGCAGAGAGAAGAGATGTAAAGTACAAACTCATCATGACTGCTGGGAAAAAGAAAAATAACTCAGATTTACAGGTGATAAGCTTGCAGTGAAGCATAGCACAGTATTACTCTTTTATATTTGTATTGTACATAGTATTGCCTTTCTTTATTTGCTGTGGGAGGTGCTATCAAAGAACTGTGAAAAAACATCTATTTAAAGTTCAAACATACGGTGTTGAGAATAAGAAGGACTAATCTTTTCATAAGTTGTGGAAGATTAAGGTTGACATTCCTGTCTTGAGACATGGGGTCTGTGTCCCCTCTCCTCAAAAAGTCACAGACTCTGTGACTGCTTTGATCAACAGAATATGGTAAAAGTGATATTTGCCAGTTTCTGGACCCAGACTTTGAGAAACTGTCAGTTTCTACTTTCTGTCTCTTAGAACCCAGTCATCATACTTTGAGACATACAAGTCACATAAAGAGGCTCATGTAGGCATTCCAGTCAAAAGTCCTAGCTCAGCTCCGAGCTAATAGCTAGTATTAAACAGCGATGTGAGTGCTCCATATTGGCTGTCCAGTCCAGTTGCACCTTCAGACGACTCCAGCCACTATCTGACCACAGCTGTATGAGAGAACCAAGGAAAATCCAGACAGCTGAGTCAGGCAACCCATAAAACTATGAGAGAAAAAAAAATGTGTTTTTTAAAAAGATTTATTATTTATGTGAAAGAGAGAGAGTGAGAGAAAGAGAGCACGAGCCAGAGGGGCAGAGGGAGAGGGAGAGTATATCAAGCAGACTCCACGCTGAGGGTAGAGCCTGACACATGGCTCAATCTCACAACCCTGAGATCATGACCTGAGCCAAAATCAAGAGTCGGATGCTTAACTGACTGTGTCACCCAGGCACCCTGAGAACAATAAATTGTTTTGAGCCATTGCATTTTTTTTTTTTAGTGGCTTGTTATATGGCAATAGATAAGTTACTCTATTTATCTATAGTAGGAGGCTACTCTTAAGCTATGTGAATCCATTTTTACTCTTTCAGACAATCCTAAGCCTCACCATTATAAGACTCCATGCCGCCCAACCGCAAGCACTTGGCTCACCTAAGTTTGCAACATCGTATCTTCTAAAATGCAAACTTTGAAAGGTGCCTTCTCATTGAGAAAAGCCTGTGCTTGCTTTATTAAATTATCACAGAGACTATCACAATGTTGAAACCTTCAGGTGTTCCTGGTTCTGTTCTCAAACCCATATCCAAAAGCAGCATTCTGCACACTCTGTGAGCTTACATGTTTATGATTCCATGTGGCGAGTTCCTCACCCATTTCCTCCAAGTGTGAGCTGTCCTGGCAGAGAGTCCCCCCGAGTACTACATAGTGTCCATAAAGTTCCTATGCCATTGCCTCTTCATCTGAAAAATGGAAGCTCCCAAGGGACTGTGACTATGTTGATGTCAACATTTTATTTTGATCTCTCCTTCTATCTTATCGTGGGGGAATTGTGTCAATCCATGAGTCATGGCACACTGGGGGCTGGGATTCTTATAAAGTTTTGGTACAAACTTCCAAAGGCACATTCCAGTCTCCATGTCTGCTCTGTTCTAGCTCAGGATTCTCAATCCTAGCTGTACATTAGAATCATCTAGGGAGTGCTCAAAAAAGCAAGACTACTTGTGTCTGGGTCTCACCTTAGAGTCATTAAGTCAAAATATCTGGGGTGGGGCACCAGCATTTATTTAAAAAATTCTCCCCAGGTGATTCGTAGATGCAGGGAAGGTTGAGAAGCACATCTAGCCCAATGATTCACTTGGCCTCTTGTTTGTGGTAGAGAGAAGAATACTGTACTTCCCAATAGTGTACCTGTATGTCCAAATCTTACCTATTCTTTAAGGCTTAGCTCAAATATTGTTTTCTTCATGAAGCTACATAGTCCCACAATTGGCATATTTTCTTCTTCTTTTGAATTAGGGGTATTTTATTTTACCTGTGTTTTCTACATTTGTATATTTTATCATCTCTTTTCTTCCTCTTTATACTCATGATATGTCTCTGACATATATGTATACACAGTGAGAGCTCAATAAATATTTATTAAATGAAGACATGGATGATGTCAGGAAAGCCATCCTCCTTTGTTATTGCTTTCCCTTGGACACCAAGAATGCTTCTGTATGGATGGAGGTGGAGGTGACTATATATGGCCTCCGTCTATGCTCCTCGATTAGAATTGCCCCATAGCTATCCTGCACACCCCACACTATGGCAGGGCTGAACCACTGTTGCTCTTGAATCTTTGTCTCTGGTTGCTTCCTGTCCCCATTTCTCCTCTTCTTACTATTCAGTTAAGTTTTTGCTTTCTCATTTAAATGATTCTTCTTTACAAAGGTCTAAATATCTACTTTCTGCTCTCGTAGGTATGGATGACCATCAGAGGGACAATAGATGCTCCACAGTGTGCTGTGGAATGAAAGTACCAAGACTGATAAGGCTGCCAAGACTTTTGAAAGTACCAAGACTGATAAGGCTGCCTGCTTATCTCCCCACTGGCAAAGGACTAGCTATTTACTGAGCTGAAGTGATAAATATTCCAAGAGCAAGTTTTGAAGTCACCAAGCCCCATAGTACTCTTTACAGAGTCTCCGTGGTATCTATACCGATGAGGCCACTAGATGTAAATCTTAGCTGGATAGAGCCAGTGGATAATTGTTTTGGGTTTTAGGGCCTCTGCTGAAATGTTACTGATTTTCAAGTTTCCCATAATCTTAGAACTGGCTTTAAAGAGATGTGTCAGCGTGTTCCTTTTTCACTTTCTGTGTGTAGCATTTCTTTTGCATCCTGCTATGTACTCATTCATTATTTCTTTTGCTCTGAAACACAAAAGCCATCTCATTTTTTCTTTAAAATTCAGAATTTTAAGAGGTTACTAGAAAAGTCCTCAAATTTGCCTGTAATCAGAGAGTTCCCCTTTGAAGTTCAGATCTTTCTTAGCTCCAATTCGAGAGGGAGTTATGATTCTGTGATGGACTCATGACATTTCTTACTGGGGATATAAAAGGTCAGGTTTTAATGCCTTCTTGTGATATATGCATCTGGTCCAAGATCAGGCAGCTTTGAATGATGGAATTTAATCGTAATTTAGTGAAGGGGTAAGAGATGAGAAGTTATGGCATTGCTGCAGTGCCTGAGCTGTCCACCACTTCCTTAGCACCTCTGTGTAAGGATTTGTAGGTTAGAGCCGCTATTTAAAATAGCCTTTCAGGAACACCATGAAGATGCTCTGGGAGTAAAAGCAAAAGCTCATCTTGGCTCATGTTCCAGTGATTACCTGACATCCTGCCTTGGAAAAATAAAGAAAACTGCCAAGGTATAGATCCTTGTCTTCTGAACATTCAGATGGATATTTACCTGTCACCTCCCATTGTGTCCAGCTGCCTCAAAATTCTTACATTGTCACCTCCTTTTGTCCCCCAAAAGAATTTTTTTTTAATTTTTTTTTAAGATTTTATTTATTTATTTGACAGAGAGCGAGAGCAGGAACACAAGCAGGGGGAGTGGGAGAGGGAGAAGCAGGCTTCCTGCCGAGCAGGGAGCCCGATGTGGGGCTCGATCCCAGGACCTGAGCCAAAGGTAGATGCTTAAGGACTGAACCACCCAGGCGCCCCCCCAAAAAGAATTTTTGAGTACACAAAGATCCCTACCTACTTCCTTTTTTTTGCATTAAAAAAAATGCTTAAGAGCAAATGAATTGAATCAGAGTTCTACCTTCCCAATCTAAGAAAATCACTTCTTTCTCTTCTGTTTTACATGAATCAAAGAAATGATCCAACTTGCCTGCATTTATTGAGAACAGAAATACTGTGATGCGGTAGAGAAAACCCTGGCACTGGATTGAAGCTCTTAGTCTTTATTAGCCTGAGCCTCTCTGAACTTCAGTTTCCTACCTGTAAATCATCATTAGCCTCAGTTTTCTTATCTAGTAAATTGCCTTCAGGTTTAAATAAAACTGTAGTCTCTTTGGAATGGTTCTATTATCTTATTTTCTGAGGCATGCTAATCTATTGCTCCAGGTACCTGATAATGTCCCCTTGTAGTGAATTCTGTTCTCATCTGGTGTTAATTTTTGCTTGTGGGCTCATTCTCAGCTGGGATTATTTTTGGTCTGTGTGAGTTTTCTGTGCTGTGTTTGGTGGGAGTATCTTTACAGAGAAGTTTTATATTTACCATGGCTGGGTGTCCCGAGGTTTTCACTTGTCCAAGACGAATTTTCATAGTAATTGGTCAGTTTGAGATCCCAACACCATGTGCATAGTATTCATTTGGACTCCATATCTGCATGTGGCACAGACAAGGGCTTGGGGGCCCATCACACACTTGATGCTTCTTTGCTTTTTCTCCAGCCCCGTTGGGAAGTCTCCCATTTCCCTTATACAAAGGAGGCAGGGTTTATAGAGGAGTCTGTGTTCTAGCATCACATTTCCTAGGGGTCCAAGGCCTCATCTCTTTTTTTTATGGGGATTTTATGACTCTAGTACCTTGCTGTTAGCACTTGCAGCCAAGTCTGCTATCCCTTGGGATTCTGGTACATTCGCTCATGTGCGATGAGTTCCTTTGTGGTTTTTTTGGTAACTAGAGATTTCCCTTTCTGTCTTTGAGTTTGGCTTTTTTTTTTTTTTTCTGTTAAATTATTGTAGTTTATCCAGCATCTGTTTTAAAGAGGATATTAGCTCAATTTGCAACATTGCTGGATAATTAAAAATCAAATGTATATTCTTTATGAGTATTTTTCCCTGCTTACCCACTTTATTTTATTTCATAAAGACACCTCTGTTCACTGGCAGCAGCTTTGCTTCTCAGATGCTGATGTGCATAGGAATCCCCTGAGGGACTTGTTAAAATGCAGATTCTGATTTCTGTAGGTCTGGGGTCTAGATGACATTCTGCATTTCTAACAAGCTCCCTGTTGATGCTGATGTCCTGGCCATACTCAGAGTAGTGGGGGTTTGAAAGAGACCAGTAGTAACCACTTCCCAATTGCTAATTTATCACTTGCTGGAATTCATCTGGCGTGATTGCTTGATAAAATCTCCACTCATCTGGCTGCTCTTGCAAGTGAGACTATGTGGCAAAAGCAGTCTGAAAATTGTAAAGAGCTACAAGATATTTCATTTGGAAAAAGAAATTAATAAATTCAAAATGGAATTAAATGTAATTGATCTTTAATGCCCTTGAAAATACCCAGAAGATCCCATCAACTTTTCTAAAAGCTCCCTTCTACCTCTCCATGTTCCTTTTATTAAGCCTTTTTTTTTTTTTCTCAAATTGGAATTCTGGGCAAATTAATAAAAGAATTAACTCTCTAATTCAATTTAAGTTTTCTTTGTTTACTTATATTGTTAATATTAATATTGATTTCTTTTTTGTTGTCATTGTATTATTTTGTAGGCTATAGCCTGGAAAGGGACTCTTTATGGTTAATATCAGTCCTAGAGAATGGAGAATTTGAGTTCCAAACAATTGGTATATTGGGTGAATCTTTAGAATATAAGAGATTATTTATGTGATCCAAGTTTCAAGTGAAGTTATAAGATTCTATTGCCCTTAAGTAAGATGGGAAGCATTTTCCAAACTTTCTCTTTGTACCCTGAAATGTAAAAAAGCAAATCAAAGGTTGATTGGCATTATGGCTGGTCTGACTTTGGCTTATTTACATCTTAATTTTATGGACTAACATTGGTCTGACTTTTAGAATTAACCAGGGGCATGCAGTAAGGTGTGAGACATCTCAGCTTCCTTTCTCTGGGCTTATAGAATGCTGAGGGTGACCTCACAACTGTGAGGCTTGGTAGAAGAGTGACACAGTGGGAGGGGACAGCAATGAGAGGCAGGGCCTGGGCCAGGTGCCTGACGCTATGATGGCTCTGCCATCATGTTACCTGCACTACCTCAGCAAGGTACATCACTTCCTGGATCTCTGTTACCTCATCAAGGACATGAAGGGTTGAGCAAGGCCATCTTCTGTTTCTTTCATCTGAAACCCTACTGTACACTTCCCATCATTTATGCCCACGTTCCATCTGCAAACCAGTGAGCCACAGGACAGGAAGATAATAGGTGTTATCCTAGCTTTGAGGAGTCTGACCAGAGACGCCTCTAACAGGAAGAGTGAAGACATTTGTGGAAAAAAATGGACCCATGTTTTATTTCACAGAGGAAGAAAAAGTTTGAGACTTGCATGACTTAAACTGACTCTTTTAGTTGGCGAGAGGGTGCAATGGTCTCAATGGTGGTCTCCCCAAAAGATATGTCCACAAGGACTCTGTGGATATGACCTTATTTAGAAAAAGTGTCTTTGCAGATGTAATTAAGTTAAGGGTCTTGAGATAAGATCGTATTGGATTAGGATGGGCCCTCAATCCATTGACAAATGTCCTTATAAGAGATGACAAGGAGAGAAGACACAGAGGGGAGAAGGTCACCTGGAAACCTGGGCACAGATGGGAGAGATCGAGCTGTAAGTTAAGGAACATCAAGACTTGCCAGCAGCTATCAGAAGGTAGAAGAAAGGCATGGAATGGATTTTCCCTCCTGAGACTGCAGGAGGCACCAACCCAGCTGACATCTTGATTTTGAACTTCTAGCTTCCAGATCTGTTAAGAGAATAAATTTCTGTTGCTTTAAGTCACCTCCTCTGTGGTCATTTGTTACAGCCAGACACAGGAAATTAATACCGAGGACATAGCACCACCAACTTGCTGGATGTTTAAGTAAGTTTTACATTCATTATTTTATTTCTTGTGATCATTTTATAAAATAGGTGCTATCATTATTGCCATTTTATAGATTAGGAAATTCAGGCTCAGAGAGGTTAAGTAGCTGGCAAGAGGTCATACAACTAATAAGTAGTGAACAACCCCCTCCCCCCTTTTCTTAACCTCTAAGGACTGCCTCCCCCCCTCAGTAACACGCTGGTTATGGAACGCTCTGTGTGGTCTTTTCTTCAGTGGCCAGTATGCCCGTCACCTTGGTTCCCATCATAGCTGGCCATGCCACTGTTTGAAGGCTGCAGTGACAGAGCCTCTTGAAAATCCGATGCGGTAGAGCCTATAGCACAAAGTAAATAATTTTACCTAAAGGCAGTTTAAATCAGGAAGCCGTACTGTTCCAAGCTGCAGAGATGTAGGAGATGTGAAAAGCATTCTCCTTTTGAGAACACAATTTGGTGCCTAGGGTATCTTTGAGCAGAAGAACTGTTTCATTCAGTTGGGCATTTTCCCAGGAAGTCAGTACTGAGAGAAGAAAAAGGAAAATGTGAAAATGAAATTCAGTTCTTGAAGGGACAGGGGATTATTTTCTAAAATAAATACTGGGAAAACCCTTAAAACCCTAACTATAGAAAAGACAACCATTAAAATAGTTTCAAAAAACAAACTGTATGTTTCTGCCAGAATACTCCATTCTGGAAGGAAGCAGCCTGGAGAGATGAAAGGGGGCCTGGAGCCCCTTTAAGATGCCCTTCTTGCCTGAGGGCGCCTGGTAGAAGGGGGCCGGTTTCCAGGGGTCTCTTCAGTCTGTGAAAGTTTCCTGAGGACAAGGTTTAGTTGAATGGTGGCAGCCCCTTCGCTTTCATGGAAACATCTAGGTGGGTGGGGGTAGGGATGTCAAAACCCAGGCACATTAATTAATTAATTAATTAAGCCATCACCCAGTTACCCCATCCCCCACCCCTCTCCCCTCCAGCTACTCTCAGTTTGTTTCATATGATTAAGAGTCTCTTATGGGGCTCTCTGCTCCTCCCCGTTCGACAGACAGCCGCATCTTCTGGTGCAGTGCCAGCTGCGTCCCCGAGACATGATGGTGAAGGTCGGAGTGAATGGATTTGGCCATATTGGGCGCCTGGTCACTAGGGCTGCTTTTAACTCTGGCAAAGTGGATATTGTCGCCATCAGTGACCCCTTCATTGACCTCAACTACATGGTCTACATGTTCTCCAGTATGATTCCACCCATGACAAATTCCACGGCACAGTCAAGGCTGAGAACGGGAAGCTTGTCATCAATGGAAAGGCCATCTCCATCTTCCAGGAGTGAGATCCCACCAACATCAAATGGGGTGATGCTGGTGCTGAGTATGTTGTGGAGTCCATTGAGGTCTTCACCACCATGGAAGGCAGCTATGCTCACCACTATACCACCAACACTGGTCTTCACCACCATGGAGAAGGCTGGGGCTCACTTGAAGGGCGGGGCCAAGAGGGTCATCATCTCTGCTCCCTCTGCCGATGCCCCCATGTTCGTGATGGGTGTGAACCATGAGAAGTATGACAACTCTCTCAAGATTGTCAGCAATGCCTCCTGCACCACCAACTGCTTGGCTTCTCTGGCCAAGGTCATCCATGACAACTTCGGCATCATGGAGGGACTCATGACCACCGTCCATGCCATCACTGCCACCCAGAAGACTGTGGATGGCGCCTCTGGGAAGCTGTGGTGTGATGGCTGAGGGGCTGCCCAGAACATCATCCCTGCTTCCACTGGCGCTGCCAAGGCTGTGGGCAAGGTCATCCCTGAGCTGAACGGGAAGCTAACTGGCATGGCCTTCCGTGTCCCCACCCCCAACGTGTCTGTCGTGGATCTGACCTGCCGCCTGGAGAAAGCTGCCAAATACGACGACATCAAGAAGGTGGTGAAGCAGGCGTCAGAGGGCCCCCTCAAGGGCATCCTGGGATATGCTGAGGACCAGGTTGTCTCTTGTGACTTTAACAGTGACAGCCACTCCTCCACCTTCGATGCCGGGGCTGGCATTGCTCTCAACGACCACTTTGTCAAGCTCATTTCCTGGTATGACAATGAATTCGGCTACAGCAACCGGGTGGTGGACCTTATGGTCCACATGGCCTCCAAGGAGTAAGAGCCCCCTGGACCACCAGCCCCAGCGAGAGCAAGAGGAAGAGAGAGGCCCTCAGCTGCTGGGGACTCCCTGCCCCAACTTATCCTCCAGAACACTGAGAATCTCCCGACCTCCAACGTTTCCATCCCAGACCCCCTGGAGAAGGGGAGGGGCTTGGGGAGCCCTACCTTGTCATGTACCATCAATAAAGTATACTGTACCCAGCCAAAAAAAAAAAGTTTCTTATGGTTTGTCTCCCTCTCTGATTTAATCTTGTTTTATTTTTTCTTCTCTTCCCCTATGATCCTCTGTTTTGTTTCTTAAATTCCACATATGAGTGAGATCATAATTGTCTTTCTCTGATTGACTTATTTCATTTAGCATAATACCCTCTAGTTCTATCCTTGTCACCTATCGTATAAATATATACCATATCTTCTCTATCCTTTCATCTGTTGATGGACATCTGGGCTCTTTCCATAGTTTGGCTATTGTGGACATTGCTGCTATAAACACTGGGGTGCAGGCCAGACACATTATTTTAACTACATCACTGCCTTATTAGGATGGGGAAGGAGAAATCAAATTTCTAACCTGTCTGTTGACATTCACTTAGTTTAGAACCTTTTGTCAAATTTTATGAAAGAAAAAACTGGTTTCTGAAAGATGGTACTTGGGTGCCTTGCTTTGTGTTTGAGGGTACAGGGTTCACTGCTAGGGGGCATCTATACTTGGTCAGGACTCAGTTATGGCTTGGGGACTTTATAGTTGAATGTTCTTGGAAGGAATGGAACCATCATCATCATAATAAAGAATATTTATAAATCACTTTAGAGTTTGATAATTGCATTTGTCTCCATTATCTCATTTAATTTGCACGGCAACCCTGTGATTTAACTATTATCTCAGTGTAACAGATCTGAAAACCGAAAGCTTAGAAAGAGAAAATGATCTGACCTTTTTGCTTACACTGGAAATATTATTAAATGAGATTATATGTGTAAAGCACTAAGAATGTAGCCTGGCTTATAAGTATGCAGTAAATGAAGCCACCTGTCATCAACCTCATCCTCATTATTATTGTTGTTTGTTCATTACTACCTGATAGAATTGGCACTGCAGCCTAGATTGCTACCCCACATTGCCAACATTTTCTCAAACAGGAGGATGCCAATTCCTATGTGACTATATTTCTTTAGTTTTTTTTCTATTTCCCTTTTTAAGTAAGAGAGTCAGCTAACAAGTAGAACCAATGGGTTATGAGAGCAATATGGATGCACCATGTCATTCCATGGATTGCCAGGTTGATTCGGGTGATCTGGCTGGCAGCACTTATATGTGGGTCAGAAAGATGGAAGACTGAGGTCAAGTAGATTCAAGAGTGGAAGCCTTCTAAGTAGGTAGTAAGACTACCAAGAAACATGGGGCATTTGAGAAGCTTGCAGAGGAGCGATTTTCCTGGATGTGCAGTAGGCACATAAGCAAATCCTTCATCTCTCCAGAGGCCCTAAAATTTATAGAAACCAGCTCTGTTTGGTGGGCTGTTATGGAAGTAGGGGAGGTCTATAGTACCTAGGATTTGGGCTTGAGCATGTGCAGAGGCTTCTTGATTCTTGCCCATGATAAAGAGAGAAGTTGGCATGGAGGATGCCTTCTTTATCTGGATGTTTCCACACAAACAGTTCTTGTTTTTATAGCTGTTAATGAAGAAGACAAGAATCCCCATTCCCCTGGGCTGTTGAGCAGAAGGATAAGTCTATCCTACAGATATTTGTGGAGAATGGGTGGGGTGTGGAGGTTGTAAAGGGGACAGCTGGTCTGACCGACACACTTAGGATGACAAGCCTGGTGATCATGGACTGGGTATTTTCACTGCCCATAGAGTAGGTGCCATTTTTCAGAATCTTCAGAAAGTATAAAAACAGAAAAGGAGGAAGTCAAAATTCAGCCCACCTGGGAGAAGAAGCCAAAGCTAGTCTCTGAGGGGGTGTTGGGTCAGATCTCCTATCCATGACAGATGGAAGGAGTCTTCACTTTGATTCAGCTGACCCAAACAGCATACAAAAAGTAAAAGGGTTATTAACCTACCAGGGGTGTAGGGCAAACTAAAGTGACTGAATTTCCAGTCTTCATTAATTAGCCAGTAGATGTTTGACGGTCTATGTACAGAGCATTGAACTCTAGAAACGGGTTCCATGTTGTAGAGATTGAGTTTCATGAACAAAACCCTGCCAGCATGGAGGAGGCAGCCTGGAGTAGTGGTGACAGCTGGGCTTGAGGTCAGGGGCAACTTGGGCAAATAACATCAGTTCTCTGAGTCTTTGAGTCCCAAATATATAAAATAAGAGAATGGTCTTAAAAGTTCTCTAATCTCTTTGATCCCAATTCCACTCACCAAGCACCTTATTAAATTCTCCCACAACATGTGAACTTTTAAATATGTGTTGAAAGAGTGAGGGCCACCATGGCCCTACTGTTGGTGATGGCTCATAGCCTCCTGATTTGGGAAAAGGTGTATTAATTTCTACAATGGGCCACAAGGCAATACATTTGCTTCTTTATAACCACAAAATAAGCCCTGTGGCTCTATCATCTGGGCTGATTAGCTTACTTTATTCACTGGACACCTATCTAATTGAGTTCATACTATGTGCAACATGCTATAGTCATTTGGTTCAAGCAGTGTGAGGTGAGCCACAGATCAGCTCTGTAGGGATTGGCTAGCTTCCTGAAGACTAAAGTTTGTTTCAGTAGCCAGGGGCTGCTCTCTTCCTCACCAGCTACTCAGCAAGTGTGTGCCGGGGTCACCAAGGAGACTTTGTTTGTGTATAGATGAAGTCAGCTGACATGGAGCAAAGAGGAGAGGAAGAATGGGGGTGGGCATCAGGAGACTGTGGTGGCTTGTCTACAAGGTGTGTGACCTTGAGGAGGTCACTTATGCTCTTCACTCCTCAGATTCCTTAGCTATAAATGAGGAATTTGGTTGAGATGGTCTACAAAGTTCTTTCAGCTCTAAACATTGTATAAATATAAATCCATCACCACGCCTGGAAAAGACCTCAGAATACATATTCCAGGGATGGTGGGTCACTAGTGTTGGCCTCATACAGGAGAAATGGCATGAGTACTTGCACTTGGAGATTCTTGGAGAGAGAAGAACCAAGGAAGGCCCCGAGTCCACACAAGTGATTCTCATAAGGTGACACAGGGAGAGTAGCAGGCAACTCTTAACAGCTCCAAAATTTGTAGTCTGCATCTTCAACTCTCAGATACACAAACCCAGATCAGCAGAAACAGAAATACTCTTAAGAAATGAGGGATTTCCATCTCTATTAGGTCACTGGTTGACAGTATACACATGTGTCTCAATGATAGCTACTTACCTAGAAACAGCTAAGGTTTCATTCAGGTTTACTGTGGAAAACAGTGCCAATTCCTAATCTACACAACCTGCTGGAAAGAAAAAGTAGCCATTGTTAATAGCAATACACATATGGAAAACGATAGTTTCTTAGAAGAGACAGTATATTTTAAGGTATAATGGTGGAAATGGTTGTGGGGAGGAGGGCGGGGTTGGTGTTTTTGTGGAGAAAACAGAAGAATCCAGTTCTTTATGTTTCTGATGTTTTTCACAGATGTGACCTATTGGTTTCAACATCAGATGTTCATATGTCGGTTTGATTTATAGAGTGGCTAATTCTGAGGATGGGGAAATCAGGACGGAAATTTTGGAATATCAATCATAGTCTTCATCTGCTTCCTTGTCTGGTATGGCTATAATTTGTGGGCTCTACATGTAAATTAGACATTTTCCTCTTCAACAAGGAAACTAGAAAAAGTGTGTGTGTGTGCATGTGTGCTTGTGTGTGTGTAAATAGCACACACACCTGATTTTAAGGGAGAAATGATAGTTTTAATTTTTTCTCATAAATGGGGGCGATCTTTGTCTTCAGTTATTCATCCCTCACTCCCAACAGATTTTGACTAGACGTTTGCCTCCATGTTTGAAAGAATAATCAAATCTAGCTGACAAAACTTAGACCTTGCTTTGATATTTTGCATTCTTTGCCTGTGTTTGGGAGTTAGGGGAGTTACGAGGGCAGGTAGACAAAGAGCAATCGTTGTGCAATGATGAGAAAAGATGCATGAGACACTGGGCCGGGATGCTTCCTTCCTCTTCCTGTGACCCCCACATCAAGAATTGGCTTGGATGTGATGTGGCCAAAGGCAGCCAAGGCTCCCTGAGGAGATTCTTCTGGATGGAAATGGTTGAGAGCAGATCCTCTAAGTTCTGGGCCTCTCAAGCTAAATTTTACCACAGATTTCCACCTCCTTTATTTTTATAAATAGTATGTCTGAAATTCACCAAATGTGGGAGATCATTTAAAACTTGGTTATTCTGGCTGTCTTTCCCAGTGTCCTCAGTTGAACCAAAAAAAATCCGTGTTCATGTAATGCTGTTGGACTTTTGATGTGGCTTGCTTTTTCAAACTAGCACTCTGTGAGTCACTTTGGAAGGTTAGAAGACAGCCTGGTTGAGGGGAAAGAGGCCCTGAGGCTGACTCAGAAGATTAGGGATTGAGTCTTTCCTTATTATGTGGTCTTAACAACTCACCGAGTCTCAGGGACCCCTCTTCATCTGTGAAATGAGTATAAAATCATACTTGCCTACTTTGTGGAGAATGTTGTGAGTTAAGAATGTGCCATGCAAACAACAGATGTCAGAAAACATCACATCTTGGTTCTCGTTTATGTTGGAATTTTATTTTTCATTCCTTCTCAGTGGGCTGTGAAGTGGTGGAGGATGAGTTGTGAAGTCCAGGGTGCAAGTCTTTCTGCAGGTGGGCCATAACAGGGCTGATTCCTTCCCTCTTTGCCTGTGATTTAAACTCATCTACCGTGTCTCTTCTGGCCGCCCTAATCCAGGATCATTTCCCAGTGACAGCTGTGAGCATCTAATGTCCTGGGCATCAGCTGGCTGGAGAATTCAGGCTGTCGGTCTTATTCTCCAGCGTGGGGATGGTGGGTTTGCAGTAGCACACTCCCAATTACATAGATCAAAATGGGACCTCCGTGGGATACCTAGCCATAAGGAATGATCCCTCTCTAGTTCTGTAAGTTTAAGGAGTACAGATCACTTTTTCAAGAAAATGCTCATATTTTTATGGCTTCGTGTTTTCTTAGTATCCATAAATTACATGCATAGAACATCAGGCTTTGAGCCAGAAGCCTACTTTCAAATTCTGTTTCCTTTACTTAAAGCTGAGTTACCTTTGGTAGCTCACATACCTCTCTGAGCTTGAGTTTCCTCACCTGCAAAATGAAGATATGACAGTACTTACCACATAGGATAGAAAATGAGATAATTTGTATAAATGAATGGTATATGGCATTTGGTAAGATCTCACTACTGCTAGATAATATTATTCAATCTGGCTGAAATTAGCATTTGCTGCAGTGTGAGCTGATTTTTGACAGACTGTGTGAGCTGATCCACTAGATCAGGAGTTGGCGAATTGTGGCTAGAGGGCTGAATCCAGCCCAGTTCCTGTTTTTGTAAATAACATTTTATTGGTACACAGCCATATACATTTGTTTCTGTGTTGCCTGCTGGCTTTTGCAGGACGGTGTAAGAATTGGGTGGCTGTGACAGTGGCAATGTGGCCTGCCTAAAATATTGACTATTTGGCCCTTTACAGAAACAGTTTGCTAATTCCTGCACAGGACCATTGCCTTAGTTGAGTTCTAATTCCTCTTCTGTGCCTGACTTGCCTGATCTTTGATACGTTAGTTAATTGCTTTGTTTTCCTCACATTTAAGAGGAAGAGCCAAAGAAATCTGGTTGGCATTTGGCACATGTTAGTGCCTGAAGGTAAAGTGATCCGTGTTATCATCGTTGCTAACTGAAGAGGCAAGCCAAATATCTAGTCTATAATCATGCCTATGGGAAGATGACCCCAAGTGACTGAACATGTTATAGGATGCCTTTCACAAGGGTCAAAGCAGTCTTCACTACAAATTTCCTGCCTATTATGGCTTTAACTTGCAATTTTATCTTTGTAATGTGCTTTGTAATTATTTTTTTAAAAGGGGAAAAACTGCAGAAAAGATGAATGGAGCACAACAGCCATATCAAACTAAGGCTTATTTTATACTGATACTCTCGAGATCTGTAGTAAGACTCCAAGAATTGCAGACACAGATATCTTCTATACTTGACATTTTAAGACCATAGCTGAATATAAAAAAATGTGAGAATGCAGATTATCCTAAAAATGACATTTTTATGATAAAAGTAATCTATTAAAAAGTCACGTGAATGGCTACAGTCATTTGACGTTGTTAACAATATAATGATATGTTAAAATGCTAGAGGAAGGCTTATGTCAATGTTTGATGTTTTTATAAGTTGCTGCTATATAAAAATGTCAAATAATAATCTTATACTTAGCATTTTTCACTTGGTTTTCACTCTCAAAATAGCTCTGTGAGTTCTGGTTACCTTTTCACTCACACTTTTGATTTTTCCTTCCCTAAATAATTTTCTGTGC
Organism: Mirounga leonina; assembly: GCF_011800145.1. Taxonomy (NCBI): domain Eukaryota; kingdom Metazoa; phylum Chordata; class Mammalia; order Carnivora; family Phocidae; genus Mirounga; species Mirounga leonina. The sequence continues at coordinate 41,005,314 of NW_023270451.1, forward strand.
CCACCCATGTCCCTACTTTATTTCCTGCTTATTAAATTTTTTCTTCCTTTTAAGAGCTTTTGGTATTCTCTTATATTCCCTTACAATCCTCTTCAATTTCCTGTTAATATAAAAAATGACTTCCTCAATTTTGGGGGGGTCAGAATCCTGAAAAAGGATCCCCCATGTCCTTATGGCCATGTTCACACAGTCTCTTTTCTTTACATAATCAGACAAGTAGGAGCACCAATTCTTCCATTTCAGGAAATAAACTTGTTCCTCCCCTCCTTTTTTAACCTTGTTTTCCAAATTCTTTAAAAATTTCTGGCCTTCCATGATTCATTTTATCTAAAAGGATCATTGCTGGACCCGTGCCGATTGCTGTGGTTATGCAGACAGGCACCCCCAGCTTCTGCTTCTGTACTTACATGCCTTCTGGACAGTGCGGTGGGTGCTCAGCTCCTGTCTGCTTGAGATGGGTGGGAGTCTTATGGAAAGAGCCTCTGAAGAGGAAAGGGGAAATTGGGAAAAAGTCATAGGTGGGTACTGTGAACAATATAATAAACACTGACACCTAATTTTGGAATGGGCTTGCATTTCTGCTGTGCGTGTGTATGTCTGTGTGCACATGTGTGACACACTGCATGCACACATGTTTAGATAGTTTGGGATCTTTTATAGTATTTGGTTCCCTCCCGATATAACATATGCACAGATGCTCTGTACACTCACAAAGAAATGATAATGTGTTTTTATAATGAGTTTAGATATTTAAGAAAAGTCAGAAGTTGAGTTTGCATCTTGGTTTTATTGAAGGTCTTTGGGCCTCAGTTCCACCAACTTCTTTCCTTATACCCTGCAGATTTTCTCTTCATCTTTACCGACTCTGTCCTTTCTTTTTGCCCAAATGCTTTACCCCTTGCCTAAACTAGTTCCTTCACCCATGGCCCTGAGCCCACTTCCTTGATACCCTGCCTGAAATTCCTCCCATCTGGACTAACTTCTGTCTCCTACATCTTTGGTTTTGCTCTCTTCACTGACTCCTACCTCCCCAGCTCTTTTCTATCCTAAGAGACTCTTCCTTGATCCCTCTGCACTCAAGCTAGCGAATCCCCCACCCCTTTGGAAGATCGTCTGTGTCTGCAGTTTGCCCATCATTACCATCTACTCACTCCTCACATCCTTGCAGCCTGGCTTCTGCTTCCCACCAGGTCTGAGCTGGTCTCCTGCAGGGTACAGTGAGCTCTGACTCCCAAGTCCAGCCATCTGTTCTTGCTCCCGCCTTGCCTGAGTTGTCTTCGTACTTGGGACTCCTGTCCTTGCAGCTCTGTCTCTTCTGCAGCCTACGTGCTGGCCTCAGGTTCTTTGTCACTCCGTGGACAGTTGGCTGAGCCACCTCTTCCTCAGACCGGGCCCCCTGTAGCTGATCCTGACAGTTCTGTCTTTAGTGGTCTTCTCCATCTTCACCTTTGTAACCTATCTCCTCTCATCTCCAGAGAGAGTTGCTTTTCTGCCTCCAGGACTCAAGTTTGCCAGGCTCACACTGCTCTCCTTTTCTCAGTGGGATATATTGATCATCTCTTGGATGACCCTTAATGTGTGCAGAGAAAAGTCCATCAATTAAATGCTTTATTTGGGACATACCATTTCCATGACCTTACATAAATCAAATGTTGTTGTGTTTTTCTTTTTTTAATTTGCTGAGATTTTTTCCCCCTTGCTGTTTATTATAAACAGGATATCCTGAGAATTCTCCTCTCAGCAGGCTCCAAACACAAACTTGCATTACTATTCTTACAATATAATAAACAGCTTTGGGCTATAAAACCTTTCAAATTGTTTTTTCACAGAAGGGATTTGCATGCTGACTCATTCCTACGATATTTATAACCTATCGCCAAACCACTGCAAAGGCAAGATTTCTAATAAAGCTATGGAAATTACATGCATTGCAATGGGGCTGAATACATTTACGTTTGTAGTATTTTAACATTTCCAAATTTATTGCAGATTACCTTGTTTGTGCATGTCTGTGCTTTAATGGTTTTTTATAGCAGAAAATAGTGGTTTATGATTGTATTCCCAGTAGAAATTTATTATGAATCCACCATATGGAGTGTTACATAAAACTAGACTTCTAACACGGGTAGTTTTATTATTGCTAAGCAAGATCTACTGTACATTATTGAAAATTAGTGATAATAGAAATGTCAAAGAAGGGAAGTTGGTTTATGAGGGCAGTCTTCATTTTATGCTTCAATTGTCACAAAGATTTTGGAGTTTGTTTCAAGATGAAAGGTCTGTCCTTTGACAGTTGGGATAGCAAGTGATATAACTGTGTAGTTCCTTTTCCCTCTCCTGCTTCCAGATTTCCTCATGCTGATATTTGCTAAAGCAGGAGAGGGACAAAGAGAGAGTACTGATACTAACCTCTCACATAAGTCCATCTTCTCATAAGAATCAATAAGAATTTCTAGCCATCCCTCACAACTATAAGCTATTAGAACTTTCCATGAGCAGTGGTCATGGCAGCTATTGCTAGAGCACATGGAATCTTTTTCTTTTTTCTTTTTTCTTTCTTACTTAGCATTTATTGGACATCCTACTTGAAGGATTTAAGACACCTATTTCTGCTGGCATTTGCAGTTCAGAGGAAGTATAAGGGTGAAGATGAAAGAAGATTCATATTTATGTCAGTCAGCATTTTGCATGGGAGTCCCCCAGGGACTTTTTTTTGGCTAGTTCCTAAACCCTTGTATGATGGGTGGAGCAAATAATGCACCTAAAGGTATTTTTTTTAATTGCATGAGATTAAAAAAAAAATACTTACCTTGTATTTTTCATGAAGATCCTATAATTCTTTTATGGCCAGGAGAGACTCCAATAAACATAATTGACAACGTTAGAAAGTAAAAACATCGTGCATGACACCTTCCTTTACTATCCTTTATGGGTAAGAAAATTTATATGGGAGCTTTTTTACTATTTTCACTAGCCATTGTGTCCTCAGGAAGGCCTGGCAGCACAGACACGACCACCTTGGAGAATCAAGAGAGAGTTGCAGGAGAGGTTTTCAGTCACCCAGGATTTTACAGAGTGTGCCCTTGTGCCATGTGGCCAAGGAAGACACAACCGTGTGTAATAATTTGTCTATTTGAGTCATGGCCCTGAGTATCTCTCCATGCTACAAGTTTATTATACAGATGAGTAAATGTTCTGCATATGAAAACTTAGCAACAGGCTTTGCAAATGTAAACATTGTAGACAAATCTTAAAAATCAATCCATTATTTGTCTTCTGACTGGTTTTTAGAGGTAGTCCTGTTCTAGGAGAGACATTTTGGTGATAGGATTATCTGAGCCCTGAGCATATTTGTATTTATGACTCCAGTCCCATCCATTTTTCTTGTCTGAAGTTCCGGCAAAACTTTAGCATTTTTGCTACAGGCAGCAAATAGTTCATTAAAAAAAATTCAAAGTGCATGTGTGAAGCACATTTTATACTCCCCATAAACTGCTGTTGAATCTTTGAGAAGCTCTTAATGTTTTGAAAATTCATGGACATGAAGAGGTTGTTTTGAGTGCCTGAAATGTCTTTGAAGTATGACATTCTGTACTTAATGATTGTCTTTGCTATCTGACTCTACTTCAGAATACAAAATTACAGCTTTCATGTTCTACAAGGTTGACAGTTTGGTTGAGTTTTTAGCCAGGAGGCAATTGAGACACACCAATAACTGAAAATTATTACTGCAAACCTTGTTAAAATAGTTTTATAACAATAGGGAGAATAGCATACTGAAAACTTACGTAAATCAAGAGCTTCAAGAAGTGACTGGTTGGGAGTTAATTATGGCTAGAAATGTATCTCTTCGACCAGCTATTTTGATAATTCTATAGATAGATACTGCCACTTTCATTCTTCTTAAGCCAGTGGTCAAAGCTGTTATTAAAATGCTGAGCAATAGATCTTTTCATTAGGGCCCCAGGTTAATATAAGCAGAATAGTCTTCAGTGCAATAATCTTCTGAAGTAGATCCATTTTTCTCCTTGTAAAGTCTTCCCTCTTGCTTATCTACTAAAGAGAAAGCATGAACTCAAAAGGGAGTGCAGAGAAGGGAGGCCAGAGGGAAAGCATGTAGGGACCTGAATGGGACTGACTTTGCCTCCGTCTTAGCCATGCACCTACCTGGACTGGACCACAGCTATTCTTTAGTTAAATGATTTTCTAAAAAAATAGAGATATAAACCGATTTCCAGTAAAACCTACACACTAACTAGTATCTCTTCCCAGCCTTTGTAATTCTCAGCATCATTTGTTTCTCAGGCTGTATAGTTTCTTATTACATTTCATTGAAATCCATTATTAGAAAAAGCCGACAGTTCAAAGTGAGTGGCATCATTTCCCAAACCAGGCATATAGGCACCCAAGAAGAAATTAATCAAGGCAGAAATGAGCAGACAGCTGTGAGACAACGAAGTGATAGCGAGGAGGGGGACATAATAAAGCAAATCAAAGCATTGCTGACAGATTGCACATCCAAACTAAAAGGTTTATGCATGAAAATTGCTAGTAGACCCTAATACTTTAAAACAATATTGAAATAGTTGATGTAAATGGAATTCAAAACTTCTCTGCTGCCTGTGGCCTTAACATCCTCCTAAAACTATTCCTGGTATCCTAGGGACCATAAACTTGGGGATAGGATCAGAAAACCATACAGCGGATCCATGTGTAGTGAGAAACATGCTATAAATTATACTTTCAGCTTGCTCATGGATTTCTTCAAATGACCTTTTTTTTTTTTTTGGTCAAACACATGTTTTGCAGATGCCTCTGGCTAAAAATCATGAAATACTTGTTTTGAGTTTCTTTCTGCTGAGAGAGTGATAGAGTGTTCAGTTGACTAAGTCAATTATCATCATTTTAATTGCATCTCTACAGCCTTTCCTGGAATAAGAGTCTGTTACAATAGCAGCAAATACATTGATTCTTTGGAAAAATATGAAACATAGTTGTGACATGTATCATCAATTTTTAGCAGAGGGGCTCAGCAATGGGAAGAGGGAATGTATCCGAATCACTTGTGTATGTGTTTCCCTGATAATCTACACACTCCCATTCCCAGAGAGAACCAACTAATATGTAGATAGGTAGTTAGAATCTCTGATGGGTGTGTGTGTGTGTGTGTGTGTGTGTGTGTGTGTGTAGTCTGACAAACCCTGTATATGTGATCTTTCCCCTCTTGATCTTGTAAGGATTAATTTCTTGCTTTTGTGATTGAGATGCTTCTGAAACCAGGGGTTATCAGGGGTTAATCCCCTATGTTGAGGATGATCAATTTTTGTGTTTGAGTTTCCAAGTTCAATAACCAAGAGGCTATTTCCTCCTGTGTGGGCTCCATAATTTGGGCTAACTGCCAAATTATCCAAATAGGCAGGCTTAGTGACTAAGAATTAACATAGTTAACTAAGAAACAAGCATTCTCAAAGATTTCCTAAAATAATAGAAGAATACAAAAATTTGTTCTGTATTAAAATATTTTATAGCATTTAGGTGTACCTGTATACACAAAATAGAGGAACTTTTAAGAAGTATCATTTAAATTATCAATGACTAATAGGCTCATTTGGTTACTTTATTCTCAATCTTTATCCCTTCATCCATTCTTACAACTGCTGTAGATACTTACAGCTTTTTTCTTTTTGAAGTATCTAGACTGAATTTAGAGTTAAAACATGCCAGAGTGGGGAGGACTGTAAACATTCTTTGGAACTTCATACCAGCTTGGTGTCAAAAGCTTTTGAAGATGACATCAAAATATCTTTGATCTTTGTCACAACCACAATGGGACTTTATTTTATTTAGACTTTTAGCGAATGAACATAGATTTATTTATTCTTTCTAGAATTCCTGATCATCCCTGCTTTCTAGCTGAAAGCCTGGTTCTGCATTTTTTGGAGGGGGGTGGACATCTTTTATAACTATCACAGAAATAAAAGAGGAACACATTTATATAATAATGTGAATATACAGTTTTGTAGACTCGTGATTATAGCTTTTATTTCAACAGCTTTTATGTTCTAATATCTTACTACTGGCAGGCATTTTATTTAACTTGCATTGTAAATATAATACACAAGAACAGGTTTTTAATATCTGTGGTATTTCCAATTATAAATTTAAACTATACTAGGATTTAATTTTTATTTTATGTTTTAAACAGATTATAATGGGGTTTTAAACAAAGAGAGAAATAGTTTCTGGGTGAAACTAGATTTGATACTTTATTCTGGCTTTTCTCCCATTGGTAGATTAAATAACTTCATATTGCTCTATAAATTGTCACTAAAAAGAAGTTGTATCTACTGAGCACATAGTGTGTACCTGGGACTACACTAGATGCTCTTCATATGTTCACATTTATCTCACTACTGACCCTACAAAGTCTTACATACCTAATTTTTAAATGAGCAAACTGAAAATCAGAGAGGTTAAGGTACTTACTCAAGATCCCATAGCTTTTACAATGGCTGATCTAGATTCATTGTCATCATTAATGATGATGATAATTTTTATAGCCACCATTTACTGAGTACTTTCTAGATGTCAAAGATATTAAATTTTTTGCATGCAAACATATTTCACTCAGACATCAAAGGAATTAATATCCACATTTTACCAGTGAAGACATGGAAGATCAGGGAGGTTAAGTAAATTTTTTAAGGTCACACAGTTAATTAGTGACAGAGTAGAGTTTGAAATTCCCAGCATTGTGTTAACCACCTTTTTGTGTGCTTCACAAACTATCCCTATGTTTTGATGAATGGTAGTATTAGTATAAGTGGCCAGTTCCCATGGCAATCTTGAAGGACAATGTTTTTCATTCTTATGATAAACTATGGCATGCCTATTATTGTCTTTTAGTTTCATTGCTTTGTAGTTGTATCATCCACATGCTTCTGTTGCAAACTATATTGATTGGTGATCTGGCAGAAGTGGGTCATTTTCATTTTGATCAAACCCAAGTATGTATAAGTACAAATTAAGGGTTAGTTGTATTCATCTGCTTTCCTTCCAGTCTAAACATTGAGCTGAAATTGAGATTGGAAATGATGGTTTATTGAAGCCTGACGTTTCTGTCCAAGACTTGTTTGGCCAACACTTGAATGCTTTACTGAATTTAAACTATCCCACAAGCATCAGTCAAAACCCATGAGGATCATGGGAAAGGATGGTGCTTTTCCTGCACAGCTGCTCTGCAGAAAGGGGATTGCATGGGCAGGAGTGTTATCTTGGCAGAATGTTGTTAGGAGCAAGGGCTTTTCCTTCCTCAGGAGAGAAGCCTCCAACTCTCCTCACAGCCCTAAGTGATGTAGGAATGTCACATTGCTTGCATTCTTTTGACTCTTTTTCCTGACTTCTATTTTGCTTTGGCACTTGTCTAAAAAGAGAACTGTCAGCACCTTAATATTTTGTTCATCTTGTTTCTCAGCCAAGGATGAGTAGTGATAGGTTTAAATTCCCATGTGCCTGCATTTGGCTGTGAATTAGTGTTGGGCAATCGTTCAGTTCAAGAGGCTTCCCCCACCCATCATTGTAGGGTTCTAATGGAAATCTTATCTGGATCCTACCCCCAGAGTTTCCTGGCTCCTAGTGATTTCTGTGTAAAGGCCAGAGACGAAGGTCCCACCCAGGCTGTTCTCTGAATTGGAGAATTGATTGATTCTTCATCACCCTCAACTGTCAGCTCTGTGGCATTTCCAAGCTTTTCTCCTCTTGATCTTGTAAGGATTAATTTCTTGCTTTTGTGATTGAGATGCTTCTGAGATGTAGAGTAATATCAGGTTGCCTAACTCCCTAGGAGTGGAAAACATTCAGAACACTTTCATATGTATTAGAGAAAAGGAAGAACTTGGTGCTCTGGACAGAGTTGGTACTTAACAAGCTCATGAAACAGAGTTTTTTTTATTCTTAGATCTCTGATGAGAGATACTCATAGGATTTTTATGTTTCTTTGAAAATGGGGCCCATCGGTGACTTGGTAAAGAAAATCTCTTAGTTGCTGAAGAATTAAGTAATGCATTCATAGTATTTCAATTAACAGGCTTTGGATTTTTTTAAGCAATTTATCTGACATCCCCTCAGCCCATTGATTCAACAAAGATTTCTTAAGCACCTGTTAGGGAAGCAGGTAGAGTATTGTGGTTTAAAAACACAAACTCTAGAATCAGATAACCTGGTTTCAAACCTGGTTCCTCCATTTAGAGCTCTGTGACCTTGGGCAAGTTTTTTAACCTCTCCTGCCCATTTTAAAAAAAGATTTATTTATTTATCTATCTATCTATCTATCTATTTATTTATTTATGAGAGAGAAAGAGAGCAAGCATAAGTGGGGGGAGGGGCAGAGGGAGAAGCAGACTCCCTGCTGAGCACAGAGCCCCCATGGGAGCTCGATCCCAGGACCTTCAGGACCTGAGCCAAATTCAGACGCTTAACTGACTGAGCCACCCAGGTGCCCATCTCCTGCCCATTTAAAAAATGGAAACAATAAATGTATGGGTTGTATGTATGCATCTAGCCAATGGTGATATGCCTCATAGGATTGTTTTGAGTTTTAGATATGATACATAGGAAGCTCTTGGCATGTAGAAATCCCTTAACAACTATGGTTGTTATTAATTAAGGCACTATGTATATTCCTGCTGTAATTACAACTATCTAAAACAAGGTCCTCCCCTGAAATTGTTGATAATGTTCTTAAATAGTGAAAATGCAGGCACAGAGAAACATAAACAAAATACAGAGCTGAGTAGCAGAATGAAGTCTGTCACTTGATTAAGTACTAGTGATATCTTTTGCCCCTTTCAACTTTAAGGTTTGGATAATGCAGGCTGGAGGTTTCAAAGGAAGATGTATTTCTGAGCCTGTGTAGTTAAGGAAAGCCTCAGGGAGGAGGAGGTGGAGGAGGAGGACAGGGAGAATTCTCACAACCCAATCCCAACTAACTTTATCCCTTTTCCATCACATTCTGATTGCCTCTTCCTGCTATCTACCTCCAACCATCGACCTCATCTAATTGAGCTTCTCAGTGACCTATAGGCCTTTTTGCAATTCCATGCCTTTGCACACACATGCATTTCTTCCTTCTCTGCATTTTATTTTTTTCCCTAGTTATCACAGAATCATAAAGTTTTTTGAATGGTGGATCATTTGCCCCTAAAATAAGTCAGAACTCATGACCCTTGCTTCCCCAGCATACTTCTCTTTACCAGCCTCCCCTGTCCCCCCTGATGCTCCTGGCTTTGACTTAACTTAGTCTCTCACCCTAAATCTGCCCCCTCACTTTTTTCTTGACTCCTAAATATGAAAGGAAGCTTTAGTGGTACCCAGAATCTAAGAGTTTGCATTATGAAGTTCTCGGTCTATTACAAGTGGATTTGAAATCCATCATGTTTCATGATTTTTTATGTATGTATGCATCTAGCCAGTCAAGTTGCAAATAAATAATCAGAATGAATGCTGATAAATGCCAAGCATACATGGAAGTACTGGTGGTTGTAATTTCTGGAGAACAGGGTAAATGCCATCCACTTTTAGGATGAAATGCATATTATCTATCAGCCTGAAAACTCTTATTTTCAAAAGGTGGAATTAAAAGTAGGTTCTTTAGGGTCTTGGAAGAGTTGTTTCTGATTACACAAGCCTGAGTAAGAGGTACTTTTCTTCACTGCCTACCAGGTAGAGGCATGGGGACTCCTGACATGTGTCTGTGTCCCCGTGATGCACACAGCTGCTGCGTGGGCCACATGGCACCACTAGGAGACAAGATGAGAAGGAGGATCTCAGACTTTACTTGGCAGCCCATATAACCCTCTGGAAAACCATAGGATCTTGAGTCGTATCATTGGTATTTGCTTCAGCCACCCCAAGGCTTCACTTAAGCCAATTGTGAATTTCTGAGAAGGCCAGACACTGAGCTTTTCTAGAAATCAGCTATGCCTGGGTTGTCCCGTTTCCTATCCCACAGCTTCTCATGCAGTGTGGGATCCAGGGAGTCCACTAATTAACTGGGTGACCTTGGGAAAGTCACAGTCATTGAGCTGAATAATAACCAGGACTCCTTTCAACTGTATGCTGCCTGGATCTCCAGCCTCACACATTATCTCCCTGTTTCCCATGACTCTTTCCTCATTGGCTCCTAGTGGGAAATTCTGCATATTGTGCTTAACAGGCTGTTAAATTATCTTAATTAAAGTGTCAAGGGATAAAAATGAAGATTACTCAAAGCTGCCACCCCAACCCTTCCCCAGTCAACTAGAGAACGTTTTTGCCAAGAAGATTCTGATATGCAATACTTAGTAAGCACTCTATGGATTAACACTGAGCCACTATATTCCATGGTCTTTAGACATGGATGAAATTGAGATGTATAGTCTCTTTTTGACAGACTTGCCATAAACCAGAAAATGATGCTTCCATCAAATTCAAGACTTTATTTCATGTAGAAAATGCTCTGACAAAGACTTAAGGGGAAAAAATGGAGAACAACAAAAAATTTTAACCTTGTTCTGATCCCTCCTCCACCTGGGCAAAGGTAGCTCTGTTTAAAAGTTGGAGTTTGGTCCTGATGTTGGACCTCTGAGAGAAACTGACACAACTTGCTTCTTCTGGGATGGTTCTAAGTTTGAAGAACTATGTCTTGGAAGCACAACACTTGGATCACAATTTTTTTCAAAGCAAAGAAAATCCTCCCAAAATAATTAGTTCCACTGGATTTTTGTCTGGATGAGTCAAATACTCAGGGAAGTAGCAGGAAGAGGACAAGCTTATGAGACAAGGTTGATAGTACACATTTTCCAAGAGGGAATAACACACCAAAGTAGAAAATGCATAACCCAAACTGACCCAATATGGAGATGGAATTTGGCATTTATCTATAAGATGTGAATGGTTCTCAGACAGCTCCTTCCCCAGATCTTCCCAGCCCAGGAGCTCCATGTTGGAAAGGCCACTCGTTCTGAGAGGATGTTTAGCATAATAGTTAAGAACACACACTTTAGAGCCAGACAGCTTGGGTGCAAAGCCACAACCTGGGGAGGACTTCTCAATATCTCTGTGCCTCAGTTTCCTCACCTGTGAAATGGTATAAACTAGTGCTTATTTCATAGTATTGTTATGAGTGTTGAATGAGACTTGAAACAGGAATGGGTGGGCAAGGAGTGCTGTATGAGTCTTCAAGTTAAACATAGATGTCTTAGGAACTTTGTTTAAAATCCAAATAATGCAAGGAAATGTAATAACACAAGATTATACGGTGTAATAACACAGTCATTTAGATCTTAGCATGAATTAATTCCTTTGTCTGTTCTGAGGGGGCTCTGGGAATCATGGGGACCTTGGGGGGCCAGATATAAGAGGAGTTAGAAGAACTGATGTAGTAAGAGAGAAGAGGGAAAGCAAATATCTGCCTGACTCAGGGTTTTGCTTTTGAGCCAGTTCTGCCTATTTTTGTGTCCATTTTAGTTTCCTTTAACATTCTGATTATAGATTAATTCATTATTTCCTCATTAGTCAATCAGCCCTGGCTTCTATGATGATGGTTCTTAGAGACCCTCTCCCTTGTCTAGGTAGGAATTAAGAGCTGCTTTTAGCACCTTGTCTCTTGTATCTTTTGTCCTAACATTCAGGCAGACAATCGGTGGACATTGTTGCTTTATTAATCTTGCTCCTGTTATAATTAGGGGTTAATGCTGGCTCCTCTAAACATATGAGTTAATGATAAACAACTTTGCTGTATTTTTTGCTTTAAAGACATCCTCGATAGTCATAGTTCTCAATCTTGAGCATGCATCAGACTCACCTGGAGGCTTGTTAAAACTCAGACTGTTCAGCCCCATACCAGTTTCTGATTAAGTAATTATGGGATGGGTCCTAAGAATCTGCATTTCCAGGTGCTGCTGATGCTGCTGGTCCAGGGACCACACTTTGAGAACCACTGCCTTATAGGAAGCTTTGTACCATTCATTGCACATTGGAATGACCTGAGGAACTTAAAAAAAACCCTGATGCCTGGATCCCACCCCAGAGATTTGCACTTACTTGGTTTGGGATGTGACCTGGGCATTGGAATTTATAAAACCAGCACAGTACTTTCAGGTGTAGAGATTAAGACTAAAACTGCTGTGATTTAGGGGGAAAGTAATTTGCTTGTGGGTACCCAAGGTTTCATCTAAAGGGCAGATATCATGTGGATAAAAATAGGCTCTTTTTCTTAGCCCCCTCTCCAATCAATCAATCAATCAATCAATAAAAATTACCCAAAAAGCTGTTTTCTGATGAGGATGACTATATTGGTCTAATAAACAAAAGCATTTTTTCCTGGCCATCTTTTGGGATCCATCCACAAGAAAAGAAATAGCTGCTATAGAAACGGGAGTGCTTGTGCATAGTTAGTCGTGGGGGGCAGGGTGATGAATAAATACCGCCTTCAGCTTTATAACCCCCAGGGCCTTTTCTCAGCCATTCAGTGTGAGGTGGGGCACCCCTACTCTGTCGCTATGGAAACAGGGGCTCATGCTCACTGCTGACCATGGTAACCATCAGAAAGAATTGGGGTTTTTTTCCACCCAGAGCAAGAGACTCTGGATCAGCTAGATAGAAGTTGGGCTGTAAAAGGCGTTAATACACTATGGAAAAGGCTGATAATCGTGCCTCCTGTCAGACTCTTGCATAGAGGCCGTGTGAAACAAGAAGTTTAACTAGCTGTGGCCTTTACTTTATTTGATAAAGTGTAGTTTACTTTCTACTTGAGCTTTTTATTGACCATAATAATTCTAATTGAAATAAACATTTTGATTCCAGCTCTGTTCCGCAACTGCTTGATAGGGAACTAAAATAACTTTCAATAATCATTTTGTCCAAATGGGATTCATTTAGCCTGACAGTTATTCCAGGCATTTATTGGCATGCAGCAGGCTGGGAGTGTTTCTGAGCATAATTACGGGAACATTTTACACCGGGGTTAACCTTACCAAAATGACAGACTGAAAAGTGGTGTAAAGGAGCAAATAAAACCCATAATCTGCCATAGAAACTCACAAATGAATCCCCTTTCTCTACTGTTTCTGATGCCCAGGGCTCTAGCTAAAATTAAAAGGAGTTTTCTTTTGAAACTGAGAGTCTGGCTGTGGGAGCACACTTTAATGAGGGCACACTGCAAGCCTGGGCAAAAGGGAATTTTATAGCCACTCGGAATTCTTTGGGTTCAGCTGGGGGGACCTGGGCCATAAGGTGGCCTGGGAGGAGATACACTTTCTGTCCAGCAAAGGTTTCTGGCTCCATCCCTCAGCCAAAAGGAGGAAGAATATTCCCTGTCTTCTCTTCTTGGGGGTTAAGGAGATTGAGAAGCCAGACTTCTTGGGGGCATCAGCTCTTTTCCTCAATGTCCTTTTGAAGTAGAGCTACCTGGTGTGAGTTCTAACTTCTTTCCTGGGAACCTTCTCTGCTCAGCCTCCAGTCCCAACCACCTAAGACCTTTGATGTGTGAAATCGGAAACCAGCATCCTTTTAGATGGAATACAGAAGAGGCCATTGTGGTCTCTTAGGTGGACATTATCCCTGTCACAGCTGAGATGAATCTGATTATGCACTGTTGTCAGCAGGGCTGTGTTCAGTCCGCTGGGCAGTTAAGATGGGCACAGCAATGATCTGGGAACTTGTGAAGGGCTCAAGGCTCATCTGGATGAATGGGGATTGGGTGAAATCCTGTGAGGGGTCCAGGGGCAGCCTTAAGTGCAACATAGTTTAAGCAATTCATTCTTATCGTGGTGGGTACTACTTCCTTATGTCAAATTCTATCTTTGAAGTTTTTTGAAAACTGGAAACCTATGTTGCTAGAAATAAATGCTCTTGCGTGAGATAATGATCAGCTAGATAGAAGTTGGGCTTACCAACTAGGTTTGGTAAGGCAACAGAAGCTCGCTGCAGTTGCTTTGTGTTGGTTCATTGGAACCAGTTGCTACTTTAAGGAAATGCTCTGCTGCTCCAGCTAAAAAGGAAGAGGAGGAACTTTGGCAAGTGTCTGGACAACAGTTGCCATCTCCAAACTGCCGCCATGATCACACAGTGTAGGGGGATGCTTCTGTCCTAAGGGTGCTCAGGTTCATCTGGAGTGCTCTCGTTCAGTAGACATCCACATCCGCAGCCACTCTATGTCTCTCCACATGTCACTTACCCAGACCGATGCACCTTTTGTGTTTGAACAAGTTTGATTGGGTTTTCAGTTACTTACAACTAAAAGTAACCCAACTAATAAATGCACATATGGTGTTATTATACTGAAGCCAGGAAAGGTAATAAGGTAAATATATATGCCTGGATTGGGAAGGTGGAAAGAACACTGTGGAATTCCTCGAAGGCAAAGCCTGATATATTAGAACTCTAAATAAATTTTCTTATTTGCTTCAACCCCCATGTAAATAAAAATAGGAACTATTAGGTATTGACAGAAGTGGTTAAGCCACTTAAAGGAAACATTGCCACAGAGCAGACACTAAATCCTTTATAGGAGTTACCTGGATGATTTTGCTTGTGATGTGACATAAAAGACCACCGATGTGATTTACTCTTAGCACTGGCTCCAAGCATTCTTGTTTTTGTGAGCTTGAATGCAAAACCACCTTTTGTTTACATAACAGCCTTTCCTTGTTGTTTTAGAAGTTGTCAGGGAACATACATATTTTTAAAAACTCCCAACTTTAATTTTTTTTTATAAGCCTTTGGAGGCTATCCTTTCCCATAATCCCTGTGCACTTCCCCCACCCCCAGAGCAAAACATCAGGCCTTCATATTATAGAGGAGAAAATTAAAACAGCACCTTCTCTCTAGTGGAATGGGTAGATAGATCCTGAGTTGAAGACATTGCTTTCCACCTGCAAAACCAAGGCTATGTTTTGTTCATGCTGTTCTAATTAGAAACTGTGTCTTTCTTGGATAATTTCCTTGTCTACCTCCTTTTGTGAACACAGATTTGACAGAACTGGGACAGACAGAAAACAGGAGTTTATTATAACCAATATTTATAGGAACACATCTTTTACAGGAAAGATCATGTCCATATGTTTATAGAGACCCAAAGGTGTAGAGAAATCTATTGGGGGAAGAGGAGTCTTGTTCTAAGCCATGTAGAAAATGAAATGGATGAAAATTGCAAAAGGAAATTTCAATTCTATAGTTTTTGGACTGAAGTGCCTTTTGTGATTAAAAAAAAATGTGTAGCAATCCTGTGCCTTTGTGGAAATTGGGACTATCTGTGAGTATAACAACTTTCGACTTCCACAATTGCAGCTGTGGTGGATAAAGACTGCTTTAGTTTGCATTCTTATTTGTGCTTGTTCTGAAGTCCCAAACTCCCCCACTGACTCGATTCCCATCTTGGGCTGGATGAGGTGCTATGATTGGCTCTATCGCAGTGCCATATTTTGTGTGGTTCTTGGTTCCAAGTATACTCTTTGGTTGTGCTTTCTTTTGTCCCTAGAGGGGAATATAGATTGACCACAGATCTCTTTTTGGAATATTTCAGTGTTTTCTTTCTTATGGTCCTTTGATTTTTAAGAAGAGGAAGATGAACACCATTCCATTTTCAGCGGAAATGCAATTATGAGATAAATGGCTATATTGTTTGGGAAGAGCCAGTGCTCACTGGCATCTCAGGGCCAGCTAAAAGTGGCCAGGTGGAATTCAGTTCCGAGCAATGCTCTTTTCTGAATGAGTTCTTGTCTTTGATTCCCCTGCTTACTGGATACCTTTCACTCCCATCTTGCCTAGGGCCCATCTCAGTGGTTTTCATTATCTGGATCCTCCTTTATTCCCTCCTCTCTTTGTTTCGATTATGAATTGAACTGTGTCCCTCCAAAATTCATATGTTGAAGTCCTCCCCCCACTGCCTCAGAAGGTGACCATTTTTGATGATAGGATTTTTGCAGGTGTAATTAGTTAAGATGAAATCATACTGGAGTAGGTGGTCCCCTAATCCAGTAGGACCAATGGCCTTATCAAAAGGGGAAATTTGGACACAGAGGCAGAGAGACACCATGTGTAGATTGAAGTTATGCTGTGACAAACCAAAGAACTCCCATAAATGAGGAGAGAGGCATGGAACAGATTCTTCCCTAGAGCCTTCCAAGGGAGCATGGCCCTGGACCTTGGACTTCCAGCCTCCGGAATTGTGACACAATAAATTTCTGCTGTTTGAGCCACCCAGTGTGTGGCACTTTGTTAGGGAAGCTCTAGCAAAATGATACAGTCTCTCATCATCACCACTCCTCCAAACACTCACATACACTCCCACCCCCCAAACTTTAGCTTTCCTTTGTTCCATTCTATCAGGACCTTAATGGTGACTGCTTAGTTAAACCACACATCTCCAAGGGGTAACTAGACTACTGTAAGTGAATAATCCATGCTACGTTCTTTCCAAATCCATATCTGAAGAATGTAATAAATCCAATGCACCCCTACTTACTGGAAGCAGCTACCCTCTTGCAAGCTAATCCTGCCTTGAGGGAAGCCAACAACTTCTACAAGGCAGACCTGGGAAAGACTTGTGTTTCTCTTCCCAGAACATGTTGCATTTTAGCAGGTCTTTCAGGGTTTCAAAGTAAAGAAGTCAATAATGGAGACATTTGGCAATCTTTTCCCACATGTCTAGCAAGTCACCTTGTGCAACTGGTAGCTCGAGGCTGTCCCTCTGCCGAAACCCTATTCTGTCCACATGGCTTGCCTCAAATCCCAGCCTGCTCGTGGAAAGTTCTGCAGCAGGTACAGCTTCCTGCAGCTTCTTTCCCTTTCACCCCAGAAGCATTTCCTCAAAATCTCTGCTTCACTGACTAGGAAAAAGAAAAAACTCAACCCATGTATTATTGTTCTCAAAGACGTTGTTCAAACTCAAGAGAACTCACAGATCCCTCTGGAAACCATGCTGTTAAGGGTGGAAGGGAATCAAGAGGGATCGCATTTTGCTCACAACAGCACTCTGAGTGGCTCATGCCCAGAGAGTGACATTTATCCCTGGGAGTAAACTCTAAATTACATCACAAATGAACATTTTAAGATTAAAGCTGACATTTCTGACCTGCCTGCTAGCAGCCATGATCATGCTGAAACGTGACATCATTTATGACACTGGCCGTTAAGAAGCCCAGGGTTTGAGGTCGTAAAACAGTTTTCCAGGCCTGATTTAAGATCGATTTTGCTGTCAGGCTAACTTTACTTTAATATTTAAACGAATGTTTAATGTTTAAACAGTTTGATTGTTCCCTTTTCATTTGTCTGTAGCTTTAACCCGGTGTTACCTATGTTGTAAGGATTTCCCCTTGGGCCAGCTTCCATTTGATGCTGCCCTATCTTTAGCAATATTCTGATTCATCACCCCAACATCTATCATGAATCTAAATCTTTCTTTTCCTTTGAGACGAAATGACTGTCCTGTTCCTGTAGGTGTAGAATTCCTGTGGTATGGATGTCATGATGTTGTATTGTTACAGTTTTGGTATGTTGTTAGACCCATGGGGACAAGTCCTTCCTGGAGAGAGGATAATCTCTCACCTGAAGAATTAGATTGTTCATTGTGTCTAGCCACCAGCTTTGGAATAGTCACCTTTGACCTAGAAGAAGAAACAGAGAGGGCATGCTCAAAGGGGTCTCTAGTTTTGGACTAATGCAGTCCCTTGTTAGTTCAAAAATTTGTAGTAAGGGAGGGACAGCTTTTATTTGGTTTCAGTTGTGCTGAAGTCATCGACAAGGAGTTTTTGTCTGTACTTAGTTCATATAATTATAATGGAAGCTGCTTATATCTGGGACAAGATGGTGATAACTGGGAATCACAACATGTGAATTTCAAGAGGAAAGTAAAATTCATGAAATAACACTGTGGGGAGGCACTTCCCAGTTATCTTTCCTTCCAGTGCTAAATCCAGACTAACTAATAAATCACCTAGCAAAACCCAGCTCGGATGGAATAAAAGAGCTAAGTTATGATATGTGCAGGGCAAAGGGGGCAGTATTTTGTTTTAATAGGGAGTCCTTTTCCCCTTGCATTCTTAACTTAGACATCCTGTCTATTTCTTCTGGGGTTTTCAGAATTTCCCCATTTCTCCCACTGCAGAGATAAAAGGGCAGCCAATTTATGAACTGTGTACCATGGGGATTATAAATCTCTCATTTGTCTGCCCTCATTTCTATCTGATGTATTTTTTCAAAACAATAGCCTGAATTCTGATTTTTAAAATACCATCTGACCAGAGACTCAGCTCGCAATTCCAAGGACCAAATGGGCTTACTGTTGTTTAAGATACTCCTAATTAGTCTTTCTCACCTGGTTTTCAGCTCACATGCATTATAAATATATAAGAAAATAATGTGGCTTTTGAATAACCCCCCAAATTACAATTATTCATCTTTCTGAGTGCTCTATATAGAACTACCAAATCCCAAACCACCAAATTCAAGGATGTTTTATTTATCAGAAAAAGAGAATTGGTTTTAGGAAGCTAGTCTTGACCTCTAATTCAGTTTCTCATGTGCCAGCCTCTGGGGATCTCTGTGCCTCATCATTGATGTTGGGGAGTTATTTCTGCCTCTTTGTGGAAGTAAAGGTAATGTTTATAGCCTATTATGTCAGTCTGCCAAAAAGACTCTGGATTTTATAAGGCGAAACAAAGATACAACCTTGACCTTCTGTCACATGGACCAAATTGTGTGTGTGTGTGTGTGAGAGACAGAGAGAGAGAGAGAGAGAAGGAAAGGGATGGGAGGAGGAGACCATTCACAATAGACCACACGACAGTATCTTCCTCTTTTCTGTGGCTTTCAAAAGGCCATTTCATGAAGAGTAGTCTGGAACTACCCACAAAATCACTTGGTGGGAGAGGTTCTTATTAAAGATGCAGATCCTTAGACCCTCCTCACACACCTGATAAGTCAGAATTCCTGGGTGTACAGCCTATGTGGTACTTATAAAACTGGGGTCTGAGATCCCCTGCAATCAATCATATCACACCTACCCAGGGTGAGGGAAAAGAAAGCAATGACTCCTCTGCTGAAGATGATAAATACAAGGAAACATGGAGAACAGGGAAACAAAACAACTTATGACCAACATGAGCATCAAACACAATCACAGATTAGTGAGAAATAGACCAATACTGAGTAGTGTTCTCTAGACTGCAATTCATGGCCAACCTTGTCCACCACACTGTGTTGTCTTTCATTTTCATTGTGATCAGGGATTCCCACAGTATTTGTAAATCAGAGGAATATGATTCCCCCTTTAACAGACCTCAGTCCTTCACCGTTTTTCTTACTGGGCTTCCACCTTAAGAAATGTCAACTGCTGCCTCCTCTTCCTGGAGAGCTGTTCTATGTGAGTCCCTTTGCCAGAAGGGTGGCGACAGGCAATGCTATCATCGTGGTCCAATGGGCAGTGTTGGGAATGCCCACTGTGTTTACCCAGTGGCATCCCAGAGGAGAATGGGCCAGAGGAAGCTGAGTGTGCAGGGAAGATGAAAAGGAACAGTTGGTGAGGACAAGTTGGAGAGGAGGAAGAACAAGGTGGGAGAAGACACAAAGTTGAAAGCAGTTTCCTGCTTTGCAATATATTATCTACTAATTTGTACGTCTACCCAATCTTTGAGAATTTACTTGCTTGGGAGAGAGATGGCCGAGGGATGGATGGCAAGTGATGGGGTGGAGGTGGGGGAGGCCCTGGTGAAGGAATGCATTCTCTGCCCATCGGATAGAGCAAATGTAACCTTGCCCTCACCTCATACCCCTTCTCAAAAATAAAAATAATAATACCTAATGCTGTTTGTCAGAGCCAGTTTCAGTGCTAAGCACTGATTGATGACAGGCTGGCATTTACTGGCGGTTATAAGGCTTCGAGAGATCACCAAGCAAGTGAAAATAAAGGTGTAATGATTGAATTATATATTCTCTTTCTGTGATTGAAAATAATATCAGACAACTGACTCCAGTGCCAGACAGATTACATAAGCACACGTTAAGTGGTAGAATAAAAATGAGTGATTTTCCTCCTTGACTTAAATACAGCATTAAGTAGTGTGCCCTTGAATTCAGCAGAAAGCAATTTCCTCCTCCCCAGTAACAGCTAGGGGGCATTGCAAATGCAAATTGAGTTAGCTTTGCATTTTTAATATTCCACATATCCATAATTCACTGCTGAGATTTTAGAGATGTTATTGCTACTACTTGGGCACATTTAAATTATTTTGCACCTCTGAACTTCTGCATTAACTTTAACATTGACATTTAAGATATATGTCCTAATCTATAGGGAGGTCTGTGCTTAAAGAAACTCTAGTCGTTGTGACTGGGGGCTCACAACAGTATAGGACAGATTGTCATTTAGTTTGTCATGGTCTCTTTCAAAGGGGAGTGTGTTGAAATAATTCCTGCCTAATAGGAAAAGATAAAAACCTCAACCACTATATTACAATGTGTGGCCATCTCTTGAAAGAACGTAGGTACCCAGGATGTCACCCAGAGCAGTGATGTTAAGAAGTAGCCTACAGACAGACCCATTGTGTGCAATAATTTCTTCAGCTGGCAGTCAATAGTAACCCAATTCTATTTTGAAAACCTGTTTTCAGAAGGTGTAGCAGGATTGTGCTTACCTCGTTGGGAGAGGATGAGACGGGGAAATATCGAGAAATGAGGAACTAATATGGTTCTTGCTGTGTTTTATAAAAGAAAATGGGCTCACATCCCAACATTGTGGGATCATTCTTGACCCCGAAGGCCATTGTTAAGTAACTAGTAGGGGCCAAGTCTGTGAATTGTGCTAAATTCTCATTTGAGAAATAAAGCTGATATATATTCTTCTTTCTTGATTCCATTACACGTGTTATTTTTTATGAAGCACCTGCTCTGAGGTGTGGCAGAGGCCAGGTAGCTGCAGAGGTGGCCCCAAACCCAGAGGAGAGACTGACAAAGGGAACATGCTACTTCAAGAGAATAAGTGATATTTCTTCTTTTTTCTTCTTTCAATCCTTTCTTCCACCCTGAGTCTGGGACATTTATTAGGAGACTTCGGGAAATGGGTTAGGGTTCTAGAGAAAAATAAGAAGTTAACACATATCCTAATGACAAAGAAGGAATCCTATGCAGTCTGGAGTAAGGAAACCTAATTCCTTTATTTTTCTCTGAGGCTATACTTACATTTTAGAGCAAAGTATCCAATTAAAATGATCAAATGTCACTAAGTTGGACTCACCAGGCATGAACATTCTGAATTATAGATTTAAAAAGCATCACTTCCAGGCCTCCTCATGAAGGGCACAAGTGTCCAATAGACTTGGATGAATATCTAGTTCTATTTAGAATGAAGTATAAAAGGGAATGTCAGTTAGATTAAATCTACCACCCCCTTTCTCCACATTTCCTCTCCCTACCAAACACACACACACCCTCTTCGCAAACCCTGTAAGGTCCAGTTTACATTGCAGAAGTTAATCAACCAAAAGAGATTTCCCATGAATGCGGTGGCTCTTCTAAAGAGCTGGCCAATTCCCTCTCCCTCCCATCTTTCTCTGTTTCGGGATGAGGGTGACTCCTTCTGGAATGGGGACGATAAGGGAATTTCCTCCTCCATGTCTGTCTCATTGTTGGGACTCCTTTGAGCTTGTGCTCAAATTGCTCTGACCTCAAGGAATCCCTCCAGGAAAGGCCACCCAGAAGACTTTAGATCTTTTCACTTCTACTCTCACTTCCTTGCTGACCAGCCTAAAAGAGCAAAACCTAACCAAACCAACCCCCCCCCCCAAAAACCCAATCAAGCAAAAAACCAAACCAAACCAAACCAAACCAAACCAAACAAAAACCCCAACCTATATATTGTGTGGAAAAAGTCGTCTTCGGTTCCACGAGGGAAAGGGGACTTATGTTTCTCCCCTTTCCCCTCGTTCTGCTTTTATTTCCTCTTCCTCATCCCTGTTTTTCTGTTCTGCTATTTTTCATTTTCTCACCAGAAGATCTCTACGGTCTCTCTGGAAATCTCTCTTTCCAGGTAGCTCTCTGAAGTCAAGTCCCATGTGACAAACACCCAGCAGCTTTAGCATCCTTTCATTCAAAACAGTTCATTGAGTGTCTATACACCAGGCACTGTTCTAGGTGCTTGGGGGACAGTAGTAAATGGTACAGAGAAAACCCTGCCTTGGGAGCCTGTATTCTGCTGGGGAGAGAGACCGGCAACACATTCAGTAAGGAAGTATATTATCTACTATGTTAAAAGGTGATAAGTGCAATGCAGAGGAACAGCATATAAAATGGAGGGTTGCACATTCACCTAGTGTGGTCAGGATCGCTTGTTTAAGAAGGAAATGTCTGCGTAAAGACTTGAAAGAAGGGAAGCAGTCAGCCCTGAGAATGTCTCGAATAGAGCATTCCAAGTAGAGGGAGCTGCCAGGACCAAGGCCCCCAGGTGGGTCTAGTCAAGGAACAACAAGGAAGTGAACGTGGCCGGGGCTGCTAGAACGAGGAAGAAAATTGTAGGGCATGTGGGGACAGATCCGGTAGGCTGTTGAGGCCGTTGCAAAGACTTGGGCCTTTATAATATTTTATTCTTTGTTTTTCTCAAGGACTAATTGTACCAAACATTAGGTCCTTAGGGAACCTGCTTTATCTAATATATTCAAATGATTTATAATTAGCATATAAATTGTATATAAAAAGGCACTTTCAGAAGACTCAAAGAGTTTGTTCTCTTTAGCAGTATAAATATCTTTTATGTAATATTCTTTGTACTCTTGGTTGTCTGGCACCCTGAGCCTGCTTTAACCCATAATGGATACACTCATCCCAATGTATTGGGATATACCAATCCCAATTTTGACAATGTCTGTCTGAATTCACAAATTCTGTATTGGGTGCATTTTCTTCTGCAGGTAGTATTGTAGATAGGCAGTATTGGTTCTTAGCATTAGTAAGAGACAGAAACCTAACAAGAATTGCCTACATTTAATTATTTGGTATGGTCACATTAGCATTTAAATTTTTATTTGCAGTAAGAGGAGAAAGGTAGTAGTTTGGCTTAAAAGTATTTTAGAAGGAGATAACATTGTTTTATTTTAAAAATGTAATTGATGATGACTAGTAAGAAAGTCACAGCTTTATTGGAAGTCACAAGACCTTGAGTCTTGAAATAACTAGAGTTTAAACAATATATTGTTTATGTGTACTTTACAATATACTTTCACACACATGATCTCATTGGATGCTTGTACCTGCAAATGAGTGGGGCAAGTGTTGTTATTCTCATTTTTCAAAGAAAGGTTATAGGATTTATCCAAGGTCATGCAGTAATGGACAGAGGCAGGACTTGAACCTAGGTCTTCTGACTTCAAAAGCAGGTCCCACTGATGAGCCACTGTTATCCATATGAATATGAACTAAAATTCAGGGTAGAGAACCACAACTCTAAATTACATTCAAATACTAGATCTTGTAGCACAGGCTATGAATGTGCTATTGAAATACAGAAAAGGGGAAAATTCCTGGGACCTAGATTAAGCTACAGGTGGCCTCCTGGAAGAAGGGATGAGAGCTGTACCTTGAAGCAAGTGTGTATGAGAGCTGGTGGAGTAAAGGGGGAAAGCCAAAGCCAGCTCACCATGAGAAAGTCTCGGGTCACCAAGCACATTTCCCAGAATAATGGGGGGGTGGGGGAGGAGGACTTGTCAGTGGGGATTCAGGCCTTCCCTCAGGGAACCTGCCTAAGTGCCGGGAGGTACCTTCTGTAGAACGAATGGACTCAGGGAAGGATACCGGTCCATTCCCCTGCCTGTGCAGAGGTGAGAACTGAGTCCTAAATCACAACAGAGAAGCTGCCTTTTCTTTTCTTCCTCCTAACTTCCTATACCCCACTGGACACAGTAATCCTTTCCCTGACTCTTAGGTGAAAACTACTGGCTTAGACTGATTGGCAGCACATGGTGCAGGTAGCCACAGACAAAATCAAAGAAAAGTGAGACCCAGGGTTTTTTTCTGTGATGTGGGAATGAAAGAGTTGTATTCTCCTGAGAAGTTGAACACCTGTTCTAAAATGATAGTTTGACTTGGCTGGCTCTAGCTCCTTCTTGTTCTGTGGGGCTGGTTGACCGCTGAGTATCTGGTGCTCTTGCTCCCTGCTTCCCCAATAGGAGCACATAGTCTGTACCTCCTGCAGCCAGAAGTGCAGTAAATTCTGGTTTTTAAGATAGCCAAACAGTATGGAGGACAAAAGGATGTGTTGAAAGTTTTTTAAAAATTGTGTTTTTTTGTTAAAAGCACTCACTTTCATGAATCATTTTCCATGGCCTGGAGAGAACCTCTCTTTCCTCAAAAGTCTTTGTATATATGTTTGCATTCACTTAATGATTACTTCCCTTTCTTTGCCTCATGGTTTGCCAAACCAGATCCATTGGGATCTTTTCATCCTTTTCCGTAACTTAAGTTTTGAAGGTTCTACTTCCTGCACATCTTTAAATTAACCTGCATCTTGCTTGGAGACCCAGGCTCTGAAAATGTAGTTTCACCAGCAAAGCTGCCAGAAAAGCCTCTTGCTTTCTCAGCCTGTCACACTGTTTTTGTTGTGTAGCTCTGGATCTGAATCCCCATGATCCGGTTCAGGGCAACTGTGAGCACCCTGAAGCCTCTGCATTTTACCAAGAGGGTGCAGGTTACAATATCACCCTGTGGTTAAGAATTGGATATCTGCAAAGTCAGAGGGACAGAAGCAGATTGGTGGTTGCCAGGGGCTAGTGGGGAGGGGAGTGGGAGAGGGTGGCTGCTTAAAGGATACAGGGCTTCCTTCTTGGGTAATGACAATGTTCTGGAGCTAGATAGTGGAGATGGTTGCATGACCCTGTGAATGTACTATTGCTAGGCCTGGAAATGCTACTGAATTTTATACTTTAAATTGTTCAAAATCATGAATTTTATGTTATATAGATTTTATCACCATTAAAAAAAACAATGGGGCACCTGGGTGGCTCAGTTGGTTAAGCGTCTGCTTTTGGCTCAGGCCGTGATCTCCGGGTCCTCAGATTGAGCCCCACATTGGACTCCCCACTCAGTGGGGAATTTGCTTCTCCCTCTGCCCCTCCTCCTGCTCATTTTTTTTTCTCTCCTTCTCTCTCTCAAATATATAGTCTTAAAAAAAAAGAATAGAGAATCTGAATTTAGAAAGTGCTGGATACAATTCCAGCTCCATTCCTCATGATCTGTGACACTCTGGGCAGATGCCATAACAGTGTCAAAGCCTCCATTTCTTTAGCAGTAAAATGGGATGAATAATTCCATCTGCCCAGTAGAATTGCTCTGAAGATTAAATGAGATGGTACATGTAGAGCGCTTAGCACTTATTTTTATGTTAATTAGTAAAACAGAGTGTAATATGGATATTGGGATGGGGATCTCCTCCTGGTCTAAGACAGATTGTCTTCAGGCCCCAGATTTCATGGCTAGAAGAAAATCAGAGGCATACCCCTGGGGCTTTTCTGGTATCTGCAGCTTCATTAGATGTGTCTATTTTTTTAAAAAGATTTTATTTATTTATTTATTAGAGAAAGAGAGAGAGCAAGTGAGAGAGAGAGCATGAGCTGGGGAAGGGGCAGAAGGAGAGGGAGAAGCAGACTCCCCACTGAGCAGGGAGCCCGACACTGGGCTCAATCCCAGGACCCTGGGATCATGATCTGAATCGAAGGCAGATACTTAACCGACTGAGCCACCCAGGCACCCCTAGATATGTCTGTTTTGACCTGGAAGCTGAATTGAATCACTTAACTATTTTTATTTTATTTTTTTTTGTAAGAACCTGCTTGTACCAAGTATCTTGTTGTTCTTCTAGACATCATTGATGGTTGGGAGGTGCTTACTGAGGGGGTAAAGTTTGCACAATAAGAAGCATTGACCATTGCTGTTCCTTTCTCTCTTTTCTCAACTTTTCCCTTTTTCCTTTTGGAGCCTCTCCTTCTCCCTCTTACAGCCCTTCCCCCTTTCCCCTTCTAATATGTGGAGTAATGGTCCCCTTTCTCTGAAGCTTCATGTTCTTAGACTCCACTTTTACTCCAAGAATTTCTCAAAGCATTTTTCTACCTGGAATGGATGCATCTCTGAGGACAGCGCTAAGAAGTGATGTTCTTTACCATCTAACAGAATTTAAAGGAGGGCAGGCTTTTCACTGAGCTCTTTGGCATGTTTAATTCACACTCAACCAGCACTGAGTCCTAGTTGAAGAATTGGTGCTGCCTGGTACTTCCTAGCATGTGAACAGCCAAAAAAGCAGAAGTGAGACAGGTTTTCCTAAGATCATTCTATACCTAGTATTCCATAAGTGCAAAAGCTGCCACTAGTCTGTATGACACCATGTCCATGTGCCCCATTCCCTTGACAAATGCAGCCAATGCCAGGGTATGAGGACTGTTTATTGAATTGAAGGCTGCATTTCAATCTATATTGGCCCTCAGCTTGGCTACCTTGAGCAGTGAACAACCTCCCCAACAGTTCATGGCAGCCCTGTAAGTAGGTATATGTTATCTTTAAGGTAAAACTTGACCAGCAGCTGCTTACCCCACATTCTGTCCTCATAATGATTAACAGAATTATTGATTAAAGAAACAAATAAAAAACAGTGATGGGAGTTAAAATAACATCTCTATAAGCAAATCTGTTTAATCTACAAACTATTCAGGGAGATAATCTTAAAGTGATAACATGTTTTTTTCTTTTAATTTTAAGGTCCTGCCATTATTCATTACATTAAAGGTTATTGTTCTAATGAATTGTTCATGGTAGGAAAAAATAAGTTTTACCTTCTGTTCTAATTGGTGAGTGATATGTGAACTAATCAGAAACCTGTGCCATGGCCTCCATTAAGGCACCAGATGTATTTGGCTGAGGAGAGATTTGTTGAATAGCTTCAACCTTTAAGTGCAGAGGATAAATGGATGGTGACATCATTATACCTTGACAAATAGAAATTATATCATGCCCTTTTTTCCCTTTTCATTACTAAGGATGATTTATTTCAGTGGCTTTCAATTCATAAACCTATGGATTGTCTGTAAAGTTAAAAACCTTTTAAATTTGTAACATGCAATAGAGATGGTTAATAGCATTCATGAACCACGCTATATAATGTTACTGGAGCTGTTTTCTCAGTAAAAGTACATTATAAACAGGTGCTTGGAATTTACAGCAAAGAAATCTGTGAGCCTCATATGCCTGGTCTTATTTCCCAACCAACCGTAATGCTAAGTTATCATAAATGACATGACATGTGACCCTGTTACATTTCATCTTCATCAAATGCCGAATGATACAGGAAGGTCTTGGAATAAAACTTAGAGTCAATAGAATTGTCTGTATCATGCAAAATAAGCTCAGGCTCTCCCATAACCTTTGTTCTCCCAGTAAATCCTGTGTTTATTGTTGTACTTGATTGTTTTGAATATACACTGCCTGTAATGCCTGGGGATTTCCATGAAATTTTGTTATTACTCAAGATTACATCTCCTCTCATTCATGGAAGCCTGTGAATTTGAAAGCCTAAAAAGGGGAGTGTGCATTTGCTTGGGTAATCTATTCTCTGGTCTAGATTATATGACAAAATAAATCCTGGATGCTTAAGGGATGAGATTTGAATGAATTGCAACAGGAAATAAAAACAAGTTAGATTTGTTTATCTGGGACCCAAATCAGGAACTAAATGGTTGTATGAAGAGGGGAGGTGTGTGTGTGTGTGTGTGTGAAATGGGTGGGGGCTGGAGGGTGGGGAGAAGGAGAAATATGAAGAATAAATTAGAGGTAACATTAATAAAAGGTAGACTGGAGGATGACATTTTTTTAAATTGAAGTATAGTTGAAACACAATGTGACACTAGTTTCGGGTATACAACATAGTGATTTGAAAAGTCTGTATGTTATGCTATGCTCACCACAAGTGTAGCTCCCATCTGTCATCATACAATGCTATCACACGTTGACTATACTCCCCATGTTATACCTTTCATCCCCGTGACTTATTCACTCCATAACTGGAAGCCTGAATCTCCCACTCCCCTTCACCCATTTTCTTCATCCCCCACCTCCTGCCCTCTGGCAACCATCAGTTTGTTCTGTGTTTATGGGTCTGTTTCTGTTTTCTGTTTGTTTATTCATATGTTTTGTGTTTTAGATTCCACATATGAGTGAAATCATATGGTATTTGTCTTTCTCTGACTTATTTCATTTAGCATGATACCCTTTGGGTCCATCCATGTTGTCACAAATGACAAGATCTCATTGGCAGTTGACGTTCTTACCATGAAGTCTTTTGTATTGAGGATGGAAGGAAATTAGAATAAGATTAGCTACCTTGGGAAATAGATGAAGCAGAAAATACAACAGCATCAGTAAAGACAGTAAGCAGTGAGGCACACACCTGCCTTAACCCCCTGGCTCTAAAGGGAGAAAGGTCTCTGTGAGGCTCTGGGTGTTCAACGAAAGGTGAGCCTGGGAAGCAGTGAGCTTCCTGGTAAGTATCACATGGAAGGCTATACAGAACTTTTGTCAAATTGGATATGATTTAAGGCTGTGATAGTATCTCAGGGCCAAAGGAGTTTGCCGCAGGACAGCATCAGCAATGACATGTCCTTACTGCCACACATTTCCAAAGGGCTTGTTGGAGAACTCTTGACAAGACCGACAAATCTCCCCATGAACCCAATGGCCAAATTGCTGTCGCCGAGTAAACATGATTATGTTGTAGGTAAAGGCTTGTGAGCTAACCTGTCATGCCGCCGACATCCTCCTGGTAAGCAGCCCAAACCCTGCAGACACAAGGCTGTTCCTAGCAGAGAACTGTCGGCCCCAGTGTTTCCTGCACCTTATATCACACACAGGCTGCCATGTCTGGGGGGCATGTCTGTCCAATTAGCGCCACTGCTATGTGGGCATTTATGGCACACATTTCATTTTTCAAGCATTTTATAATCCTATGCTGTGTTTCTTCCACACCCACTCTACTCCCTGCCCCTGCCCACACACGTCTTAGGCTAAACAACGTCTGTATTCTTCGCAGTATCCTTCACAGAGCCTCAGTGCTTATTTGATCATAGCATCCAGTTTTGACTCTAGAATTTAAAAGAACTCAGGGTCCAGGAGAGCAACACAAATAATCGGAAGGTTAGAAAATGGGACCAGGGATAAAGGTTAAAGAAATTGAGATTTTTTTTTAAGATTTTTTAAATTTTATTTATTGCGAGAGAGACAATGAGAGACAGAGAGCATGAGAGGGAGGAGGGTCAGAGGGAGAAGCAGACTCCCTGCTGAGCAGGGAGCCTGATGTGGGACTCAATCCCGGGACTCCAGGATCATGACCTGAGCCGAAGGCAGTCGCTCAACCAACTGAGCCACCCAGGCGCCCAGAAATTGAGATTATTTAGCTCTGAAAAGAGAATAATGATGGGTGACTTAATAGTGTTCCACAGAGTCTGTAAGTGCTGTTTTCTGGGAGGTTATAAAAAAAGTCCAAACCACCCTTACACACTCACTTGACCATGATCTCTTGGCTTTTATTTTTTTTTCCCCATAGGAAACGATTTCAAGTATTTTTCTCTCATTTATTCACTTATTTGGAGGGGGAGAGCAGGGTAGGAAATGAAGAGGATGAGGTAAAGGGAAGACAGCTACTTACTTAGCTACTGTTTACTGTACAAGGCAGACTACAGGCTGCCTGTCCCCCACAGCATGGCTGCTGTCTTCACCCACCATAGTCTGTCCTTGTGGGACTCCACAGGTGAAGTCCTGAGGGTTCAAGAGCCTTGTCTTTACATATTTATATACAACCTCGTTGAGAACCCTTGGGAGCAGAGCTAAAGTAGCAGAACAGGGAAAGAACATTAGCATGGAGTTAGGAGTGGGCTCATAGAATATCTAAGCCTTGAAAATAAAATCACCTAATTTCTTTTATTGCTTCCCTAAACATGCAGCGACCTGCTTAAAAGCAGAGCTCCCCACCTTGCCCTCTACTCTTTCCCCTTGTGAGGGCTGAGAATGTGATTAGGTCAGGAAGGACCAGCCGTCTGTACTCTCCTTTTAGCAGTACTCAGAGGGTAAAGCATGGAGTTCGTATTTAAATCCCCAGCACAATCCTGGACACAGATAAATTTCTCCGTAAAAGTTGGTTGAATTGAATTGACTATCCAAACTTTCCAGTTTTTGAATGAGATTCAGGAAGGTATTAAACTATGGAAACAGTACACTTTCAGGAGTAAGTTCCAAATTCAAGGTCTTGACTCTCTGGAGTGAGTTGAGGGTGAGGAGGTAGAGAAACTGTTGGCAATTTCTAAAACGGAATCTTAGATTGGAACAATATGTTTTGAATTTTATAAAGAAAGGGACCATAGCTGGCAAATATCCAGAAGATGAGGGGGGCTGGTTAGTAATGTTAGTAACCATTGTTAGTAATTCCCCAAGGAACAAAAGTGATACAATCAAGTTTAGTTTTACATAGCCTGGTCTACAGTGACAAGATGGAAAAGAGAAGTAACTCTTTGCCCAAGATTACCAGGTGTTACAGATGGAGTTGCATTCCCCCTCACCAATGTTGAAGACTTAACCCCCAATACCTGTGAATGTGATCTTATTTGGGAGAATAGGGTCTTTGCAGTTGATCAAGTTAAGAAGAGGTCATGAGGGTGGCCCTGAATCCAATATGACTACGCCCCTATAAAAAGGGGAGATTTGGACACTGAGACATACACACAGGGAGAATGCCATTTGAAAATTGGAATTATGTTTCCAAGCCAAGGAACACCAAAGATTTCTAGCAAAGCACCAGAAGCCAACAGAGACGCATGGAACAGAGGAGATCCAAGAGAGAGCTCACAGCCTTCAGGAGGAACCAACGCTACAAACACTTTGATTTTGTGCTTCCAGCCTCCAGTCCTGTGGGACAATATGTTTCTGTTGTTCAAGCCATCCAGTATGTAGTATTTGTCACGGCAGCCCAGGAAACTAATACATCTGGGTAAATGACTCAGTCTCTACCTTCTTTGGTAAATATAACTCATGGGTCTAAGCATTAGCAATGGGGCTCCTCTCTCTTCAAGGAAAGCTAAGTGTTTCATGTTCTTCAAGTTTCAGAGCTTTGCAGCACATATGAGACCGAATTCCTTCCCTTTCCTCTCTCCATCCTTCACCCCACACTGAATCATAACTTCAGGGCTGGGTATTTATTTATTTACTAAAAGCCATAGTTAGCAATAGATTTTATTTTCCAAATGTGTTCTCAAACTTCTCTTTGCCATGCCCTCCTTTTGAAATAGCCATTCACACGATCATTGATGCAACATTATCAGTTTGGTGTTTCAGCCTCCAGATGTCTTTTTGGGGATGAGTTTGCATCTGTTAGAGATGAAATTACTAAGTGCCATCATTGCTTTTCCTTGTGGAAAATTACTTAAGGGCAAACAAATCGTTCTCCTTGACTCCTGATGCATTTTAAACTAAGTCATCCTTTTGTTCTATCAATAGCGAAAAACAAGCATCTGTCAAAAACTGGTCAGGCAAAGGGGTAGTGACAACAGGGGAAAGATGTAAACTCATTGCCTTTTGTCTTTACATATTTATATACAACTATTTTTCGTTTTTCTCTAAGACTAGCCAGAGACAAGATGTTGAAGCAAAGTTTATCTGCTCTCTCCTAGCCACAGCCCCTGCATCTTGCTGTCATTTCAAGACAACCCCTTTACGCCTGTACAGGCTGCCAGATGTTTGTTACCTCTAAGTTTTATGACATTAAAACTTGAATTTGTTATTGTGGGAGTTTAGGACTTTGCCAGCTGGGGGCCTGAAAGCTATCTGCAGTTTTCTTTCTGCTGTTGGATCCATAGGGTGAACACTCTCATGCCATGTATAGCCAGAGCCCAGCTAAAGTGCCCACCTCGTTAAGAAAACCTGCAAGGAGGTGCACTTCAGAGACCATATCAGACCATCTGGCCACTTCAGAGAAGTTGGCCCTTACCCACTTGGCCATTAGCTAAGTCAGCCTCACTGTTTACTGTACAGGGCAGACTACAGGCTGCCTGTCCCCCACAGCATGGCTGCTGTCTTCACCCACCATAGTCTGTCCTTGTGGGACTCCACAGGTGAAGACCTGAGGGTTCAAGAGCCAGGGCTCTTTCTGGACAAGCTTAAATGAATACCTTCTTTCTCCATTGTTTTTTTCCTCCTGCTTCATTGTCCACTCATTCCTGCAAGGCACTACCAGGTGGCAGTAATCACTGACTTACTGTCTTCACATGCCCAGGGCCCCACATCTGTGCAATGACAGACGTTTACTGCCTGATTTTTCCATTCTGTTTTGGTAAATTGGCCTAATTTAAAGCACAACTCACACGTGATGCTGAATCTGACATAGACAGCTACTTACTTAGCTAATCGTATATCCTGTCCTTTCTTTAGCCACAGCTCCCATTTTAGCTCAGGGCAGCAATATGCCCACTTAACAAAATTCCCTTTGCATCTAGAAGTGATCAAGCAATCTAACTCTGATCAATGAAGTGAAAGCAAAATTCTGCTGGGTGAGGACTCCGAAAGCTATTATTCTCTTGTTAAAAGGAAACAGTTTCAGTTGGCACTCAGTTTTTTTCTCCCCCTCCTCATCTTCCTGCCAAATTTGCAGATATGATGTCTAGAGCAGCTCTGTGTAATAATACTTCCTATGATGCTGGAAATGAGCTATATCTGCACCGGTCAATATAGTAACCACTTGCCCATTGGACTGTTGAGCACCTGAAATGTGGCTAGTGTGACTGAGGAACTGAATTTTTGATCTAACTTAATTTAAACATAAATAGCCACATGTGGCTAGTCACTACCTATCAGATGGCATAGAGAAGGTGCAGCCTTCATCCTTCAAGCAAGCGGATGAAAGCAACACTCTTAAGGGCAGTGGCCAGGCAGTGCAAGAAGAGCCCATTGAACAGGTCCCCAAGTTAGCATGGTAGCTGGGCAGCCCTGGACTGCTTGTTACATGAGAAAAATAGACCTTGATTCAGAAAAGCCACTGTTGTTGGGTTTCTGTTAAATGCAGTTTCATGTGATTATACCAGGTACTCTGACCAAAATGTTCATACTCAGTGTTCATACTCAAGTGTAGCTTCTGGGAGAGGCGATTCTTTTTTTCTTTTTTTTAAGATTCATTTATTTGAGAGAGAGAGAGAGCAAGGGGGTAGGGGCAGAGGGAGAGAACCTCAAGCAGACTCCCCACTGTGTGCAGAGCCCGACGCAGGGCTTGATCCCACCACCATGAGATCATGACCTAAGCTGAAATCAAGATTTGGATGGTTAACCTACTGAGCCACCCAGGCGCCCCAAGCAGAGGCAATTCTTGAAGAAATTTGAGTAATACAATAATGACTTTATATAGGACTTCCCCTTGTGCAATCTGGCTTTGTAGTGAAGTCTTTCTCCCTGAATCTGCTTTTTGGATTTGCATTTCTAAATGCTTGTCTAGCCACATACATACGTGGCTTGTACTCTAAGCACAGTGGCTAAGCACTTGGGAATTGGAATCAGGTTTGTTGGCTTTGCATCCCAGCTCTGCCACTTACCATGCAGCTTTGGGGAGGCCACATCCCTTTTAGTTTAGCTTTGGTTTCCTCATCCACAAAATAGGATTACCCTTCCAGGGTATCATAAGGATGAAAACGAAGCAGTGACAGGCATAGTGCTTTTAAACGGTACCCAGCACAACACAGGCATCTCAAGAATGTTAGCTGCTGTCATTGTTATTTTCCAGCCGGTGGGCAGAACTACTACTGATTTAGAGTGTGCATTTAAAAATGTACTTCCTTGAACGTCAAAAGAACCAGGACCAGAAGCCTGGTCTCTTGCCTCCCAGATCAGTGCTTTTTCCGCTTTCACAACATTTCCATTGGACAGACTTTGGGGATACGGCACCATAAAATCTATACTCTCAATCCTGTGACTGCTCATCACCTGAGGAGTTCACCTTTCCACATTACTCTTCCTGTTATTTAAGGACTAATGTTTCTTTTGTTTGTATTCCAGATCTTTTGCTTGTTCATTATCAAAATAGCTCTATAGAAAGAGAACAGGGACTTTGAAAGCAAATAGGTTGAATCCTAACTCTGTCGATAATAGCATTTGTGACCCTGTGCCAACATATCAGTTTCTCTGCACCTGCTTTGCCTCCTCGCTAATATAAGAATAATAGGATGTTGTGAGGGTTAGATGGAATGAGATAAATATAAGGCAACTAGCAGGGTGGGCAGTTACAAATTTTAACTCTCTTCCCTTTTGTGAAGTCCCTTTCTGGATAGCTTTTCCCAAGAAGGAATATAACTAGATGGCAGTTATTTCTGGCTGGCATAGAGGAGGGAGTTTCTAGCTATCATAACTCTAAGAAGATTTAGGGGTCATAACTACCATCATAGAATCTTAAGCTCAGACTAGGCCTGAAAGATCTTCTAGTTGAGACCTTCTGTACTGATGAAAACCTTTACCCAAAGAAGTCAGGGACTGTGAATCTTAGAGCTCTAAGAGATTGGAGTAACCACTCTAATTCAACTTGCTTTCTGTTCTGTAGAACAGAAATCCTCAGGGAAGTACTGGATTATAAAATTCTCATTTCAGGGTGCCTGGGTGGCTCAGTTGTTAAATGTCTGCCTTTGGCTCAGGTCATGGTCCCAGGGACCTGGGATCGAGTCCCACATCGGGCTCCCTGCTCGGCAGGAAGCCTGCTTCTCCCTCTCCCACTTCCTCTGCTTGTGTTCCCTCTCTTGCTGTGTCTCTCTCTGTCAAATAAATAAAATCTTAAAAAGAAACTCATTTCAGGAGTTTTCATCTTTTCAAAGATACTTATCCCTACTCCATGGATACACAGAGCTGACTAAATATGCAAGTCAAGAGTTTCTCAGCAATGGGCATGATCTTTCAGGAATGCTTTTAGGAACCAAAGAGAGAGGAGGTGGCAGGGAGAGGCTCTGTCTGATGGGAAGAGCACTATCTAGCATGGGGTCAAAGGGGTCAAGTTGCAGGGGTGCCACTCATGAGGGCATGACTTTGGATAAGCCATTTAAAATTCTCCCATCCTGTGTTCTTCATCTCAAAATGGGGACTCTAATACCCACTTTCAAGCATAGACATGTGGGTCAGATGAGATCATGTACCTGGAAGCACTTTGTAAAGTGTAGATTATTCTGGTAGAGTAGGGTTATCACATTTCCTAGTAGGTGTGAATTAAAATTCTCACTTCAGTGGATTTGGATCCTCTCAAAATGCTGTGCCCGGGTGCCTCTGAGAACACAGAGAAGCCTTAAAAATTCTATGTATAGATTTGACCTCTCTACTTGAACTCCAGAAAGTTGGCAGTGTGAACTTAGATATGTCACCATTTCTAGAAGTACAGAGTCCAAGGTTCTTACAAAAGTTGCATGTTTCTTTTCTTTTGTATTTTTGGAGTCTTAAATCACAAAAGATCACTCAGCTTCTGAAGGGAACTCTTGGTGAATTATGATCTTCTGTGAACTTGCTGGCAATGTGCTCTCATATTAGAAGAGTTAGTGGTTGAAAATGACTCAAGAGTTTCTCCACACTGATTGGGGAAAGCTTTCTGAAAAATATCATCACATCTCTCTCCAGCCCTGGAAATTCTTGGTGCCACGTTTTGTCTGATCCTTCTGATGTATTTATTCCCAAGGGTGACATAATGACATCACTGAGTGAATTCTATCTAATTAACTGGCTGAGGGTAAACATAATTGAACTCAACTGCTCCGTATTTTGAAGGGCGTGTACTTTTATCTTTGTATGATGGTACTGAGGCAAGTGAGTTCTAAACACACACAGATCATTCTGTGTGCTGGTTTACATCTTTGCCTCACATTACCTAATTCAACTTCAGTTACACTTCAGAATAGAATAAATGCAAGTTCATACTCATAAATACATAATATGGACAGATGTACATATCAGTAGTTCATATGTTAAAATGATGCTTCTGGCATTGATAAAAATGTACCTATGTGAGAAGAACTGAGCATATAATTATATATACGGGGTGCCTGGGTGGCTCAGTCGTTAAGTGTCTGCCTTCGGCTCAGGTCATGATCCCAGGGTCATGGGATCGAGCCCCGCATCGGGCTCCCTGCTCCGCGGGAAGCCTGCTTCTCCCTCTCCCACTCCCCCTGCTTGTGTTCCCTCTCTCGCTGTCTGTCAGATAAATAAATAAAATC
Source organism: Mirounga leonina (assembly GCF_011800145.1). Classification (NCBI taxonomy): domain Eukaryota; kingdom Metazoa; phylum Chordata; class Mammalia; order Carnivora; family Phocidae; genus Mirounga; species Mirounga leonina. The sequence goes on from NW_023270451.1 coordinate 41,041,592, forward strand.
TTAAAAAAAAAAAAAAGAAATATCTACAACAGTATGGTTAACTTGGGTCAATTTTAGGTGAGGAATAGGGTCCAAAACTGCTTTTAGAATTAAAAATTGGAATTTTTTTTTTCTCTGCCAGTGAAAGTTAAAACTGAGGAAATAAAGCAGTGGAGAAATAAATGATTCATCTAGTATCATTGGGGAATAGAAGTAGGATCATAACTCACAGCACTGAAATTTCTAGGTGGTTCTATTTTTTTCTGAACAAAGGAAGGATATTTGGACAGTTTTTTTTTTTTTTTAAAGATTTTATTTATTTATTTGAGAGAGAGAGAATGAGAGACAGAGAGCATGAGAGGGAGGAGGGTCAGAGGGAGAAGCAGACTCCCTGCAGAGCAGGGAGCCCGATGCGGGACTCGATCCCGGGACTCCAGGATCATGACCTGAGCCGAAGGCAGTCGCTTAACCGACGGCAGTCGCTTAACCGACTGAGCCACCCAGGCGCCCTGGACAGTTTTTTTAAGCTCCTCTCCTAGTAATTCAGAAATTTATTAACTTGCTCATTTTTTTAAAAAATGATGTCTTAACAACCTGGTATTAATTAATTTATTGTTACACTTCTTGGTGTCTGCCATTTTCTCTTTACAAAATGTTCTCCAGTCAGGCCTTACTGAGTGACAAACTTACTAAAGACACAAAATTTTTTGTTCTACTTTATCTTATTAACTGTAACAGTTACAGCTCATGTAGTACATCTTGAAGTCCCCTGGAAATTTATTATTTTCAAGAAAATTTTCTATTAACCTGTTCAGTCTCCTGTGGTTTGTCAAACTCAGGTCTCTTCAAATGAGGCGAAAACAAATTCAGATTGCGAATCAACTGATGCCCTCCTCCATTCTGTAATGTAATATGCACTGGCCTTTAGAAGAGGCTTCTTCTTCTTGTAGGGAACATGTTCCTTATAAAAGAAGGTACAGGAAGATGAAGAAGCAGAAACCCTGCCCCAGGATCTGCTACTCTCAACTCACTTTTATGTCCCACTTGTCTACAGCAGTAAGATGTTCCACTGGTGGTCTCAGATGAACCATGCTTCCTGGTGCTCACCATTTACATATTCCTTTTCCATATCGATTCTGGGCTTGGCCCATGCGACTTAACCTTGACCACTTAGCAAGTCTTATGCAAGCAGAAGCTTCACAAGCACGACACTTTGGAATCCTCCCTCTTGGAACCGTGAGACCACCATGCCATGGGGAAGCCCAGGCTAGCCTCATGAAGAGACCACGTGAAGGAGAACTGAGGCTTCAGATGTATAACCTCTGGGAAGTCATTGGAACCAGTCCAGCTGAAGCCCCAGACATGGTGGAACAGAGATGAGCTGTCTCTCCTGTTTTCTGCTTGTTCTCACCCACAAAATGGTGAACAAAATCACAGGATTAAGTGTAGTGTAGCACTTAAGGGCACAGACTCTGGAGCCTCATTGCCTGGGTGTGCCATAGCAAACACTGCACGTGTGTTAGCTGCTGTGTTTCCCAAACCAGGCTCTCGGGGAGATTGGCTTAGGCAGTAGCAGCCAAGGCACGTGAGAACAGAGTGACGTCGCTGATAACTGGCTTGTTGCATGGAATCACTGGAATTGGTATATTAGCAGCACTGTAATGAAGGGCTGTGATTCCTCCCAAGTCCCTTCCCTTTTGGAGACTGTTCTGACTCAAAGGGGAGACTCCTGTGTGATTTTGTCAACACAAAAAGGAAGGCACAAGGCCTTGAGTCTGGATTTGGACTCGCCCTGCTGGATTTAGTGTTGTTCTGAATTAGTTTCACAGTGTTAAGTCACTTAGGCCCTGTGGACTTCAGTGTCACAGCTGTTAAAAGAAGGAGGGTCAGACTTGCTGGCCAGCGCTTGATGCTCTTCTCTGATGGAATGATGAGAGTTCAGATGTCAGGCCTATGAGGAGGTATTTGGGGCAGATGAGCACCCCATACTCCTGAGATAATGTCAAAGACTCACTACAGAACCCATTCCCCACTCCACCCCTGCCCCGGCATGTAGATCTGCCCTCTCCTATCCTACCACTTGCTCCTGCCTTAGCTATCCTTACATCCTACTTCAGTATCTCTATCACCTCCTTGCCTGAGGCAGCAACATGTCTCGATTACCATTGTATTCTTGGGGTCATTGCTTTGTAAGTGCTCAGTAAATATTTGGTAAAAGAACCAAGTAAGTCACCATGATTGTCAAGAAGAAAGAGAGGTTCCTAGACTCCTGCTTCACCCCCCTGTCTTTCTGTTAACTCTCAGGAGGAGGAAGGTGCTGGGAGGAAGAGTGAACAGCCCTAAAAGAGGTCTAGTAGGGTGAGGAGGAATTGGAAGATAGGCCTCTGGGACTTTGAAATTAGTGCAAATTGCTCCCACTCTTCAGAATGTTCCAGTTCTCTGTAGGTTCAAGGCAAAGTCCTTGGGGTTCTTCAAATACAGTGCTAAGTTTGGTAAAAGCCCACCATGAAGTATGTTGCAGAGGCAACCACAGAGCTTTAAAGGTCAAGTCCTTCCCCTCCCTCACACAAGACCATATATACAGGCCTCAGCCTGATCTGGCCAGAAAGAGCAGCAAGCACCTCGAAGCAGGGGCTCTGCTGAATGAGTTACTCTCTTTATGAAGTCTACTTTGAAAGCTTCCATTCGGTAAATTCTTAATAGACACTAAACCTCGTGCTAAGGGTTTATTAATTTATTTATTCACTTATTCATACATTTCCAGTGTTCCTAGGACTTTTGCTGGGTCCCATTTGAAAATACAGCAAAATGCTCTTATCAAACTCTGCATATTTTACTGACCCGTTCTGTCAAACCCAGTGTTCCCATGTGGGAATTCCTTCCTGACATTTCTTGGGACATTTACATGTTTGTCTGAATCCCCAGGATATGCTGATTGTCCAATATGTGGCAGGCATTTTGCTAGGCCCTGGGGCGAGGATTGTAAACAAGACCTCAGCCCTGTTTTCACAGAGTTTGCAAGGTATGTTTTCTAAGCTTCTTGACAGCCCTACACATAGTTGTTCTTCCCATTTCACAGAAGGGGAAGGTGAGGCAGCAGTGGACATTGGTCCATGTGTCCCTCTTTATCATCAAAATTGCAGTTGATTCAACAAAATAGTTTTTGTTTTGAATTATTCAGTGCATACATTTCCACAGTCTAATCTGTACTCTGAGACAATCTTCCATTCCCTCGCTGCCCAGGGGATTCGGCACTCCAGATCACAGGGCCAGGTTGGTAAGACAAGTGAGGAGGGCATGCAGTTCCAAATGATATGCATGGCGTCCCCATCCTGCCTTCTTGTTGCTAACACACACTATGAATTTCTTACCGTGGGGAGCTATCAGGTTTTTTGCTGAGATTTGTTGTGACAACACCGGGCATAAGATTTGAAAAATTTATAAAATGAACATCTGTGAAATTATGAAAAAAATCTGGAAACATTTTCTGCTTGAATAAAATCCTGGATCTTTTTGTTTCTTTTCATTTTGTATGAGAAAATGCATACCATGAAATTAAGACCAAAGACAATATAAACATTCTGGGATGTTTCCCTCATCTTCTCCTATTTGGTTAGCTAATCAATAACCTATTTTCCAAGCCTGCTACATAAAGAGCATAATATGTGTTTTGGGAGTGGGGGGGGGTTCAGTTTAATTTTTTCCTTATATTTGTTGAAAATGTGTTCCATGTAAGGCAGAGTGTTATGTATCATGATGGATCATTCCACTGTCAGAGGAATTGACAGTGACTTTGGGAAATATTGGCAGCTCAAGTGTGTGTGAGCAGAGCATTGAGAGCAAGTTGGCTCTCACCAGGTAGAGATTTTGTATGGATGGACACCCATTCCCAGGGCTCAGTGTGAGCAAATGTATAGGGCCGAGAAAGTGCAGTTGCGTCCAGAAACTAGTGTAGCAGGGCTGGAGCTTCGAGGGCATGGGACAAGGAGGAAGGGAGAGTGTCTTCGCTGACTGGCTGGCAAAGTAGACTGCACTCTGGATGACAGTTGAAGAAGGAAATGATTCTGTTCCCCAGGAAAAAGAAGCAGAAACAGAAGAAGTTGTAGCAACAGCAGCGAAAGAAGGAGGAAAAGAAGGAGAAAGGAGGAAGGGGAGGAGGAGGAGGAGGAGGAGGAGGAGGAGGAGGAGGAGGAGGAGGAGTCGTCCTTCCTGGTTTGTAAACCCCATGGAAATGTTTGCAATATCACACGAAACTCACTTTGGGGACCGGGATTTAGAAATACAAAGCAATTGAGAGTTTGTGGGGCTGTCCATGTCTGGCTTATCCCTTGGTCTACTGGAGTGGTTCAAATGGGTTATGCATGGCCAGAAAGACCAAGAAGGTCTGGTTTAGTCCATGGTTGGGCTTGTAAGGCTAAGTCCTTGCATGTTTATCACCCAGGTTTGTGCAGAGGGGAGATCACCCTGGCTAGTCTCTGGTACCCAGATGCTACTTTCCTGCAGTCCCATCCTGCACTGGATTTGTAGGCCCTAGCCTGAAAATGACTTCAGTTTCCCAGAGATCTGCCCCACCAAGGGTCAGCAAAGCCTTGCAAGGCTCTCTGAATCAGCCGTTGTCAAACCTTTTCTGTTTCTTTTTTAGTAGCGGAACTGTTCTTTTAAACAAACAATAAATTCTTGGAAAAAGCCAGCTATGTTAAACTGACAGATGCAGCACTGCTGTTTGAAAGTGGAGATGAGTGGCTGCATGAGACCTACCCCCAAGCACTCCTCTGGGGTTCCCTGAGTTCAGAGGGTTCTGTGAAACATGGTTTGGACCCCCTCTTCTAGGCCTTGTCTTGCCAGAATCAGCTTAATGACCAGAAATGAGCTGGACCCAAATGAAGTTCCCAGAGGTTTTGGTGTTAGGGAAGAGAGATGCTGTCTGTATGGGGCTGAGGGGGGGTCAGAAAGCTGGTGGTGAGGTTTAGGAGAAAAGATGGCTGAAGCATCATTTTCCACACTCCTTGTATTTTTGCTGGGCACCATTTAAAAATACAGCAAAATGCTTTTATGAAACTCTGCATTATTTCACTGATCTATTTCTCCTGTCAAACCTAGTGTGTTTGTGTGGGAATTCCGCGCTGGCATTCTTCAGGAAACTTATGTTTTTCCAAATCCATAGAAAAACCTGTCAAGAAATTGGGAAAAAGGAAAAAAAGTGTAATTCTCCTGTGAGAATTAAAGCTTAATGATCAACAGAGAGCAGCTACTGGTCAGAAGGAATCCACTGACATCAAATTGACAGCAAGAGCAGGAATCATTAACACGTAGATTCTGAGGTTAAAGTTGACATTTCCAGGAACCTGGTGAGGAGTACAGAGGAGAATTGTCACAATCTAATCAGCCAGGCTTGCTTGTAGCTGAGGCCATTATTAGTATGTGTTCATGGGCCAGTCTGCTGCTAATGGTGACTCATTCTTGCAAATCAAATAAATATTAATAAATTTATATGCATAGCATACTTTACACAAATCCTATGAGTGGTGTCCCAAGAAATAATGAGTTTTAGAAACAAAATAAGATCTTAAATTGGCAATTTAGACTTTGATTCTGTTTACTGCTATTAACTTTGCTAAGAGATCTGAATGTTATTTAAATACTAACCAATAATGCTTGCTGGTGTTTTCCAGCATTCTAATATTTTCTATCGGCTGCAGCTTTTCATAAATACAGATAAGGTTAATATTTCTTAATAATTAAACAATTTTTAAGATATCCATGATAATGAGTCAAGTGTATGAGGATTATTGAAAGGGTTTTAACAATAGTTGATGATTTGGGGAATTCCAGAGAATTTCTGGAATTCTAATTTCATATCCTGAATTCTGATTAATATCCATAAGGAATTTGGAAACAAGTTGGTTACAATCTTGAACTTGAGGTATCACTGATCATTTAAGTGGTCTCAAATCATCGAGATGGATCAAACTTGATCCATGCTTTGACAATGACTTAGCAAATGTTTCTCTTTAAGTCTGACTTGAAGCTTGCACAAGTATTCATGGTTGACTTCAGAAAGGGATCTTTTAACTATTAAAAATGGAGGGTTCAGAGTTTTTTCCTGAAGAATGGATGAATATTGTAATACATCTTTCTAAAGCTTTTGTATAAAATGAGCTCCTAAAGTCACTTGGGAATTGTGTGTGTGTGTATATATATATATATACACACACACACACACAATTTTATATATATATACACACACAATTTTATATATATACAATTATATATATATACACACACACACACATACCTGTGATGTGTGTGTGTTCACAGTGTGAATAGAGGCAGCCAGCCTTCTTTCCATCTGAAGTAAGAAAAGCAATACTTTTTAAAAAAATATGTCTATTTCTCCTCAGCTCTGAGTCACAATATGGAGTTTCAACATATAAATGGTGAACACAGGAACAATTCAAGCATTGGGTTGAATTATCCTTGTGATTTGATTATAATGTGCACGTTTGAAGTAGAACATTTATCATATGTCATTGCTTTTGACTGGCTTTAAACCACAGCTCTACTAAAGGCTTTTTATTAAATAGGTTTTAGTTTGATCATAAAGCAATTCTGCTTCCTGAAATCTCATTTGTCCAGAGGAGCATCACATATTTATACTTAACATTTTGGGGTCAAACAATGGAAGGAAGGTGAATGCTTGAATTATTGCACTATTTATAATCAATGGTTGCAATAAAGCATTATCTCTAAACTTGACTACCACTGAATATGGTCTTCAAAAATATATTGGTCTGTCTATTTTATAGCTGGGAGAGAAGCTGTGTTGACTTTTGCTTCTGCCAGAAAAGGAAGGAAGAGATTTCTATGATCTAAGTTGGAGCCTGGATTAGATGGCAAGGATAAGCTTAAAAATAAATTAACTGGAACTCTGTATTTACATGGTTTTTGACACCATTTGCCCAATGTCCCGCCAAAAGTTCTAATACTCATCACCCCAAGACCTACTGTGTCAGTCTATAATATGATTTGAGATTTAGGTTGTGTCATCTCCTTGTATTATGCAAAAGGCAATAATTAAATTTGGGGGGATAATTATCCTGATTAAAGTCAGTCAAAGATGTTGTCTCTAGATAAGGAATGGTTTTAAGACAGAGTTGAATGAAGAAAAAGTTTTTCACAGACCTGCTTACTATTACAAAGCAATAAAATAATGGTATCCTTAACTGCTGTTTCTTTGAAGGTATGCTAGTCAATTCAACCTTTCAATTAATATGAACAGATTGTGTGATATAAGAATTGCTACCCCGGCTTTCTTTTGAGGTCCGTTGGCATGGAAGATGGATCTCCATCCCTTCACTTTCAGTCTGGATGTATCTTTAGGTTCAAAATGAGTCTCTTGTAGACAGCATATAAATAGGTCCTGGCTTTTTATCCAATCTGCAACCCTGTGCTATTTTATGGGAACATTTAGGCCGTTCATGTTGAGAGTGATTATTGAAAGATATGAATTTATTGTTATCATGTTGCCTGTGAAGTCCTTGTTTCTATAGATTGTCTCTGTAAATTTCTGTTCTATATCACTCGCGTTTTTTCTCCTTTTATAGAACCCCCCTTAATATTTCTTGCAAGGCTGGCTTAGTGGTCACATATTCTTTCAGTTTCTGCTGGTCTTGGAAGCTCTGCATCTCTCCATCCATTCTAAATGACAGCCTTGCCGGATAAAGTATTCTTGGCTGCATGGTCTTCTCATTTAGTACCCTGAATATGTCTTGCCAGCCCTTTCTGGCTTGCCAGGTCTCTGTGGATAGGTCTGACATTATTCTGATGTTCCTCCCTCTGTACATAAGGAATCTCTTCCGCCTAACTGCCCTTAAGATGGTTTCCTTGGTTCTAAGATTTGCGAGTTTTACTATTACATGCTGGGGCATTGGCCTGTTTTCCTTGATCTTGGGAGGGGTCCTCTCTGCCTCTAGGACACGAGTGTTTGTTTTATTCCCCAGATTAGGGAAGTTCTAAGCTACGATTTGCTCAAATATATCTTCTAGTCCTCTCTCTCTCTCCACCCCCTCAGGGATCCTAATAATTTTGACATTGGAACGTTTCATGGTGTCACTTATTTCTCTAATTCTGTTTTCATGGATTTTGAGTTGTTTCTCCTTGGCCTCCTCTTTTTCTTTCTTTTCTATCAATTGGTCTTCTAGATCACGAATTCATTCTTCTGCCTCGCTTACCCTAGCTGTTAGATTATCTAGATTAGATTGGATCTCATTGATAGCATTTTTAAGTTCTGCCAGTTCAGCTTTCATTTCTGCCCTTAGAGTCTCTATGTTGCCATTAATCAATTTCTCCATTCTAGCTATCGTTTTCATAACTGTTACCCTGAAGTCCATTTCTGACATTTGGTTATATCTGTATCCATTTGTAAATCTGTGGCAGAAGTCACAATAGCTAAACTGTGGAAAGAGCCGAGATGCCCCTCAACAGATGAATGGATAAAGAAGATGTGGTCCATATATACAATGGAATATTACCCAGCCATCAGAAAGGATGAATATCCAGCTTTTACATCAACATGGATGGGACTGGAGGAGATTATGCTAAGTCAAATAAGTCAAGCAGAGAAAGTCAATTATCATATGGTTTCACTTATTCGTGGAACATAAGGAATAGTATGGAGGACATTAGGAGAAGGAAGGGAAAAATGAAGAGGGGGCAATCAGAGGGGGAGATGAACCATGAGAGACTATGGACTCCGAGAAACCAACTGAGGGTTTTAAAGGGGAGGGGGTGGGGGGATGGGTTAGCTCGGTGATGGGTATTAAGGAGGGCACATACTGCACTCGGTGTTATACCCAAACAATGTATCATGGAACCTACATCAAAAACTAATGATATACTGTATGGTGACTAATATAACATAATTAAATTAAATTAAAAAATAATATGAACAGATTGTGAACAGAAATCTATTACAAACTATTAAGTATTTATTATCTATCATACCACAGCCTTTAAAAAATTTCAGTATTGTCTAATTTTCAAAAGACAAAATTAGGGATTATTGGTGGATACTGAGCCAGTAGTAGCAACAGGAGAAGGTTATATTCTGTGAAGAACTTGCAATTCCTTTAGACAGTGATTGGAAAGTCCCTAAACATCCCTGGATTGGAGTAGAAAAACTTAGAAAGAGCTACAAAATCCTTTCCCTATAGTTTGGGTTTGGGGTGGGGGTTTACTCTGTCACACATTTGTGCACTTTAGATGGATGCAGTAGACCAACCTGATTCAGTCTGTTTCACATGTTGGGAGGGGAAAATAAGAACTACATTCACTGTAACAATCCTTTTTTTTTTTTTTAATGACAGACTGTGTGTTTCAGATCAACTAATTTCAAATCACTAACTTACAAACAAGACATTACTTGAATGGTTAGACAAGGACAAAAAGATGTACTTTGTGTCAAAGAGCACTCAATCACCTTCAGTTCTTTGGGGGAACAATGAGAATTATAAACAGGCTGAGGAAGAGAGAGTCAGGTAGACACACAGAGCAGATGGGGGGGCAGTACCTTTTTCCCCACTGGAGAGAAAAAATATCCAATTAGAAATAATGGAATTATGAGATTTTTGAACCAGAAAGTAATAGAAGGCTTCATTTAATCCATTGTCCCTGGAGATGCCCAGTGGGGAGGGGTGGTACTTTCCAGGATAGGAGTGGACCTTGGTTTTGCTTTGCAAGATGGAGAAAGAGAGGAAAGAAGAGGTGAACATCCCTTTTCTCTGTGTGTGGGTTCCGTAGAGCTTCCTATACTCACATTAGTTGGGTGGCTGGCAGGGGCATTGATAGCATTGCTTTCAGGCTCTTGCGTCCTTGAGAAAAGGGGATCACCAGCAACACTTTATTTCTCAGGAAAACCCAGACACCCAGACTTACAGACCCTGCTCTCCCAATTCAGCTGCAACTGGACATGAGTTCAGGTACAATGTCAGATTGGGCATCCAAGGATGTGGCAAAAGGAAAAGGGACCTAGAATCCCCTGCCTCCTTCCAGAAGGCAAAGCTACCTTCATGTGAAGGAGAGTGGCAAGAGTGGTTAAAAAGATCAACATGAAAATATTTTAATAATTTCAAATATGATTTAAATTATTGTCCTTCTATCAAGATTTCAGAAGTATAAATATTTCTTCAATGAAACGCACAACATAGTTCTCATGTTTTTTTTCCTCTGCCTGCTCACATAATTCTTTCACTAGGAATTATGAAAACAAGATGAGAATTTTTTTGCATTTGTTAGGTGATAGAGATCCCTAAAACATAGGCTAGATATCTATGGATAACTTTTATAACATGAACTAGACCCACCCTTTTGATCCAAAAACACAGAGTTGGCATTTTTCCCCCTCAGTCAGATACTGTACAGATTAATCTAGAATTAAATATATCTTGGCCAATGTGACAGGCCGATGGCCTTTTTTTTTTTTTCTCAATGCCAGCAAAGGGCAAAAAATATTTGCTAATTGTATAAGTTATAGTTAAGGTGTAGTGACTATAACCAGGAGGCCCCAAAGTATAGTGATTGACCTGGACCAAAGCTTTTATGACCTGGGCTGACAGGCAGTTGTGTTCCACGCAGCCACCAAACATCTCCGTGCCTATCCTATTTTTGCTCTACCATAGTGTGGAGGCATTAATTTTGTCTACTTAACCAAAGCTGTGTCATATGGACCACATTAGATGATTATATTCCAGCTAATGGGACAGAGAAAAGTCAGGAAAAAAAAAATCCAAGGCAAGAAATTTCCTTCCAAGCAAGTGAGGCTTACATAGCACACATCACCTTTTTTCACAGACATACCTGGCCACAAGCTGGGAAATGTGGTCTCTACCAGAGTGACTATTTGCCTGGAAGAGAGAACAGTAGGTCACAATCATGGAGACTTTGTTGTCATTGTCCTAAGGAGGCTTAGGAAGAAAAAAGGCATTTTTTCCATGATAACTATTTTAAGAAAATCTTATAATTATTTTCTGAAGATCAGCATGATCTTCTGTTTTTCTAGCTTCTCTAGGATATTTGGGCTTAGCTACCACTAATTATACACATACACACACAGATATACACACATACCAAAAAACAAAACAAAAACTCAAATGAGGCAAATTTGAAAACATAAAGCCATGGTGTGAGTTTGACCTTCCCTAGAAAGGAATCTAGTAGAAAGAACCCTTCATGTGTAATCAGCATCACAAATATTTAGATCCAGCCCAGTTATTCATTCAATAAGTGACCCTGAGTAAGTGACTTAACTTACCCAATCCTCATCTATAAAATGAAGGGGTTGGACTGGATCAATTTGGACTTTGAAGACTTCATTTACTCTTAAAAAGATGTCTTGTACTCCCACATGATAATTCTTGGGCTTTTAGAATCTGTTGATTGAAAAGACACAGAATGAGAAAACACTAGGATTAATTTAGTAGCATTTTAAAGTAAACGGTAGAACATCTACTGTTTATTCAGTCTGCATTTAGTTTCTAGAATGCTGGTTCCCAAGTTAGGAACAACCAAAGCAGATATTTGTCAAGATGCCTTGATGCTTTAAAAGTCTTCAGTTTTGAGATCCTATTCAGAGTAGGCTTAGGTATGATTCAAGGGCAAGAACATGAGAAGGGAGGAAGAGGAAGAAACATCATCATACTCAACAAATAAAACCTGTTCAGAGAAAATAATTTTTTTGTTATTGACTATAGTCCCCATGCTGTACTTTTCATCCCTGTGACTTAATCATTTTATAATTAGAAGTTTGTACCTTGTTAATGCTCTTCACCTATTTTGCCCATTCTCCCACCCACCTCTCTGGCAACGGGCAGTTGTGTTCCACGCAGTGGTTTGTTCTCTGTATTTAAGAGTCTGTTTGGTTTCTTTGTTTTGTTTTGTTTTTAGATTCCACATCTAAATATGGTAGACATCTGGCATTTTACTTTATTTGTCTGACTTACTTCCCTTGGCTTAATACCATCTAAGTCCATCCATGTTGTCACCAATGGCAAGATTTCATTCTTTTTTATGGCTGAGTAATATTCCATTGTATACCATCACTTCTTTATTCATTCATCTATTGATGGATGCTTAGGTTGCTTCCATATGTTAGCTATTGTAAATAATGCTGCAATAAACATAGGGGTGTATATATCTTTTCAAATAAGTATGTTCATTTTCTTTGGATAAGTACCCAGTAGTGAAACTTACTGGATCATATGGTATTTCTATTTTTAATGTTTTGAGGAGCCTCCATTTTTTTTTTAAGATTTTATTTATTTATTTGACAGAGAGAGAGAGACAGCAAGAGAGGGAACACAAGCAGTGGGAGTGGGAGAGGGAGAAGCAGGCTTCGCGCTGAGCAGGGAGCCCAATGTGGGGCTCGATCCCAAGACCCTGGGATCATGACCTGAGCTGAAGGCAGCCACTTAACTGACTGAGCCACCCAGGTGCCCCTGAGGAACCTCTATATTGTTTTCCACAGTGGCTGCATCAGTTTCCATCCCCCCAGCAGTGCACAAGGGTTCCCTTTTCTCTCCATCCTCGTCAACACTTGTTATTTCTTGTCTTTTTTATACTAGCCATTCTGACTGGTGTGAGGTGATAGATCGCTGTGGTTTTGATTTGCATTTCCCTGATGATGAGTGATGTTGAGCATCTTTTCATGTATTTGTTGGCCATTTGTATGTCTTCTTTGGAAAAATATCTATTCAAGTCTTCTCATCTTTTATTTATTTATTTTTTAAAGATTTTATTTATTTATTTGACAGAGAGAGACACAGTGAGAGAGGGAACACAAGCAGGGGGAGAGGGAGAGGGAGAGGGAGAAGCAGGCTTCCTGTGGAGTAGGGAGCCCGATGTGGGGCTCGATCCCAGGACCCCGGGATCATGACCTGAGCCGAAGGCAAACACTTAACGACTGAGCCACCCAGGCGCCCCAAGTCTTCTCATCTTTTAATCAGATGGCAGTATTTTGGTGTTGAGTTGTATAAGTTCTTTATATTTTAGATATTAACACCCTTTATGAGATATATCATTTGCAAATATCTTCTCCCATTCAGTAGGTTGTCATTTTGTTTTGTTGATAAAGATTTTTGTTTTAGTGTAGTCCCAATAGTTTATTTTTGTTTATGTTTCCCTTGCCTGAGGAGACATATCCAGAGGAAATCATTTATCCTTTGTTTCATGACGAGTCCACTGATAAGACCTAATTCCTTTTTTTTAATTAAGATTTTATTTATTTATTCAAGAAAAAGAGAGAGTGAGCATGAGCGGGGTGGGTAGGGGCAGAGGGAGTGGGAGTAGCAGGCTCCCAGCTGGGCAGGGAGCCCCACATGGGGCTTGGTACCAGGACCTTGGGATCATGACCTGAGCTGAAGGCAGCCGCTTAACTGAGCCACCCAGGCACCCCAAGACCTGATTCCTTAATCAATTTTTTTATAACACAGTTAAACTGATCCCACTTTTTTTCCATTTCCATTTTGATTTTTCTGAAATTATTTTCATTGAGCTCAATAAAGTTTTGATTCATTATTTAGTTAGGTTCCCCTCTCCCTTTTGGCTTATATAAAATCTCACAGATAATAATTTCTGCCTTTGTTAGTTTTCTTTTGTGGGCATTATTTTTTCCAATTCTAATTTTATGGGTCAAATTTTGCAGATCTTAATTCTGAGGAGGAAATTTAATTCTTCTATCAGTTTAAATCCATACTAGTCTTATCTCATGAACTTCAACCATTTACTGATTTTGATTTTGTTTTTAGTATTTCTGTAGACTCTTTTTGTCTTTATTAGTTTTTTGAGTGTTTAAAAAGATGTGGGTGTTTATTAACTATCTTTGGTCTATTTTACTGTGCCGTTTTGGCCTTTGTCAACTTTATAGTATTCATTATCCACTGGTTAATTTTAGCATCCAAAGCTAAGATCATTGATAAGATAAAGGCACAGGGTCAGACTGCATGGTAGGATTAACATACTGCAGACATATGGTGGAGTCCATATAACAGGAGGGAAAGGTCTTCCTTTGTAGAGTTTCACATGATCAAAATTGCTATCTCAGACCAACAAGCAATATCCTGCTAAATGTGCTATGCAGGAGACATTCCCATTAAATTCAGGAACAAGAAAATGATGTACACTATCCCTATTACTTATCCTTCTTCTAAAACAGGCAGAAAGGATTGGTGTGATAAGATTATGGGTTTGAAATGCCAGTGAGCATTGAAATGGGAGAAGTCCAGGAATCTAGGATATGCATTTTAGAGGTTGGAAAGGGAGCTGGGACAGATTTTTAAATTGGGGATTTTGGAGATAGAAACTGTTAATGAAATCCTGAGAGTAGATGGGATCACTCAGAGAAAGTACAGATACAGAGGAGGAGAAGGCATAGGATGGAAACCTAAAGAACTTCCAAACTGATGGAGAGCCAGAGGAGGGGACCCAGAAAGGAACTGTGAAAGAGAGAGAAGAGGGAATTGAGAAAACTTGGTGTCACAGAGCAAAGGAGAAAAGACTTGAGGAAAGAAGTAGGGGTCAACGGTGTTGGAAGTTGCTGAGAGGCCAAGAAAGATAGGGATTGAAGGATGGGGGATTTATTCACACCCCAGGCCCAGGAATCCCACTGTAGGAATATGTCCTCCAAATAGAAACTGAAACTGGGTGAAAGATTTATGTGTAAGTGTTTGTTATAGCTTTGTTTGTAATTGAAAAAAAAAAAAAAAAAGAAAAACCTAAATGTTCAACCTCAGAAGTCTTTTAAAATCATTTTATATAGCAATTAAAATCCTGTTTTTGGAGGCCATTTAATAGTAGGTGAAACGTATATAAATATACTAAAATATTAATCTTGGTATCTCTGAGCATTGAGGTTATAAATGATTTTGCATTTTCTCCTTTATGCTTTTCTGTATTTTCTAAAATTTTCTCTAATGAACATACCTAATTTTATAATTGAGGGAAAACATTATTTAGAAAGGTTTTTTTTGTTTTTGCTTTTAAGTAGCTAGGGGATACATTCTTGCTGACCAGATGCAATAAGCTTTAATTATTTTTTTTTCTGGCAGGATAGAAACAGAAATGCAAGCTACTGAGAAAGACTGAGTCCAAGAAGTGACTGTCAATTTATATAGTGCATTATTTCTAAAGCTTAATTCTGAAGGAAGGATGGCTAGAATCTTTGATAGTATTTCTGTTCTACCTGCTCCTCTCTGCTCCCTGATTTTGACTTCTATTTGGAGAGTATTTTGCTAGTTGTTCTATAGAGTGACAAGGGCATGGCTTTCTCAGATTCATGTCCCACCAACTCTTACTTGTAAATGAAATCTTCACTTATTTACTACTGGTTCAAAACACAAATAAGAGAATTCTCTAGGTAGCCAAAATGCAACAGTCTGAGTGAGCAAAGTCATGCTGGTCGAAGTTGGTGTTGAAAAAGTACAACCAAAAGGTTTTCGGGTGGGGGCAGGCGAGTGGGAAATGAGAAATGTTCTCCTATATTGTTACAGCATAATGATGAATTGCTTTTGCTTTTCCAAAACCAGGCTCGAGCTCCTCTGTTCACCTCCATTATCTGCTGCTGGTCTCCAAAGGCATATTACCATATTAATTCATTGTGTTATACAATTTGGTCAACTAAATGAGCTTACCTTATGCCCTCTTAATGGCATTGACTTTTAATGTTGGTTTCGTGGGATACATTTAACAAAACAGATGTGTCAAGAAAATGTATTTAAACTCAATTTGGTTTTAAAATGACTAGTGGTCTCTTTAATGAGCCAGGTACCAGGGAAAAAAAGAGAGAGTGAGAGAGCATTGCAGGCAACATATTGTGATAAATGTAGAGTATAAATGCTGAAATATCCCCAATGCCCAGGGTGATCAGATGTGTTCTGGAAAGAAAGTCATGCACTAAAAATGTGCCATTGCTAGATCTAAGACTACTCCTTTTTTTTTTTTTTTTTTGGTAGAAAGGATAGAACACTGGTTACTTGGAGGAATTGGCCTGCATGTGAGTAAGACTGAGATTTAACTGTGTGTTGTAAATGCTGCCATGTCACTGACTCAGTGAGACAGCCCAAAGAAAGAAATGTGTGATAGTGGTGTGAATGGTGAATGGCCCATGGTGTTAGTTCATGCTTGTAATTCAAGTCTAACAGTGTAGTAGAAATATGAATTTAGAGCCTCATATACTTAGGTAGGAATTCTCACTTCTTTGCTTTATTAGCTGAGTGATCACAGGAGAGTCAATTCACCTATTTAGACTTCTGTTTCCTTGTCTGTAAAATGGGGCAATAATCTTTAACCTAGAGTTGGGAAACCTAGCAACAATGTAGGGACAATGGGGTATATCTAGACCTTTCTCTGTACATGTGCATGTGTGTGTCTAAAATCTTTCTATAATCTTCATATCATCAATATACCTGCCTCATAATAAATACTTGATTTTATGGAATTGTTAAACCAATAACTGAAGTCACGAATTCCATTTCCTTTACAGTCTTCAGTTGGCTGTGTACATTCAGAGTGGCTGGCCACAGAAGAGCTCATCTGATCACATCTCCCCATGTGGTGGTCAGGATGGATTGCTGGCCAGTGAGGCAGCCCCAGCAACTGGCCTGACCTTAAAGGCAGCCAAGACCATTAGTATGGACTTAAAACATCCTGATCCAATGGCTATGTATTGACAAAACTAATGATCTCTGCTTGGAAAAATAGCATAGTCAATGTTCTTTCTAGGATGATATGATCAATATTTTTTTCTCATGGAAATTCATAATATCCAAGGTAGATTTTACCGTATTTTCTCTATTCATCCTGACTGTAACAATGGCTAGAGGAAAAATTGTTTCCAAGGTGATGACAAAAAAGAAACAGTTCACATTTTCAACTTTTTTTGGCCACTTCTCCCCTGTCATACATACACCTTAGGTCATTTGGACTACTGCTTCCTCTCCCCCAGACAGCCTAAGTTTAGTTCCCACCTCTAAACTGTTATGATGCTATTCACTTATCAGTAAGTACCTGCCTATTTACACATGCCAGACATTGTGCTAAGGACCAGATGATATGATGATAAACAGCATAGTTGTGGCCTTCAAGGTGCTTACAGACCAGGAGTGAGCCATTTCTCCTTAGCAGAATTCTGCTTGCCCTTGCCTATGTCATTCCAAATTTTACCCATCTCTCTCTCTTTTTTAAAAAATAAATTTATTTATTTGGCAGAGAAGGACACAGCCAGAGAGGGAACACAAGCAGGGGGAGAAGGAGAGGCAGAAGCAGGCTTCCCTCTGAGCAGGGAGACTGATGTGGGGCTCGATCCCAGGACCCTGGGATCATGACCTGAGCCGAAGGCAGACACTTAACGACTGAGCCACCCAGGCGCACCATCTTACCCATCTCTTAAAGTGCACATAAATTTGTGTCTCTTCCACACATTGCTGGAGGGTAAATTAGTGAATCTCTGTGGCAGGCAGTTGGATAATATCTAATAAAATTAAAATGCACATACAATTTAGCCTAAGAGTTTCATTCCAAGGTATTATCCTATAAATATATTGCACATGGTTAAAATGCCCATCCACAAGGGAATTCATTGCAGGAGTATTCATACTAGGAAGATATTGAAAACCACCTAACTGTCCATCAATTATTGACTGAATTATGGTGTATACATACAATATAAAATGATGGAGCCAATAGAAATAATGAGAGTCTCTGTGTCTACTAATGAGGAATGATCTCCAAGATATATTGTTAAATGGAAAAATAAAGGGCAGTAGTATATGCAGAGTGGGCACAAGCTGTCTAAGGAAAAAAAATAAACAAATATCTATGTTTGTAAATGCACAGAAGGTCTTTGCGAGAATGCAGAAGAAACTGTTGCCTGTGGTTGCCTCTGGGAAGGGAGGCTGGGCAATTATGGGACAAGACAGAGAAGTGTTACTTTTCACTCTACACCCTTTTGTACCTTTTGAATTTTACACCTTGTGCATATATTATCTATTCAAAATAATACATTCAATTCAGTTGTAAAGGTTCTGAATCCAAAAAAAAAAAATCTACAAATAAACAAACAATCCTTTTGATCTATTCAATCTAGAGATTTCTTCCTTCCTCACTGAGCAGGCATAGTTGTATCTCGTATTGGAATCTATAATTTTCTGCCATGAGATATCTCTTTTATTGTTGGAACATTTAAAATAGTGAGTGTATCAATGTTAAAGAGGGCTGCATACAGTGTAATTTGGATGGAGTTCAGGATGGATGATGGCTCTTCTGCTGGACACCATGGATGACAAGTGGGCACTGGTTAGTGGAAGGGGAAGGTCCTCCCCCAGCAGTGGCAGAGAAATCAAAGGAACCTGCAATGTAGTTGGTGCCTGAGGTCCCCTCCAAAGGCCCTAAGTGATTGCAGTGTGATCAAATCTGCATGGAAGGCAACAGAATCTTCTTAGGCAAAATAATTATTTTCATTCCTTTCCTGAATGAATGGTTTGAAACAGGAAAATACCTTGATAACTGCATCAAGGATGGAAGATGATGATCTGAGGGCATGGATTAGAAGGAGATCACAAAGAAGTTTCTAAACAGCTCTTTCTGAATAGAAAATGAATAGGAGCTTGGAAGTAGGAATGAGTAGAGGAGAAGGGAGGCAGAGGAGGGCAGAGAGTGATCCTGGAGCCAAGTGGCATTGCAGGAGACCAAAACTTAAGGAGAAAAGTGGCCAATGGGCAATTCTTGGTGCTGGGTTGATTGGGGGACTCCTGACACTAGGAGTATCTGTTACTGTAATTTCAAATTATCTTCGTTTCTGTCAGTTAAATGGCATTGGCTTCCCCAACTGTCCAGTAAAATGTGCTGCTACACACCAAGTACTTTATGTCAGTAGGCTTTGGGGAAATCTGGGAAAAGCCCTGGACTCCATGGCTAGACTGGGGAGGATGGGTGTGCATCACAGTAGCGGGAGACTGAGGGAGGATCGGGATACACCAGGAGTTCACGGCCAAAGGAGACCATGAAGACTTGACCCCTGGGAAGTCACAGAGAGCTATGTAGGGTGCCAGACTCTGCAAGAAAGTTGATAGGAGAGTTGGGACAATTTTATACAGACTTCAAAGGATACGATCTCAGTCATGCATTTTACAGTGTGAAAACTTCCAGGTGAAAAAAAAAAAATCAGTCATCTGGAAGCCTGAGACTTGCAGGCATTTAGAAACAACCAGGAGATTGACTGCATTTTCCACTATCCATGACAACATCAAGCATTGTAGGGAAACAGCCCAGAGTCATGTCATTGCCTATGGCTTAGTCTGTACTTTACCCAACAGAGAATTCCTTGACATTCTCCATCTTTGACATTTGCCTATTACACACACCACTGTGGGGAGTAAGGATAAGTTTGTTCTGAATTGATTCTTGCTATTGTCCCAGTGTTTCTTTTATAAACTACAACACAATGTTGGGATTCTCAGATAAGCTTACATTACTTTTTGTAGAACTTTGCAAAGTAGACACTTGCATCTACCCACATATTTTGCTGAATGAAGTATTTGGACTGCTAAATGTAATATAAAAAACAACAATCAATAAAAAAAATCTGTTTTAAGTTCTTCCATCACTTTCTCCATGTTTCCCCAGAGTGTGTCACGAGGCCTTGATATAACTACAATCTGTATATGCCAGTCCTATCCCCACTTTCAATAATGCCATTCATCCAAGAATCCCAAAGCGTTTTTTAATAACAGACTCATTAATCCTCATAACACTCCTTCATTTGACACATGTAACTCTCACTACATGATATGTTGGTACTTACTCTGGATTTAATTTAACTGATTTTTCCCCCGTTGTGGGTAGTCATTTACATTGACCTCATTTTAGCTGAGTTATCGCTCAGATTTGAGCAAGTTGGAATGGCCTCATCCCAAAATGACATCTTCTGGCAGATAGAGGAAAACCATCTTAAGAAGCAATTATTATTATTATTTTTTAAGGAGAGGTTTCAGCAACAAATGGCCCTATAAATAAACAACTGGATTTTAATCATGAGCTAAGAGACTGAGGCATTTTGCCATTTTATAAAAATGTGAAACTGAATGAATTTCAGAATTCATGGGAGAGAGAGAATAGGCTTAGCTGGACTGGGAGCCTCTGTGTAGCAAGAACTTAACCTCTTATCTTATCAAAGAATTTCATTTTTTCACATTTCCTCTTTTAATACTTGGCCCCTTTATCTCTGTCCTTTCTGTGGCCAGGTATCAAGGTAGGTTTCTGGAGTTAAAGTCCAGCAATAGTAGAGCTCCTAACCAGGGTGAGCTGGGGTGAATTGTCCAACAAAGTGTGGCTCATAGAATGGGTTTGGAGGTGGGCTCTGCTATCTATTGATTCAAGTAAGCAGACAAGGTAGTCCAAGGAGGAAAAGCATAGGAACCAGACTTGGTGGGCAAATGGGAGATTAGAGTCAGAGATTGACAATGAGGTAACACGTTGCTGGGGAACTTTGAACCAAATTTCATGAGCAATATTCTTTTGGGACATCGTCTACCCAGTGGTTATTCCTCCATCACTTTTAAAGGCATGGTACCCTGAATGAGACATCTCATAAGATGACTCCTTCCTGTGGCTTCAGCTATCACCTTTGTGTAGATAATTCTCAAATCTCTCACATCAGCCTCTACCTCCTAGAGCAATGATTCCCAACCATATCAGATCCAATACCCCTTTTATAACAATATTTTACAATGTTATTTTTATTATTATGAAATTCATAAATAACATAAATTACCTATCTACATAATTTAAAAAGAAAATGTCTTGACTGTCTTATAAAAAATAAAGGAAGGGGCGCCTGGGTGGCTCAAATGGTTAAGCATCTGCCTTTGGCTCAGGTCATGATCCCAGGGGCTGGGGATCGAGCCCTGCTTCATGCTCTCTGCTCAGTGCAGAGCCTGCTTATCCCTCTCCCTCTGCCATTCCCTCTGCTTGTGCTCTCTGGCTCTCTCTCTCTCTGTCAAATAAATAAAATCTTAAAAAAATGAAAATTAATAATACAATATGTATTTCAGTGTGCAAATCCTTGGGCACAATCATACCAGAAGACAAAATGAAGTGTCAGAAGTCTGTGCCTTACCCAGAAATCATAGGGATGGCACAATTACAAAGCCAGAATATAAAGGTGTATTGTGCCAACAACTCTAATATCATGACTACTGTTGCCATTGGTGGTATGACTTTATGAAATGGTCAGTAGATCTTGGGCAAGTATATCTCCCCAAACAAAGATAATTTGGTGAGAAGAATGGCATGTTTGACAGTTTTGCAAATCTCTGTAATATCTGGCTTATCAAACACAGCTAGATTCCCTTATCTGCTTCTGTATTCAATCTATTGCAATATGATATTTTGCTTGAAGTTTTTGAAGAAAATCCAGCCTTACACAGATATGTAGGTGGAAAAGGCAGAAGTTTTATACTAGACTTTTCAGGTAGTTGTGGATATTTTTCTTTGATAAGACACAAAGCTCAACAAATGATAGTTTCTTTTATTTTTTTTTTTAAGATTTTATTTATTTATTTGACAGAGAGAGACACAGCGAGAGAGGGAACACAAGCAGGGGGAGTGGAAGAGGGAGAAGCAGGCCTCGTGCCGAGTAGGGAACTCGATGCAGGGCTCGATCCCAGGACCCTGGGACCATGACCTGAGCCGAAGGCAGATGCTTAATGACTGAGCCGCCCAGGCACCCCGGTTTCTTTTTTTTAAAAGATTTTATTTCTTTATCTGAGAGAGAGAATGAGTGAGAGAGAGAGAGCACGAGCAGAGAGAGAGGCAGAGGGAGAGGGAGAAGCAGACTCCCCGCTGAGCAGGGAGCTGCTGAGGGGCTTGATCCCAGCTCCCTGGGATCTTGACCTGAGCCAAATGCAGGTGCTTAACTGACTGAGCCACCCAGGCACCCCCAAGTGATGGTTTCTTAAGGGCTATTCAAAATGAGACCTGAAATCATATCAATGATTATCTTGTACTCTGTTACATTAAATTCCATTGGTCTATCTTGCACTTTGAATGAAGCTTTTTTCCTTTTTTTTTTTTTTTTTTACCAAGCATGATTTTGTAACATTGTACATTGGTCATTTGTAAAGTATTGGCTTACTGAGTTATACAGATATCCAAATGTTGACACATTCCATCATACAAAATCAATAAATCACATTCATTAATATTGCCACCCATCTCATCAGAAAGGCCTTTAAGTATTGAAAAGCTATCAAGCTCATAGTGGCAGGTACAAATTTCTCACAATTCTAATTCTTGCTTGAATGCCTAAATGTTATCTGCACTAACATGTACTTTTTAGTTGTTTCCTTGGAAATACAAAAATTGTTCATTTTTGAAAAAATGGTCTGCAAGATACCTTTCTGAATAATCATAGTTTTGTCTGCCTGTTGTTTTTTCAGGTAAAACTGATATTCCATGAAAAACATGGCTAGTTCAGCTTGCAACTCAAACAAATTGTGTTTTGATATGTAGCATTTTGTCAGACAAAATAGTTAAAAGGTGTGTACTCAAGAGTTGAAATTTGATGAAGTTAATAAATTTTATTGCTTCATCAAGAACATTCTAAAGTAAAAATGGAGGGTGTTGAACTGGAAGTGCCTGGTGGTGAAGCATGCAATGATCACTAGTGCAATATACCTTGGTGCTATTGCTTTGATTTGCTCAAGGCACCAACATTTTTATCCACCACCATTCCTTTTTGTCTCATCATTGCAAATGTCAACTCAGTAAAAAAGGCAAATAATATGATGGTATGACTGTGAAAATGGTTTAGACCCTGATTATCCCTGAAATGGTCTAGAGGATCTCCAGGGGTCCCCAGACCATACTTTGAGAACCAATATCCTACTTGGATATCTGGGGAAACATGTGAAAGCCACACAGGACAATTCATTGTTGTGTTTGCACTGCACACGTTGTACGCATCATGGTATCTCTGGTTCCTGTCCTCTAATGTCAGTAGTGCCTTGCCATCATTTTGACAACCAAAAATGCTCAGAAATTTTCTTAATACCCCCTAGGGGCTGGAGTGACCCTTTGAGAACTGCTTCTCTAGAGTCTTGATCTGTGTTAGCAACTTGACCAGGAAACTTTTCACAGGAATACCAGCCTGCATTTGACATGTACAAACCAAACTCATCACTTTCTGATAGATACAAACATGTTAGAGCTGGAAGGGCCTGTAGGGGTCACTTAGGGCCACCCTTTACAAATGAGGAAACCGAGGCATAAGAAAGATTAGTGACTTCAAGATCATAGTAAGATTAAAAGTGACCATTATGGAATAACGGTTCATTCCATCATGTTTCAGGTATCTTATGCAGTTTCTATTTGATTTGTAGCTATTTCCAGTTTTGTTTTACAAAAGACAAAAATGAGACTCAGAGATGAATGGCCTCTCAGAGTTTAAGAAACTGGCAAGTGATAGAATGAAGACTTTGAATTCAGGTCTCTTGGTTCCAAGTGCAGTGCTCTTCCCTCCCTGCTGTGCCTGATCTTCTCTTGTGTTTTCATTATGCACATCCAGTGAGATCCTGCCTTCATTAAACTGTCCATGTTCACCCTCTATTTTCAGTGTTGTCCTTTAGCTTGGGTCCTCAGATCCTCTGATTTGGACTTACTGCTTCTTAGCTAGGCACCCTGACTCTCCTCTGTTCTCTCTTCCATCCATCCTAGATACCTCCTCTGTGCTAAAGTCACGGATCAGGGCTGGGTCCCCAGAAGCGAGAGTATGGAGCATAGATACATGCTGAAGAACCAGGAGGGTAGGTGGATCTGGGGACTTGTACCTTATGAGTTAGGGGAAAAGGATATCCTAGGTGTTTGCAGTTCTTCTTATCTTGTTGGCAATTCATGATGTCAGCTTTGTTGCCTCATTTTAAGAAGAGGAAATGGAACCTGAGACATGGTAAATAGCTTGCATGAGGTCACACAGCCTGTCCCTGATAACTGGGAACCTGGACCCTAACTTCTTGTCTCCAAAGCCCTCTTCCATTCACATGTCCCTCCAGGAAGTCATGGGGAATGATGTTCAGGAAAGCATTAGGATTCCTGGCAGGCCTAAAAGTGAGACAAACCCAAGTTGACTTCCAGCTAAGAGCATGTTTGTTCAGCACCCAGTTCAGCCAGAAGAGGGTGAGGAGAAGATTCTGGGGCTGGTTCTCCAGGGTCTGTGCCAGGGAAACCACACTTGGTTGGAAGTGAGTTAAAGGCAGCTGAGCAGATCTAGAATTATGGATTTCTCATGCCTCTATGTGTTTATGGAAAATGGGTTTTGTTTTTTCTCAGTTTGCTAGGAAAACTCCCTTTGGAAAAGTCAAACGCTGCTTTCCCAGCACTGGGAGGAAAGAGAGTATCCCCATACCTTGGCAGGCCAGAGAGCAGTCTTGGGGAATCCCTAGAGGCCTGTGTTCTAGAGGCATCAGAAGGCAGCTCCTAAGGCAAACAAAGCTGGAGGGGAAGTTGGGGGCTTGGAGATGGATCCTCCTGGGCTGGTCTCACTGTCTGCATACTCCCCACATACCTGCTACATGTGCCAACTATTTTATTCCTCTCCTTTGCTCCAGTGATGCATACTCCCTCCTGGCTCTCTCCTCCCCCTATTTCTGCTCTTTATGGGATTTAGAACCATGGAGTGAAAACGAAATGTGATGCTAATCCTTTTGATTGCCTCCTTTCTGTAGTATCTTCAAAATGGACAAAAAGGCAAGAAGCCATACAAATATATTTGGGCTAGTCCATTCAAGAGAAAAGAAGTGGATAAAAGTCAGTCCATCAACAGTTCAATTATTCTTAGTACACTTGGGACCTGTCCTTACCTTTCTCACACCACAGGCTCTCCTGGAATCACACTGCCTCTAGTGAGCGCACTTGGGGGTTTTCACGGTAAAGACTCTCATGTTTTAAAGAGCAGGAAACTTTGAACTTAAGGGAGAAAAGGCACTAAAAATATACTAGAGTTGGAAATCCTCGTTCCATTTTCCCCAACTACTAAAAAAGAGTGTTAGCTGGCCACAGACTTCTCACTTCCCCTTTCTCCCTCTTCTGCTTTCTCACTTCCTTACTGGCCAGTGTTAGAGAAGCTAGACCTTGAGCCAGGATAACTGGAGTTTGAGAAGCTCAAGTTATGAGGAAACTGGTGCTCAGAGCAGTAAAAGGAGTTAATCAAGTCTTCTGGGCCCCATCCCTGTGCACCTGCTGTGACGTCAGCTGCCGCCAGGGTGAGGGAAGACCTTGCTGCAAAGGGTCCCAGGCAGAGGGAGAGAACACTGCCATGTGAGGGAAGAGCTTTTTTGGAAAAACATTAAAAAAAAAAAAAGGAAAAGTGTGGACAATCACTTTTTCTCTGGAGAAATGAATATAACAGATAATAGATACATTCAGTTTAACACAGCAAGCATTCATGGGTCCTTGTGCCTGGCCCTCTGTTTAAAAATGCAGATTTCTGGGCTCTGCTTTTTGAGATTAAGGTTTAATGCATGATTTTCCAGACCAAAAGGATCAGCTGGTGACATTTGCTAAGTTGATTAAGTCCTCTCTTTCCTGGGAGCTCTGATTTAATATGTCCCAGTTGGGCTGGAAAATCTGAATCTCAACAGTGCAGGTGATTCTGAATTTCTAACACAAGTGGTCCTTGAGCCCACTTTGAGAAACTCTGAATTAACATCATTCATTTATAGGCCCTTTTCAATTGTTTCCTTGTCTCTGACTATTCAAATCATTTGGAGTATGTAGACATGGATTAAGAGGATCTTCTAGAAAAATCCAGAAGTGGCTATATCCAAAGATGAGAAAGGCCTGGTGGAGTGTTGGGATAAATGTAATCCCCTCTTGGCCTCACTTCAGAAGGCTTTAAAAAAATCTTTAACTGTCCTTCAACAAGAATTGTTTTAAGGCCCAGAGGGAAGCAGGAGCCCCTTATTCCAATTTGACTTGAGCTGCAGTCAGAACCCACTCTGGCCCTCAGCTCTGATTATGTGGTTTTAGGAATGTGTGGGATTTATAACTTGAAAATGCCAGAAAAATCAGGAATTTAAATCCCCCCTGATTTATGCCTATCTTGTCAAAGGCTATAGAGCTTTAGAAATGCTAAATGTTTGAGTGAAGCTCTGAAGGGTAAGCTGTGTTCTGCTTTCAGCCGATTATTATTAACACTGGTTGCTCCTAAAGCTTTAGTGGCTCTCAGCTGTGACCTTTAGACTTGGTCCATCCCAGCTTTGTGAGGTGTTATAAATTCCACAATTACAAAAAGTTGTAATAGGAACATTCTCTGACTTTTTAAGCCAACATTTCTGAGACTAGTTACCTGGGAGATGGAGCGTTAAGCATCCTTTATCTCTGCTCACATATCTGAGCTGCTTTTTTGTTGAAAGCTGCAAGTATGCAATAAGTTTTCACTCAAGAATAATTCTTTACCCAAGAAGAGAAAAATATAAGTACATTCATTTGTTGTCTGTAATTTTGGCTGCTTATTAAGGATCCAAGAGCATTTGGTGCAGAAAACCAGACCGTCCCCCTCCACACGGTTACTGTAAATGATTTAAATCAATCCTTTTTATGCAGCATCAGGTACAGGAAGCACAATATGTAGTGACTAAATACGCCATTTAAATTCTTCTCAGGCAAAGGTTAAAAGAGAGGTGGGGGGGGGAGTGGGGAAGCCGAGATTGGCGAGGTAGCTGTATTCACATATTTCTGATAGGTTTCTAAGATACATGTCTCTTTTTCCAAAGCAAATGCATTCATGCCTGAGAAAGAAAACAAACAGGGAAAATGTTAGCTCTTAGGCTGGTGAGCTCATGAGAAATGCCAAAAGAGTTGTTTGTGCCCAGACACAAATATCAGGGTTTCTTTATTGTTGAGCTTTGATGCTCGGAATCAGGCGGAACGTTTCCATGACAACTAATAGATGTTATGTTTATTTACTGACTGGCAGGGAATGACAGTGTCAGCAACTGACATTTTAGTTTCTTTCTCTTCTTTTTCTCCCCTGTAAAGATTTGTTTTAGCTGATGAAAATGGCAACAGCATCTTCCATTTTATTTGTCAGAGCTTCTATGGCGAAAAGTAAACAACAGTTTAATTTGATTCAGTTATTCCACGAAACATCCCTTATAGGCCCATTGCCTTCTGGGCTTGGGAGAGTACTTAACAGTGGACCGTGGCTGGTGAGATGATTTGCAAAGTGAAAAGCAAATTTCGGGTTTTATTCCCTTGAAAGTGATCTAACAACCGCATTCCGAGCCGTCCAAATTCACGGAGGTCTCATTAACGTCCTCTACATTTCACGGGGACCTTGTTGACGCTCCCAGTGATAGATTTCATACGAAGGGTTCTGAAGACCCGAACAAGACTGCGACCTCAGCAGAAACAGGAGATGGCGCTGCAGCGTGGGCCGGCGCAATTCCTCGCGGGCTATCAATAACCAACGACATGTTCCACTCTGGTATCTGCCTGTGGCTTGTCGGCCCTGTAAATGATCTGCAGTCCATTTTTAATGCTGAACTGGCTTCCTCCCACTATCCAGCTGGCGTGTGCTCAAGGGATATAAACCAGTGTTCGCATTTGCTTTAAGAAAACACAATTAACAAGGCAAGCTGCTGTCGTGGGCAGCGGGGGAGGTGGCGGGTAGTCTTAGGATTCATGCTAACGCAGAGAATTGGCTTCTTCTTGGTCCCTGTTTTGTGTTATCTGTGCCTGCTGCTCTGATTGATTCGAACAATTGACACGCCACACGCTTCCCGCTTCTAAGCCGAGGTCTCCAAAAGCTTTAGGAAACAAAGTCAATATGCAACTCCTAGGAGGTGCTCAAAACTTTGTTGCCTGAAATCCCCTCCCCTGATTTCCCATGTCTCAGGTAGAAATTAGCTTCTCTCCTAGAAGCTTCATCACTCCCTTACATTCATTTGTTGCAGACCTGCTTGTCACACTAGAATGTAAGCAGCTTGAAGGCGCTGGTTGCCTCTTCCTGGATTTTTGCATCCACAGCAGCTAGCAGGGTCTCTGGCACAGCGCCTGCTTTCCTTCAGGAAACTTCTGTGGAACAAATGAATAATGAATGAGTGAATCATCACAACCCAGCTCCTGAGTGGAGTCAGGCATTCTGTCCTCTGATCAAACTGCCATTATAGCACCGCTCATGGTATGGTCTGTTTCCAGTTCTGTGGAATGAATGCATAAATTCTTGTTCACTTAAGGATGGGAGAGCCAACATTTCTCAAGAGGATGTTCTTCTGTTTTGTGATGTGTGCATGCATGCACACATACACAGAGTAATACAACAGAGAAATAACAAAGGAAAGGAGTGGATTCTAATGAGATCTGCATCCAGCCACGAGGAGATTGTGGGAGACAAGGAGGAGCACCAAAGATCTGGACACTCGGGTTTTCTGTCACTAGATAGACAACGTCTCTTGAGTCTCCATGACCTCACCTCTAAAATGAGGGGTTGTGGCCAGATGAGCTTTTCCCAGATTGTGTTCCAGGGGACGCCAATATCTACAATGTGTTAACAGCTCTTCCAGAGCAACCAAAAACCAACTGAACAACCAACTCTGTATAGCTAAGTTAAACAGGAATACCGAGAGTCCCATGAGTAAGTATAGACCGAATCTGAGAGGTCTTGGAAAATATGTGACTTCCACGGTTGTTCAATCAGAGGGAGCCCATGGGCAGACATGACTTTTTGCAGCCTTATTTGATAACTAAAACACTTTGCCCAGGGACATCTATAGACATCCATGGGACACTGGGGTCCTGGACGACTGGTGGTTCTTTCCCCAGAGGAAAATGAGTTGAGTTGATGGGAATTCTGACTCATGCTCTTATTTTGTCAAGGTGTTATTTAGTCAGATAAAAAAAAACAAAAAACTCATCCTATTTCACCAACACAATAGAAATAGGGCAGAGACTTAGAAATTTGAGGCAATATTGTAGATAATCAATAACAAAAACCCTGCACTAGTCACTTGTGGTTTATCTCTACTTATATTATTCACTGATAATGGTCAGTTCACCAATTCACCTTAAGTGTAGGCCAAGTCAGACAGAGGCTTTGGATAATAGATGACTTCTATAACATCTATGATTATTCAATCAGGATCCTATCAGAGGAGGCCCGTGGGATCTTCAATATGAAAATCTTAAAGGAGGAGGAAAAAAATAAAGAGTGGCATATTTATCTTCCCTGACAAATACATCGAATTTGTCAGGGAAAAGGGAGGGAGGGAGAAGAGTAACTAGTATTTATTGAGTAGCTGCTACATGCTAAGCATAATGCTGAGCATTTTGCAACTGCTCTGGGAGGTATCATCAAATTCCTTTTACACAGAAAGCTGAGGTTCGTGGTGACATGAGGATCATCAGGTAGTGAGAGGTAGAGTCTAGATTCAAACCCTGGTATGCTATGATATCGAATTCCGTGAGCTCTCCATTTTGTTCTGCTGAGAGGAAAGGATATACACCTAGAGAGAGTTATCACTAGCAACCCTTAACAAGTCCTAATGAAGTCACAGAGACAGTAAGGTCATCATAGTTTGGTGGTCAGGGGCAGAATCAAACATGATGTAGGGTTTGAGCTGATCTTTGAAGAAGTAGGGGATCTAGAGGCACATTTGGAATTATGACTAAACAAAAGGGCCACACTACTTGTGGTGCTTTGCAGATCTCTGACCACATGGTGACCTCTGAGAGAGATCAGAGGGGTGGAAGGACTAAGTCCAGAGATGCAGGGAGCGTGTCACAGCCAGTAGAAACTCATGGTCCCCAGGATGTGGGTGCTATAGACTGAGTGTTTGTGTCTCTCCCTGCCCCCCACCAAATTCCAATGTTGAAACCTAATCCTTAATGTGCTGGTATTTGGAGGTGAGGCCTTTGGGAGGTGATTAGGTCATGAGGGTGGTGCCTTCATGAATGAGATTAGTGCCCTTACAAAAGAGACACAGAGAGCTCCCTTGTCACTTCTGCTATGTGAGGACACAGCAAAAAGATGGCTGTTTATGAACCAGGATACGGACTCTCACCAGACACCGAATCTTCTGGCACCTTGATCTTTAGAACTGTGAGAAATAAATTTCTGTTGTCTGTAAGCCATCTAGTCTATAGTGTTTTTGCTATAGCAGCTCAAACAGACTCAGGCAATAATAAAATTATAGATATTCTTGGCTCTCTATTGTTGCCACAGTTGAGTACTTCTACTTGAACTCTCTGTGGCAGAGTTCATGATCTGGCTATGGAGTGCCTCAAATAATAAGGTCGTACAGTGAAAAACAAAGACATGGAAGCTCAATTAGAAAATGGGCAAAAAGATGAATTGTCAAGAAAACTCTAGTAATCATACATTTTTCCACCTCTGCCTTCTTGCATCTACTATAGTTTAAATTACTCCAAATGGACCCTAACCATGGCAGTCTTCCACTTAATGTAGCTGAGAAGATCTGGTGAATGCTATGGAATTCTTTCTCTCCCCTTGGAAACAATATTGGCTTTATTTCCATAGGACAACATCAGTAGGTTCTGGTTAAGTCTAATTGTTGTCCCCTAAGTGGTGCCTGTTCATTTTTTTTTACAATGCTTATGGACACTCTTCTGTGGCCCTATTCCAGCTATCAGAGTATCATATGAATAATGACATATCAAATATTTATTTTTATTTATTTATTTTTTAAATTTTAATTTATTTCTTTTTATTTAAATTCAATTAACATATAATGTATTAATGGTTTCAGAGGTAGAGGTCAGTGACTCATCAGTTTTATATAACACCCAGTGCTCATTACATCATATGCCCTCCTTAATGCCCATCACCCAGTTACCCCATCACCTCACCCCTCTCCCCTCCAGCAACCCTCAGAATGTTTCATATGCTTAAGAGTTGCTTATGGTTTTTCTCCCTCTCTGATTTCCTTTTGTTTTATTTTTTCCTCTCTTCCCCTGTGATCCTCTGTTTTGTTTCTTAAATTCCACATATCAGCGAGATCATATGATGTCTTTCTCTGATTGACTTATTTCGCTTAGCATAATACCCTCTAGTTCCACACATGTCATTGCAAATGGCAAGATTTAATTTTTTTGATGACTGCGTAGTATTCCATTATATATAGATACCACCTCTTCTTTGTCCATTCATCTGTCGATGGACATCTGGGCTCTTTCCATAGTTTGGCTATTGTGGACATTGCTGCTATAAACACTGGGGTGCAGGTGCCCCTTCGGATCACTACATTTGTATCCTTGGGATAAATACCCAATAGTGTAATTGCTGGGTTGTAGGGTAGCTCTATTTTCAACCTTTTGAGGAACCTCCCTACTGTTTTCCAGAGTGGCTGCACCAGCTTGCATTCCCACCAACAGTGTAAGAGGGTTCCCCTTTCTTTGCATCCTTGCCAACATCTGTCGTTTCCTGAGTGGTTAATTTTAGCCATTCTGACCAGTATGATTTGGTATTGTCATGGTTTTGATTTGTATTTCCCTGATGCTGAGTGATTCTGAACATTTTTTCATGTGTCTGTTGGCCATTTGTAGACACATCAAATCTTTAAGTAAGTCTTACAGCATTTGGAACCTAGTTTTGGGGCACAAATGTACTTTCAAAATGTTGAACCTTTTCCACTTTAACGGAATTCCACCCCTCCCCCCTTTATTGGGTACTAATGCAAATTAGCCTTAGAGCTTTTCTGAATATATATATATTTTTGATGAGCATTTGACATTACCTCAAACAGAGTCAAGTCTCAGAACATGATTACATCATACAACTTTGAAGTCGATAGGATATTTTTCAGGCAGTCTCATCCAAGGAGTTTTAAAACTATGCCCCATGGAATCAAAGGAATTATTTGGAGCTGCCATGAGGAACACTGGGCTCCAGGTCTACATCCTACTACAGAGGAGCAACTCCTACCTTATCTATTTTAGTTACTAGAACTCCTTGTAAGATTTCATTTGAAGAATGACTCCATAGCTATGTGAAAGCCTGGAAACCACACATTTAGTCTAATATTCAGTCTAACCCTTTATCCCAGATGAGAAAAAAATGAGGTCTAGAGAAGGCATATAACTTTCTTTCAAGTGGAATACTAGTAGCAAACTCTAGACTGGCCCCCACTAGGCTCATTCCTCATCATATCATTTTACTGCTCTGAAATAATGTTTATCAAAGGCCAGATTTATTGGACATTCTTGGATCGGAGCCACACAATTTTAGACCCTAAGGAAAATAGTTTTCTCATGGTATTGTCCCAGGATGATTTGTCTTATGCTCACATGTGCTGTGAACGTACTAAGCAAGATACACAGAGTAGGCTAAGATGGGCAAGAAGAGGAAAATGGTAAATGGCTGTGACTTTTAACAATTTCTGTGAACTTCAGTGAGAAAAATCTTATTTCTGACTTTTTTTAAATATCATCACCACCCTTCTAAGCAGTCTTCTCTGAACTGCAGGGTGACAAATCATGGAAACTTGATTTCCCAGACTCCCCTGCCAGGGGGTCCCGGTTAGATCCCACCCAAGGGGACATTCCTCAGAGATTTGGAAAGCAGAAGGAAAGGAGAAGCTATTATCCCCTTATAAGCATGAGCAGACAGCTGATGTGGGATTTTGCTAGTGACATGGTTTAGAAAATCTTCCAAGAATAATTGACTTCTGTGCTGTAGGAAGCTGAACTGCATTGCAGGTCTTTCTGAGAATCATGTTCATGCTGTGGAAGTGGAGACCACTGGTGGTGGCTTCCCAACAACCCTATATTTCTGGATTTCCTGAAAGTGGCCTTCCTGATCTATGCTCTCTTCACTATCTAATAACTGCATGTTCTCTGATTCCCTGTATTAAATGTCTTCCTACTCAAAACATCAAAGGCAGTTTCTGTTTTCTGGATTGAAGCCTGGTCGTTTCAGAAATTGATTTCTTCAGGGGAAGTGGTGTGGTGGGGGTGTTGTAAGTGGGTGGCAAGGAAGTTGATATTGGAAGCTAGAAGGGGACAGCGTCAAATGGTGTTTCATTTCTAAAAGGCCATCCTCAGATGTGGCCAAGGACAGTAATAAACCAGGAGGAACGCCCATGGGTGGAGCCAAAGGCCCTGGAGAACAGTGGGCAGAGGAGTTCCTTCCAGAGAGCAGAACCTGGCCTAGTCAAGGGACTTTGCCCACCTCAGGGAAGGGGGGTTTTAGAGTATTTGCTCAGTGGGATCTCAGAATTCTTACAGTTCAGTGACTGACATGAGACTTTCCTTCTTCCTCTTCCAAATGAGGGGGTTTATTAAGGCTGTTCTCAATGTGTTTATCCATTGTTGGGATGTATGTGGTGGTGGCAGACCAGGTGTGGGGTGGGGCAGGCAGCATTTCCTTTTAGTTCATAGCCTATCAGGTCTAGAGGGGTCTCGTCTGGATCTGATGGAGAAGTCTGCATATCTCCCAGAGACCCAGGACCCCAAATTCGGACTCTGTGAGTGGATAGGACTTTGAATTGTCCCTCTTGGGAGAGGTGAGTGAGTTGTATGTACTGGAGAAAGAATGAAATGCATATTTGGTGAACAGAAGGTAAAACCGAGGGAGAGACCTGCCATATGCGTATCAGTTTTATTTATTTTTTTCTTCAGTAAAGAGAAGATTCCATTTTCCAGTTTCCTATTCAGTTTGGTTGATTCATCTAATTGGTTTCTGGATAATGAATTATGGGCTGAAATGATGTGAAATGATATCACTTCCATCTATTGCATAAAAATCCCTTAGTAATCATTCATTCTTTCCCCTTCCTATGGCAACCATTGTGTTGCTGTTGAAAATGTTCCCATCTCAAGACAAAAAGAATCTGGATTTTGGGCCACTGCTTTAAGGAGAGCTACCTCTTGACCCACATCAGCCTATGACATAAGTGAGAAATATACCTTTATGGAAATAAGTTACCAAGGTTTTGGATTGTTATAGCACATAGTGTTTCTTGTCCTGAGTCGTGAAAGAATTTAATAGCATAACATAATAATGTAATTAGCACAATTTTTAGGGATTTTAAAATGGAATCAGGATGAATCAGAATACCCACCACAGTCAGAAGGTCATGGCCTCATTCTTGGTCTTTTCAAGTAGGGGTTCCAGGATGTTTTAATTCTTGGATACACTGTTAATTTCCTGATAAATCTGGAAGAAGGAGGCATTTCCTCTACTCCCATCCCCACAGATAGACTTTTTTTTTTTTTTTTCATTTGATGGTAAAGGAACAGGCCTTAGAAAAGAACTCCTCTGACTGTGATGGTCAGAGGTCAGATGGTCAGATGGAGAAACAAAAGGAGGACATGTTCACAGAGATCCCAAGAAGGATCAAGGTTCTTCTGCGCTAAGTGAGTGTTAGTTTTGTGGACCACCACACTGCTGATGGGGACTTCAGGACACTGCATTTAAGTCCCAACCTAGGGGCGTGAGTGCAAGACTGTGGGTTGAGGGGAAGCAAGGAGGAAGCGGCACAGGAGGCCAGCTGGAGTTAGTGATGCAGATCTTAGGGATACATTTAAAGATGTTACCCTTGTCACCCAAAGTTTCATATGTAATGGTGAGTGGTGAAACTCACAATGGAACTTGCAGCCTAGGCATGGCTTGATACTTTGCCTTTTACAGATCATGGTATTTATGTTTTCCTTAGTAGCGAATGCATATTTTTTGACTGTAGAAGATTTAGGAATTATAGAAAAGCATAGAATAGAAAAAAACCATAATCCCCCACCCAGGAAATAATTGCTATTATTTTGCCATGGTTCTTAACAATCTTTTAAATTAATATACACGAATTATATTTTTTAAAAGATTTTTATTTATTTATTTGACAGAGAGAGACACAGTGAGAGAGGGAACACAAGCAGGGGGAGTGGGAAAGGGAGAAGCAGGCTTCCCTCAGGGCAGGGAGCCCAATATGCGGCTCGATCCCAGGACCCCGGGATTATGACGTGAGCTGAAGGCAGATGCTTAACGGACTGAGCCACCCAGACACCCCATATACAAATTATATTTAAAAAGAAAGTTGATGTACTTTAAGTGTACTTTGTATTAATTAGTATAGGCCAGGTTATGCTACTGTAACAAAAGATCCTCAAGTCTCAGTGGTTATAATAGCAAAAGTTTATTTCTCATTCATGCTACATGTCCCTTGCATATCAGCTCCAGCTTTGCTTCTTGTTATCTTCATTCCAAGGACCAAGGTGAAGGAGCAGCCTCTGTTTAGAACAATCAGCTAGCAGAGAGAGAAGAGAATATGACAGATCATGCACTGACCCTTAAGCTTCTGCATGGAAGTGACACATGACATACATAATTTCTGCTTTCATTTCATTTTGGAAAGCAAATCATATGGCCAAGTTTAGTATTAATGGGTGAGAAATATAATCCTCACAGGCAAATATCTGTGAACAACAATACTTACACCATTGAGCTAGTTTAATGTTCTACACTCCTTTGTAAGCACTAGAATTGTTATAAAATTAATGTGATGTTGCTTTCTCGGTGTGAGAAGTTTTACTCATCTCCTACCTTTGGTTCTTCCCATCTTTGTTTTCATTGCCATAAGAAGAGAATGGTGAGGGATGGATTGGAGACACTTCCACCAGTGAAAATGAATTTGTTATCAATAAATGACAACAGTATCTACAGGAAAATTCTAGAAGTTTTTAGAAGTAAATCGAAGCATAGACATATGGCGAGAAAAAAATTTAAATTACATTCTCAATACAAGAACTAACCTATTCAACAGAAACCTTCCATAAATGATGATCCTTCCTTGGCTTCTCCACGCTGAGAGAGGGACAGTTCCCTGGCACTGTGGCAGCCCTTTCTAGCAGCTGGTTCAAGGGTCCATATGTAATCAGAACTACTGTTTTGGGTTCAGATGCCCACATCTACCTATCTCTGTCAGCCTCCCACCTTCTGTTCTCAGAGGCTCTGCCTAGGGGGTCAGGATGCAGCTTCGTAAATCTGATATCACCTGCTCATTTTCTCGGTACCCAGCTGTTCACGGAATGGTTTAAGAACAGAAGGAAAATGTCCATTTTCTAATCCTCCATGTGCTTCTGGCCCTTGGCTTCATGGGCATCACCTCCTGTGCTGAGGAGGGCATGAAGCTCACTCACCATCCATTATGTCCTCACCAGGGCCCACAAGTGTCTGCCCAGAGACAGGGGAACATTCATAAAGCTACATGGCACCTCCTCATGCTGCCCCTGCCCCTGGTTTTCTAATTGGCATGCTGAATGCCTGGGCAGGAGAGACTATCCCTATTCTCCATTCATTTTCAGTGTAGTAGAGATCCAATTATTTGCAGACAATAACAAATCATGTTTTTCCTTATCCTGCAAGTGTGGTTTGACTTCCAAGTACACCCCTGGTGTGCCCCCATGAGCCTCCTTTGCTCGACTTGTCAGGAGGTCACCTTTGTGTGGAGCCCTAGGTTTGGACAACCAACAGCCACCTCTGGCTTTGCACCATGTTTTGTTTTTAGCCTGTGTTCCATGTTCACTGTCCCTGCTGTCTCTCTTCTTAGTCGGCCTCAGGAGCTGTTTGCTTCTTCTATCTATTATTCAGTAAAAAGTGTACACGTTTTGCATTAATAAGCCACAGAACACACAAGGGTTCTTACTGAGTGGGAGTGGACTATGGTGTTTGCTAGATCAGCTGCCTTCTCCAGAAGGCAATGATTAACCTTCTTCTCTCCCACTGTCTCTATTGGACTCTCCCAAACTGAACACAGCTCTAAAACACAACAGTGTCCTTTAGCATTTTGGTTTTAGTCCTAGTCCTCTAAAGAGGTAAGTTCCAATATCCTTTTAATTTTTTACTGTTTTTCTTTTCAAATGTCTTGCCTTCAGTAAATACAGTGGAAGAAGAGAATTCGAATAGTACTGTCTGTAATATGGGCACTTTTTAGGGAGACAGTAAATTTGGTGTCAATGGAAAGAAGATAGATCTGGAATTGTGTGAATATGGGTTTCAAGGATTACATGGGGTTATCCTCGGTGTATTTTATGTTGCTTTCCAACCCTGAGTTTTTATGAATCCATGTGCACTGAGTTGCCTCATCAAAATGAGCTACGAAGGAAAAAAACAAATGGGAAAGCAATACCCAAGACAAATGGTTCTTTCCCTTAGGCAGTGCTCTATTCGGATATCTAAAGAGTAGCCTTCTGAATGCCTGGAGTTTATCTTTGGCTGCAAGACAAGCAAACACTGGGCCTGGAATCAGGAGAGTAGGAGGGGGAATAACAACAAAAAGACCCCTTGCCAGGAATGGAGAGGAGGAGACAGGCAGAGCCAGCCCCCTGACTGGCACTGTAGGGTTCGGAGGCCTGGGACAGCTGCGTAGCCCATCACCTTGGGAGGGAGGGTTTGCTCTGCCCCTGGCTTTCTGGCTCCCACCCTTTCTGCACATTTTCTCCAGCTGAGTTCATTCTTGGCTGGTCCTCGTTCAAAGGCAAGGGAGCCAGGTGCTGCGGGGGGGCGGGAAGCAAGTTTAGAGACTGGAAGTTTGTCCACCTTTGTGATATTAAAGCTAAGGGCGAGAATGTGAAATGGAAAGCTTAAGGGAGTCTCGATTCCGTCCTGAAGTGAGCGCTGGAGGGACTGGCTTTTTAGGGAACAAGATGGTGGCTTTAAGAATAGGTTTTTGGACGTTGGGATTTTGGCTTCTACCAAAGCAACACGCCCCTGTGTATTGGTGGTGTTTGCTATTAGCTCTTCTTTGGCTGTGTGTAGGAGAAACAACTGGCTTTGCTGCCTGTGAGAGACTTTTCAAGTTTCTTGGCCACCCTATTGCATAAGGACTGTACTCCAGGATTTGTGTAGCTGGGAAAGAACAGGCTTAATCTCATTAACACTGTTAGTATAGGGAAGAGAGGGAATCAAGTCATGTATTAAGCTATTATAAACTGTCAGAAGCTAAGAGCTTACTGGTGTCACTGGAGAATTGAGAATAAGGGTCTGACCAGTCTGGATCTCTCTCTCTCTCTCTCTCTCTCTCTCTCAAAACTCCGAAAATGTAGCTGATTCAGGCTCTTCCCTGGCTACCAGCTTAACCAGATCTCATCTTGACCTGCCACTCACTCCCAGTACTTAACTCTTCCCAGTATAAATGAATCTATGCTCTCTGACTACTCCAGTTGGCAACTCTACATCTTAAATGGAACCCAAGCCTAAGCACCCAGTAATCCAAGATTTTTCTTGAAAAGCTGGGTGGGGGATACTTATTTTCTATTTTTTTAATAGGTGTTTTCAGGGAAAGAGAGGTATTGGTTTTACAGCAGTAGCCCAGAAAGGTCGAATTACTAATGTAGGATTAATATTGATTATGTTAAAAAGCTCCAAGTAGGGGGAAAAAAGCACCTTTGATTGGATTTTAATATATCCAATTAGCATAAATAAGACAAAAGGATAGAAGTTACAAAGAGACATATTTGGATCAAACAAAGAATAGTTTTTGATGATGGAACTGTTCCAAGATAATGGACTAATTTGGCTGATGGTGGGCTCCCTTCATTCAAGCTGTTCAAGCAAAGGCTAGAAAAGTATTTGAACATGGACTAGTTTTAAGGTGTAAAAACAGCAATGAACATTTTACTTCATGAACTGAGGAGTTCTTAATCTGTGAACCTCATAAACATGAATGTAGAATTATTTTTATGTGCACATTTTTAGAGGAGATTTTTTTCTTTTTCTTTTTTTTTATTACAACTTCTTTTATATGCCAAACTAATGAATTAGCTCCCCATGTAAAGAGTTAACTTCTCTTAAACTGTCAATTAGGTTTTTATGGTTCCACACTTAAACATGACTGTTCTGTTAGGGATCAATGGGTGTTTGAGGACAACTTCTAACATGAAAGACAGAATTCAAAATAAAGAATAGAGACAAGAATGCAGGGAAAAGAAAAAAAAAAGCAACAGCAACAACAACAACAATAAATAAACTCATTAATATACACAGAGAACTAAGAATATATTTCATGAAACAAGGAACAAGGTGACTATATAAAAGGAATGTTTAAAAGACAAAAAGGAACTCTTGGACATTAAAATTCTGAGAGCAGATATGAAAAATTCACAAGAAGAATTTCAAGACAAGGAAATGTTGAGAAAATTGAAAAAGAGGACAAAGAAATGGAAAACAGGGAGCTAAAAAATAGTGAGGGTTAGTCCAGGAGAGTCAACATTTGAATCAAAGAGGGACCTGGATTAAATAGAGGACATTTTTGTCCTTCCTTTTTGAATTCATCAAAAAAAGAATTCAAAGAAAAATTTCCAGACCCAAAGGACATGAATTTCCAGGTAGAAAGGGCTTGACAACTATGCCCTTTGATCTGTTTTTTTAATAGATTAAAACAATACCAATGCCAAGGTATATAAGTATGAAATTCAGAATACTGGGTCAGAGGGAGGATCCTAAGTTTCAAGAAAGAGGAAAGAAGTTGGAGGGGAGGAAGGAAAGGAAAGGAAAGGAAAGGAGAGGAGAGGAGAGGAAAGGAAAGGAAAGGAAAAAAGAAATCCAAAAAAAATCCAAAAATCCAAACAGATCATATACAAAATACTGGAAATCAGAGTGGAATTGAACTCTTGAACAGCAGAAATGAGTAAACCATGGATTAATGTGTTTATTATTATAAGAGTAAAATTATTTCACCCCAGGATTTTATGCCCAGCCAAACTATCAATTAGATAGTGGCAGAGGTGATGTGAATGGTGGAGGTAGTAGGGGTGGGGTGGGGGCAGGAGAATGGATACTTTTTCATACATTCAAGATACTGTGCAAACAATGACTAATGTTTAGACAGCATACACACCAGGGCTGCTGAAGCAGTGTTCACTGGGGAAATTCATGGTAACAGCATCAGTAGCAAGTGTAAAGCTCTCCCACTGCCCACCACACTCTGGGAAAGAGCACAGTCTGACAGAGCTAGATGTCAGACTCTGGAGAAGGTACTCAGTTACTTGGGCTTTGGGGCTTTTAAACTGCATAATTAAGGAAACATCAGTATATCCTTTGTGTAGTTAGAGGTCAGGATATAACGGTAATAGTACTTGGCAGAAACTTATTTCCAGCCCTCTTCTGCCAAGACACTATTTTTGATTGGAAATAGCACCAGCCCCTCCCTTGGAATGATCAGGGAGCTAGGATCAAGCCTTGAGGTTGCAGCTGTATGAAGAGGCAAGTTGTGGTGGGCCTTATGTCATCAGTGTTCATGGTTAGTAAAGCACCAGCCCTTCTCTTGGGGTCTAAATGTTGTTGAGGATCAGAACTGATTGCCTGAAACACTAGATTTACCCTGTTTTTTTTTTTTAAAAAGATTTTATTTATTTGACAGAGACACAGTGAGAGAGGGAACACAAGCAGGGGGAGTGGGAGAGGGAGAAGCAGGCCTCCCGCGAAGCAGGGAGCCCGATGCAGGGCTCGATCCCAGGACTTTGGGATCATGACCTGAGCCGAAGGCAGACGCTTAACGACTGAGCCACCCAGGCACCCCTAGATTTACCCTGTTTTAATTGAGCTTTGAAGGAATTCAGTACTTCCTGGAATGTCAGTTTGTAGGATATCAGTCTTGGACAATTTATCCTTTTCCTCTCAGAAGAGCTCAAGGAGTTTACATCGCATGCACCATTCCCGAGGAAACTACTGGATGATGTGCTCCACCACATTGAGGAGGTAAACTAAGAAAGAAGATGACACACAATCCAAGAAAAGGGGACACATACA
This sequence comes from Mirounga leonina, assembly GCF_011800145.1. NCBI lineage: Eukaryota > Metazoa > Chordata > Mammalia > Carnivora > Phocidae > Mirounga > Mirounga leonina. The sequence goes on from NW_023270451.1 coordinate 41,082,372, forward strand.
AGAGAGGCAAAGATAGTTGCTAGGATGACAGAGAAGGGAGATCCCCAGGAGGACAGCTAGGAACAACTAGAAATTTTCATATCCTACACAGAAGTTCATAGGGGTGAAAAGGAAAACAAGTCTATGGGCTCAGAGTTGTTTGTTTTACTACCATTTGAAAAATAAATACATTTTTCTCTCTGGGGTCATGAGCCATAATTTTTTTTCCTTTCAGCTCTTACATAACTAACATGGATGGATCAAAGAGAGAAAAACCAAAGTGAAATACAAATCCAGCCATATGTCAGGAGGCTTCTTTCTTGGTCCCCAAAGTTCTTAGAGCTTATACAGGCCCTTGGCTCCCTTCACTACTCCACTCCCTGAGAGGAGCTCAATATCCTTCATAGTTACCTTTTCAAGGAAATTTGGGGAGAATGACATCAGCAGAACAGTCAGATTAGATAATGTAAAACAGCTGCCTCTCTACCCCTTCAGATCAAATCCATTCTGGAGTAAAGGTTTGCAACCTTCTGCATGCACAAAAATAATCTGGAGAAATGTAAAAAATGTATACATACAGATTTTTGGCCTCAACTGCAGATGGTCTAATTCAGTGGGTCTGAGTTGAAGCCCAATTCTCTGCATTTTTAACATCTAGGTGGTTCAACTATGGACCCACTTGGAGAAAACCTGCTCTAAAGATTGGGCTCCCAGGATTCAGAAGATCCACCTATGATGGAATTCCATGAACATGCTCCCTTCTCATTAACCCCAGCAGCATGGAACCTGCTGTCAGTGAATAAGTTGTCATTTCCTTAAGGATATTATGGAGCTCTCCTAGTTTGGGAACAAACTTGTGAGGAAGAGAAACATCTCATATGTCTGCTGAAGACTATTTTGTAGTCCTAGGGTAAACTTCAAAAATATTATGCCATTCATATATAGATAATTTAGTGACATAAAGTGATCAACAGAGGGGTACCTAGGTGGCTCAGTCGGTTGAGCATCCGACTCTTGGTCTGGGCTCAGGTCATAATCTCAGGGTCCTGGGATTGAGCCCTATGTTGGGCTCTGCACCCAGCAGGGAGTCTGCTTGAGGATTCTTTCTCTCCCTCTGCACCTCCCCACCAACACACTCTTTCTCTCTCTAAAATAAATAAATAAATATTTTTAAAAAGTGATCAAACAGAATTATAAGTAGCATTCCTAGGAGAAATAATCTTGCTTTCAGCCCAAGTATCTGAATAGTATTTATTTGGTTTCAACAGAGGGCTCAGTTCTCCTCTTGTGAAAATCTTAATCCCCAAAACCAATATTTTTTTTTTATGGTGAAGCTGTCATCACTGCTACTACCCACCCACAGCACCCCAAAACCTCATTCTCCCTTGGATCTTATTGCTTCAGTTAAAGCACTTACTTTCTGCTTTGTATGATAAGGGCTTTGTATGTCTCTTTGTCTCTCTAACCAGATTATAGATACCACAGAGATGGAAAATATCTCTTTAATCTTTATATCAACTATACAAAGTACCTGATGGGTGATGACATAGAAGGATCTATCACTATTGACTTAGTTAAATTACATATTTTCTAATCATTCAACCTCATAAACTACGATGACTATAATTCATAGTATTTTGATATTTTTATATTTTAAAATCAATATTTTCTCTAGTTAATAGTCATAAGTTATAAAGAATGGAAGTGTTTTTGGAAATTATTTATTTATTTGAGAGAGAGAGAGAGCGAGAGTGTGCACAAGTAGGGGGAGGGGCAGAGGTTGAGGGAGAAGCAGACTCCCTGCTGAGCAGGGAGCCTGACGGGGGACCTGATCCCAGGACCCTGAAATCATGACCCTTTCATTATGAAAAAATGATAATAATGAATCACTTCTCAATTTTTATTTACACTCCTAGAATCCCTTTTCTCCACTTTTCCTAATATAATAATAATAATATAACAAGATTCTATACTACTAATACTATATACCCAAGGTGAAATTGGGAACTGAGGAAATTAGATAACTCATGCTTCCAAAACTTTTCTTTAGCTCCAAATGTAGGGATCTTAGGTGAAAGGTGTTCTTTATTTTATTTTCTTAGGCCTCAGTTTTCTACTTTTCTGCATTGACACATCCAAAACGTCTAGTTTATCATATAATAGTCAATTCTCAATATTTATGCATATCAGACAGACGTATGCATTACTTCAGAGCCTCTCAAACTCGCCTGCATGGGTTTCAACTTGCTTCCTTCGTACCCCAGCACCCTCTCTACCAAGGGAATCACCATGGAACTGCTCAGGGCTCACAGATGTGCAGCTAGCAGAGTAATTAACGTCCCTTGGGACAAACCCCTGACCCGTGGAGGGTGGGATCTGAAGCATAAATTCTTCCCTGTGTTCCCCTTGAATGGGTGGTTCTGAAATACCATCTGCAGTCCCATGGCTGGTTATTTGGTCCTGGAGGATCAAGCCACCAGTTGCTTCTGTGAGGCATCCTTATACTGGCATTTCTTTTTTCCTTCCTTTCTCCTCTTGCCCTTTTCCCAAAGATTGTAACAATTACTCACACATATGCCCTTGTTCCAGGCTTTACTTTCTGAGGAGCCTAAGCAGGGATATCATGAAAATTGAGACAAGTGGTGGGGAGATAAACTGAAACAAACTGGGGGTGGGTGGGTGGGTTTCTAAAATCCATTTGATCTTTGATCTGCAATAGGTGATATTTTTCTTAGGCCAATATAAAAATATACTGATATTACCTGGCAATACCTACTTGGTGACCAAAAAAAAGCCACTTTGGATTAGAATTCTGTCCCAGACTGTCCACAGAGTGGCTAATTCACATTTAGATAATCTATGGATGACCATATTCACACTAAGGGAAGTGCTACCTAGAAAAACAAATATGCAAGATGGTAATGCAGGACCATGAACAAAGGACACAATCAAATCACCCACAAACAATTCCATATGACTCTCAAGTCTAACAAGTAGGTACTTAAAAAAACCACAAGGCCATTATGACACCTAACAGAATTAACAATAATGAATAACAAGATAATGCTTGCTTGTCTTACAGTTTGGATCTATACAAGGTCCATACGTTGCATTTAGTATGTCTCAGGTTTCTCTTAATCTGTGTTAACCCCTTTTCTCTTTTAAATGCTACTGTTTGTTCAAGAAATATAGTCATTTGTACCAAAGAATGTCCAGATTCTGAATATGTGGGCCATTGTCCTATTGTCTGTCCTTCAAAATAAAATGGAATACAAAAGACAACTTCTTTAAAGTATTATCAGATGACCTTTATTTTTACTTGATAAAGATTCTGTATGCCCTATTCCTTTGGGGACTAGTAGTCATAGTTAGTAAAAGCTGTACTTAGTAGGTTAGTAATGAAATCTATATTTTCCTACTACTGGAAAGCAATGGAAATTTTAGCTCAACCTTGACAGCTATGCATTTATAATTTTTAAATCATCTTTCTGCCCATATTTTACATAGAGAACCAATATTTTACATCACTGATAATGTGATGATTTTTATTATTGTCACCAGAATCCTAGAATCCTAGACTTAACAATGGTTCCTGGAGGTCAACTACTCTAACACTTTCACTTTACAGGTGAATAAATGTGGGCTCTGAGATGCCAACTGAATGCACATCAACATAACCCAGCAGGTTAAGGGCACTGGGCCCAGAATCCTAGACTCCTGATTACCCAGTCCTGTGCCCATTCTAATGGCCACTGTACTCACCCACTGGTTGCAGACTTACTTGGCCTAGGATGGCAACACTTCTGAAGCTAGGATGATTCTGTCTTTCTTCTGCCCAAGACCATTCTGTATAGAATAAGACATTAAGTATAATTGTGGGTTTAATTCACAGTTATGCTGAACTAACACTAAAACGTATCTGAAAGGTTGCTGAATTCTTGGAAGACTGACTCTTGCTATGGACAATGCATTGTTCTTTTCATCATTACTTCAAAATATAGATCATGAACTCAGTTATTCTACCACGCTTTCATCATTTCCAGTTAATATTTCTGAAGATTCATACAATTTAAGAAAGAAAAATAGGAATGTGAACTACCATGAAACATGCATAAGTAATGATAATGATGATTTCATGAATAGAATAGCTTGGACTTAGAGTAAAGGTATTATCCATTCTTATAGGAATTGATGGTACATTTTAAAGCCTTTGTCAGCAAACATTAGACTTCTTGCTAATTTATTTGAAGTAAATTAACAAATAAAGGTCCTTTAGAAGGCAGCTTCAGCTGAATCCTATTCTGAAGGCTATGTCAAGGCTGTCATTATTAGTAGCAAAGGTTTCTTTACCCCACCATCTATGGCATTTTGTCCCAGAAGGCTGTGTCTGGGTTTAGCCTTCTGTGAGAAGTGAATCCACAGAGAGTGATGTTCTAGAGAGCATTCCAGTTCAAACTCTAGCTCTTCTATTTAATGATTATATGACTTGAAACTAATGTTTTGAAACTATTTCAAGCTTCAGTCTCCTCATCTAGAAATGAGCCTTTTTGAGAATCAAATGAAATAATGATTGTAAAACTCTCAAGGTAACATCTGGCATATAGGAAATACTTTATTAAAATGAACTTTTATTACTATCATCTCCTGCAATGAATGAGACTTTTCTGTTTATTCAATTAAAATACCATGATTGCCCATTCTGGGGAGGGCTGAATAGCACTTCATTTTGATGAGCTGACATGAGAGATGAGATGCATCAAGAATAAGTACTAAGTGATGCAGTTCCCCCCAACCCCCACCCAAAGGATCACAGAATTGAAGAAGGGTTCTGCTGATTAAGAGGAAATATTTTAAAAGCTCATGGAGGTGTCTTTTTATTTTATAAAGCAAGAGCTCAGTACCTACTCTTTCAAAAAAAACTTAACAAAACCTATAATCTCTACAATCATCCAAATTTGTGGGGCTATTGATTTATTTCGTTTGATTTATTGGTTTGGATTAATTAGTTGGTGAGAGTGTATTGAGAGGAGATTAATCTCTTGATAAGAACAGTGTTAACGTTAACAGATAAAATATTAGACACACACTCTTATCCATTAAGGGAAACTGGAGGAACCTGGGTGGAAGCCTATTATTTGAGGGTTGAGGAGAAGCAACTTAATTGAAGCAACCGAGAGAATCTCATTACAGAAGAAAGAAGAAGGAAGTGTACGAGAATGAACACTGGTGATGAGTGGGGTGTGTGTGGGGTGTGGTCATGAAGCCTGACCCATATATCACATGAAATATTGGACTGAGCTGAGGCTGGGTAACTTTGGACAGTGCAAAGACCCTATCCTTACTCCCTGAACCTTGGGGTAATCTTTAGACATTACCATTAATTATTTAGACTCAGAAGACTGCAAAAACATCTTGATTCATTGGCAAAGTGACAAGCATATGGTGTGTTTTGCAAAGCCCTCGCTTTCTGTTGAGAGGAAGCTCACATTAATTTCTTACAAATCCTACAGGGACTTTCCAAGTCAGCCGTTGTTAACATAGTTTGACATCGAAGTTGGAGAGCTTGGAGGAGTTTTGAAAGATAAGTTAGATACAAATTAGTAGCTTTATTCAGCCTGGTGACAAGGAAGCTTCGGAAGCCCCACAGCTTTCCCGCAAAGAGCGACAGAGCATTGGACAGCTTTCAGCTTGATTGATAGTCAAGGTGGCAGGTCTATTTAGTGGGTCCTACAAGATGGTACTTGGAATCTGGTGTTTCCTGCAGTGCTTGGCACTCTGACAATCTTGGCTCAGGCAAGAGTCCCGATTCTAATTCACTAAGCATGTGGTGTGATCATGGTCGGGGCTGCCCTCTGGTTGAGGGAGGCGGGCAGCCGGCCCTCTGCCAATACACCAGCTGTTGGAGGGCAGCCCCCAGGGAAATGTGAAGGGGGGCAGGAATAGGATGAGAGGAGAGGGGTGTGGTTGTATGCAACGAAAGATATACAAAGAACCCCTCATAGTCTGTAGCCCAGATACTTAATGTTGTTTGGACCCCTTCTGACAGGGTCTCAAATTTAAGCTGCAAAGTTCCCTATGTTCTAGGGATGGGTGTGTTCTATCTTTGTTCCAGCAACGGACTCTTTCTTAGTGACTCCCTGGGCAAATAGTTCATTTCTTGCCTTCGGCTTCTGAACTTCCCCAAACCTTCATCAGAAAGGCATGGTAACAATTGAATTTTATTTATTGAACAAGTTTATAGAACACAGTTTGCACAAGAATTCTGTCTCTTGTGACAATAAGGGCTAGCAATTAAGGTACAAATAAACAGAGCTTTATTAGAAAGTAAAGGGAAAAAGACTTTGATAATGCCAGCAGACAGCAAATGAAGATATGAACTATTTGGTTGACTCAGTCTGAAATAGAGTCAGAAGGCAGGGGGGAGCAGGGTGCATTTGGCAGTTTCATCTTCTCTTTAACTGGTCAGGAATTAAGGAAGAGAGTGTGAGCAGGTGTAGAGTAAACAGGATTTAGGTAAAAAATATTTCTGGCAAGAGAATCTGAAGTTTCTACCATGGGCCAAAATGACCAATTCTGGATTGTTCATGGACAACTTGACCTCATCAGCCCAGGAAGAAAAATTCTTCCTTGAGAATTCACTTAGTCCTTTTCAACATGCTTCAGGCAAATCCACCCATAAATTACATTAGGGATGCAAGCATTGGTGATATTTTTAAAAAGACCTTCTTGTCTGGAAAACTTTTTCTTATATTCAATCAAAACCCTTTTGGTTACAAGTAACCATTTTCCTTCTCTCCCCAGTGAAAAGAAAATATAAACAAGATCAGCTATCTTTTTTCATAGGAAATCCTTTTATATATTGTGGTATTATAATCACTCTTCCATCTCCCCCAAACTGTACAATTCCAGTTTTGTTAACATTTCCCCAAAGGTGCTATTTTCCAGTTGTATAACCACGTGTTAAATGGATTCTCCTGATATTTCAGTCCCCTTCATATCGAAGGTCTCATACCTGGTCCAGGAGATTTTAGGAAAGTGCTAACTGCCAAGAGCAGGATGTCCATCCAATTCATGACTCTAATTTCTCAGTTTTGCTCATTTGTGCTTTATCTGTCCTGGTAAACTATCATGGGATCATTGCCACAATGTTCTTGGTACTCCCCCCAGGCTCAAACTCACAGCCTTTTCACATGTGGACATTGCTTTCCAGCTGTCTGAACCTCTTCTTCACACACTGGGTGCTCACCATCATGGCAGTGGTATTTTATGTTCCTCTTGAGACCCTGACACACCTGTCCGACAGGTTTGGGGCCCAGCAGGGAGGATGCAAAGAGCTACTCCTGGTCCCTTAAAGACCATTTCCTCTTCTATGCGTTGTACAGGCAGTTTCTTTGTCTTGGTGTTTCACCCACAGCCCCTTCTTCTCAATGGAAATCTTCTACTCTTCCTTGGGGACCCAGCTCAAATGTCATCTCATTAAACCCCTGTGATGGATGACACACTCCTCTCCACTTTCTACTCTTGCAGATGCTCTTAATGTCTAATCCCCAAGTGGAGGTCTAAGAGGGCAAGGCAAGGGCTTTACTTGATTTTTTTTTTAATATTCCCAGAAGTTTACAGAATCCTTGGCACACAGTAAGTGTTTATAAATGTTCACTGAATTAGTTAATCAATTAATGAAATACGGGAATTTGGAGAGTGGACAGAATTGAAAGTCACTAACATAGAGGTATATTATAGTGCAGGATACCACAAGAGTGGCTCAGATAGCGAGAGGAAAGAGCAAGTGGCTAAGAATCCAGCCCAAAGGAACCCTCAAGAGTGTGTTTGTGTGTATGTGTGTATGTATGTACGTATATGTGTGCATGTGTGTGCGTGTGTATGTACGTGTGTGCGTGTATGTATGTGTATGTGTGCGCGTGCATGTATATGTGTGCATGTGTATGTACGTGTGTGTATGTGTACGTGTGCATGCATGTATGTGTATGTGTATATGTGTGCATGCATGCATGTGTGTATGTGTACATGTGCATGTGTATGTGTGCATGTGTATGTACGTGTGTGCGTGTGTATGTGTATGTGTATGTGTGCATGTGTATGTATGTGTGTATGCGTGCATGTATATGTGTGTGCATGGATGCATGTGTGTATGTGTACATGTGTATGTGTGGATGTGTATGTACGTGTGTGCATGCATGCATGTGTGTATGTGTACGTGTGCGTGTATATGTGTGCATGTGTGTATGTACGTGTGTGCGCGTGTATGTATGTGTATGTGTACGTGGCATGTATATGTGTGCATGTGTATGTACGTGTGTGTGCATGCATGTATGTGTATGTATATGTGTACATGTGCATGTGTATGTACGTGTGTGCGTGTATGCATGTGTTGTGTACGTGTGCCTGTATATGTGTGCACGTGTATGTATGTGTGTGTATGTATGTGCATGTGCTTGTACGTGTGTGTATGTGCATGTGCGCATGTGTATGTATGTGTGTGCATGTATGTATGTGTATGTATGTGTATGTGTGTACGTGTACGTGTGCATGTGTACGCACGTGTGTGCATGTGTATGTGTGCGTGTGCATGTACGGTGTGCATGTGTATGTACATGTGTGTCCGTGTATGTGTGTGTATGTGTACGTGTGCATGTATATGTGTGCATGTGTATGTATGTGTGTGTGCATGCATGTATGTGTTTGTATATGTGTACATGCGCATGTGTATGTACGTGTGTGTGTGTGTGAAGATGAGCTGGCAAAGGAAGTCATGGCTTTGTCAGAGTACTTGGAAAAGCACTGCTCTGATTAGTATAGTTATTTTACAGATATGGAGAAAAAGAGTTTCAAAAAGGAAAATTAAAAAAAAATAAGATGTAAACCCTGGAACAGGGCTCTGTGTGTTTGAGCCCCTGCCCACCCCTACAATGTAATATTGCACCTCTCTTCTTCATGCACTGGCTTTCTTTCATGGCTAGCAGCATCCGGAGCTCCCTCCCAACTCACACTTACAGATTGGATGCTCACTGCCCCTCTGCCTGCAAAGCCCCTCTGGTCCTGCTTTTCTCAGAGGTCTTATTCTCATCCTCTGAGGGCTTTGCTGAGACGCCCCCCACCCAGGCCTCCTGACCACCCTTCCAATGTGAGTTCCCACCTTCCTCTCCTTTTCAGCTGCCTGCTTATTTCCTCCAGTGAACCAATCAGAATGTTAATGATTTTATTCACGTATATGAATATTTTAATTTTCTATCTGTCCCCAGCATGTGAACCCCGCGGAGGATGAGACTTAGTGAGAGAAGAAGATAGAAAATCATCATCAGATAAGGCAGATTTGGATCTAGCTCCCTCTCAGAGCTGTGTACTTGTTGGCAAAAGGAGATTTTTTTCTGTTCGCTTCCCCAGTCACCCCTGCCAGTTTCCCTGCAGGACCAGGAGCTGGCCACTCTCTATTCCCCCTTATCACTGGTTTTCCTTGGCTACCCTCACCACTTCTCTGCCAGGATAGGACCCTTTCAAATCCATTTTAAACAGAGATGAAGTCTCCTTCCCCAAGGAGAACTTTTTAACTGTGCGTTTTGCTTCCTGTTCTTGCCTTTGTAGTAAAGCTAAGCTGTAGGGCAAAGATCTCAAAGCTGGTTCTAGCCCCAGGAGGTTCCTGCGTGGAGTGGCATGAGGGGGTGGCCACACTGCTATTCTGGGCTCTGGAAATGGAAGAGCTGGTGGCATCGCTTCCCCTCAGCTGCTCTGCAGGGTGCATGTAAAATCTCCGCAAACAGTCCCAGTGTGCTTATAAAACCTCAGGTCACTGACAATTGTAGTGCTCATTTGCTGTGGCCAATTTAGCGCTAATAAGCTGAAACTGGGCTTCAGGGATTTGTTTCCATGGCATGTAAACTCCCTTTAGAAACACATTCCCCAAAAAGAGATTGCAACCTAATAGATTTTTTTTTCCTTTTCCATTTTTGTAAACTGACTTGTAGCCCATTTTGGAAACATCTCCCCATTAGCTAAATCACAGCCTCCATCTCTGTCAGTGCCTGTGCTCCACCAGGGGGCAGCCTGCCCACCCTCTGGGGATAAGGGATGGAGAAGCACCAGAGCCCCACGTTTCTCACTGGGGAGTGTGGGGAGCAACAGTGTCTTGCTGGGCAAATCCAGTTGCTTTCACATCTGTGCGGCAGAGCTGGGTGCATGCAAGCCCCGTGCCAGGATACCTAGGTGGGCCTTCATGCTCTTATCTCTGAGGCCCTCTGAGGGCATGCCCCTCGGAGAAGCCCAGCTGAGGCCCACCCACTGACTCACAGATGGCCCACAGCCTCCCCGCAGCTCCACCCTGCTGGGAATGGGATCACTCCCGTGGCCTCAAGTCAGAACGAACTGCTCCATTTGTGACTTGATTCCCAGTGATTTGGAGGCAGGCACCAGGCCCACAGAGCATCACACTCGCTTCTCCCTCCTGGTAGGAAAGCTGATCTACCACCAGGCCTCACAGCTTCTATACATTTGGAACAAAACAGAAAAGGGCTCTTTCCCTACAAGCACGAGTGTACCTCTCTCCCAACAGACAAGCCACGCGGGTTTCCGAGACCCCCCTAGACTTCCATGGTTGCCAGCTTGAAGTTCCTCTGTAAAACACTGACAGGTCACGTTTGCCCAGAATAAGAGGTCCTGGCATTCCTTCCAGCCTCCTCGGGGCCTGGGGACACTGAAGGAAAAGCACCCTCGTTCCAACTAAAGCAACATTTTACCAGAAATCTGGCAGGCGCATGGCCTCCCCATCCCCGTGGGCTGATTATGGAGTGCAGTCACCTAATTGTCTGTGATCTGCCAAACCCTGTTAAGAGTTTGCTTGTACTTTGGAAGTTCTGCCAAAAACTTCTCTCTAGTTCTGGGCAGAGACACCCAGAGACACCTTTGGGGCCAACTTTCTTTCATTACCTTCAGCTAAAATGCAAGCTGTCCTGGGAGAGAGCAGGGAGTGACTGGGAAATTGGGGAGGGGTGAGGGTGGGGTGACCAAGGAATAAGTTCCAGCTGAGAGTCAGCTCCACTGTCTCAGCTCCTCGGTTAGAAAATCGCCACTTCTGTAAGTGGCCTGTACTTCATTATCTAGGAAATGTGGCTGACAGACTCAGGGTTCAGGCCAGGCACTCAGACACCAGAAGCCATGGAGACAGTGGCCACTCATTCCAGGCACCATGGTGGCAGTAGACATCTCTTCCTGGGTGGCTCTGGGCCCCTGGGGTAGGAGGCTGCCAGGAGACTGACCACTGCAATTTTCTTCCTAGAAGGAAGGTTTCTTTGTGTGCAGTGTGTGTGTGTGTGTGTGTGTGGTGTAGGGGGTGTGTGAGAGGGAGAGAGAGAGAGAAAGATTGGTGATAAAGTTGGTGCGTGGGTTGCCACGATTCTTAACCAAACTGCTTCCCAGACCCCTAATTTTTTTTTTAATTTTATTATGTTATGTTAGTCACCATACAATATACATCATTAGTTTTTGATGTAGTGATCCACGATCCATGTTTTCGTATAACACCCAGTGCTCCATGCAGTACGTGCCCTCCTTAATACCCATCACCGGGCTAACCAATCCCCCCTCCCCTCTAAAACCCTGTTTGTTTCTCAGGTCCATAGTCTCTCATGGTTCATCTCTCCCTCCAATTCCCCCCACCCATTTTTCCCTTCCTTCTCTTAATGTCCTCCATGTTATTCCTTATGTTCCACAAATAAATGAAACCATATGATAATTGACTTTCTCTGCTTGACTTATTTCACTTAGCATAATCTCCTCCAGTCCCATCCATCTTGATGTAAAAGTTGGGTATTCATCTTTTCTGATGGCTGAGTAATATTCCATTGTATATATGGACCACATCTTCTTTATCCATTCATCTGTTGAAGGCCAGCCCCCTAAATTTGATGTAAGCTATATAGACTACTCTGGAATCAAATTATTGGCGGTGGACTAAACTTGCCAGGTGTTTGGCCTCTGTCTGGTCCACACTTCAGGCCCCCTCTCATTGCTCACAATTCTTATCCTCACTGATTGGATGAACCCCTACCACTTCTAAGGCACAAGCTGCCTCCACCTTCTCTAATGAATGATAGCATGTACTGTATCCATGTATGCCCATCAAGGGCATAGCTCACTTCCTGGCTGCCGCTGAAAGGGAATTGGCAAATGAAACAAACACCTGGTGGCCAGATCCCCCTTGCTGTGGTGTTCTCTCTCTGACCCAGCTGGGAGGCGGGCACTCGGTGTGGTTGCTGGGTGAGTGGAAAGATCCCTGCACAGAGAAGAAGGCCAAGTCCTCCCCAGAAGCTCAGGCTCTCTCCCTCTGATTCCCAGTTGCCAGACTATTTTCACAAGCAGTGTGGTCTCATGTAAGGTGAAAAAAATGAGTCCTCCTGGGCAAGAAGTCCTGGGAGGACTGTATGTCATTAATTCCTTGGCCACTGGCTAGCAGTGTTAGCCAGGTAAATTATTTTCCACATTTTTGTTTCATTTTTCTCCAGTTTCTGCTCTATTCCATCCCCACTCATCTGTGAAAAACGGTGGCAGCGAACACTTCCTTATGAGAATGTGGTGAAAATGGATTATGTGGTGGGTGCGTTTAGAATTGCGTAAAGGAAATGGGCTGCAAATCCAGATCTCATCACAGGGAGACCAGTGAGACCGGTAAATTCTGGTGCTGAGAGGGGGCGAATTTGCTGGTCGTTATGAAATGCTCATGAAATGAGGCCTCGCTTCATTAAGGCCCCCGGTTTTGGATGTTCTTGTATTTAAAGGGGGCCATTGGCCAAATGATAAGAACCAGCAGGGTGAAGGGTTGGCAGCATGGCACACGGCAATAGTAAAGAATTGAGGGTGTTTATTCTGCAGAAGACAAGAGGAAGGCAGGGACCAGTGTTGGAGCCTTTGAAGGACTGCCACTTAGAAGAAAGATTACAGTTGTTCTGAGTAATCCTCAATGGGTAGAGACTGAAAGGAGCCAAAATTTGAAAACACCTAGAGGAAGATATTTCTAACCATTAGAATTGCCCGATTGTCCAATTCAGTTCAAATGAAAATGAACTGAACACTGACTATACAAAGATGAATAAAACCTTGATGATCTATGATGCATAATTCACTGATTTCCCATCTTAAATCTAAACCTCCCAATGATTATATTTAAATCACCACCTGTTGACCAAGTAATCTCCGTCTTTACTCCTCGAGCAAATTCGCTGGGATACACTGCAGGCAATGTAACCATTCTCAACACTCTGTTCCTGTCCATTCCTCTACTCTTCACCAGGAATGCCTATGCCCCTTTCAGGTATGATTTTTAGACTCTGATTTAAAACCTTGCTTTAACCCCAGTGATTTTTTACTTGCTCAATTTCAGCCACCTCTATAGCCGTTCTGTTTAGAGTTGAGTATATCTAGTTGCCAGATCGTTTACTTGACTGGTTGGCTCTATTCTGAGTGCCACAGTGGAGAGGACATCTCCTGCCCGTCCCTACCCCTACACAGAGAGGGCCATCCATGAGCTGGGGCTTGGGGCACATTCTGTAGGAACCCTGACATCTGGCCGATACAGAATAGAAGCTTTAGCCTCCTACCCATCAAAGCCATTGCGAGATTTTTAGTTTCCAAAAAATTTCACAGAGGGAGGTTGCAACATGAAGACCCTGCACTGGATTTCACCAGTTTTGATGAGTACCTAAAACTATAGCCCATTCAGATATTGGCTCTAAGCCCACTTAGAATGTTGGCCAAATGAGCTGATAAATGTTTATAATAAATTTAATACATAAATAATAAGTTTGCATGGAAATAAGTAATTGATGTTCTGGTTTGATCTATTTTGATCATTCATTCAACACATATGTACAGAGTTCCTACTATGTTTCATGACCTGCGGCAGATTAAAAATATCATGAGATGTGGCAGGTGCCCTGAAGAAGGGTTTGTGATATGGGCACTCCTGGAATGACTTTGAAGGTGCCATAACAGAATGGATATGAAAGCAGTTTTTTTTTTTTTTTTAACTGTGAAGCAATGCATAAGATAGGTCTCTTATTTCTCAGCAGGAAACCCAAACCACAAAGTATGGCATTTGTAACATTTCTATGTTTCATTTTAAGTGGCCTTAAGTCTAGTCACACAGAATTATTGGTATTTACTGCAACCAGGTTGGACTTGTTGAGGGTTGAGGCTCCCAGTTTCCCTTCCTAATATCACCAGACCACAGGAGCATGGAAACTCACCTCCGAGTCTCTCTGAGACCATCACATCTCTCCCAATAGTCACCCTTCACTGCTTAAGCAGGTGCAGGCCCAGGTCTCTTTCTGCCTGCTCTCATCATCGGTTTAGACTCTTTTTTTATATCACTGAAAATGTGATGTCGTTACTCCGTCCCTCTTCTACACACTGTATCCTTCTACTTCTCTAGCCAGAGGGTGTTTAGCTGGGTCTCTGCACATAGAATTTAAGTGAAGAAAACTGTAAGCAGAACATTGATCAAATTGCTGCAGTGTAGCTCTTAATGGGCAATATGGAATAATAACATTAAAACAAAGTGTTACCATAAAATGTTACGCTATTTTAACTCTAATAATGCAGCCCTTCATTTAGGAGTCAGGCCAGGGATAAGAATTCAGTCTGTCCTTGAGTGACCTCTGCTGGTGATTTTGGGATAAAGTTGCATTTAAACCTTTTGGATTAAAAAAGAATGCTAGGGAATTCTGAAATGATGGCTAAAGATGCAGTGGGACGAACTTCCAAACACCTGTGTTCTTTTCTGGCACACTTGTTTGACTCTTAGCATGCATGCTATAGACCATGAGAATCATCTACTCCTTTCACAACCCTGTGTGGGATTATTCTGACCATCTCCTAGAGGAGGAAAGTGACTATCAGAGAGGTAAACAGCTCACTGGGTCACACATATAGTAAGTAGTAGAAGCAGGATTCCAACTCAGGGCCTCCCAGCCCCAGGCCAGGCCTCCCCTGTGCTGGGAGTCCCCGCCTGCCTCCAGGTCCCTTCTCTACCCCCACAGAGAGACGCTGGGATGGTAAATAAGGATGCACAAATAGGTTCTTACTCAGGGGGCTGCTTGGGGAAAGAAAGGTTCTATATAGGGAGATGTTACTTTCACCTTATTATCTCCATAATAAAAAATCTGCCCTTGTCTTCCTGTTGGTGTGGCCCAGGAGCTAAGCCCTCATGTTTGCTAATGTGAACAGTTGTTTTTTATTAATTTCGGTCGGGGACTTTGGTTTCATTTCCATGATCAACTTGGGTCAAAGTTTTGGCAGATCATCTTATTTGTACAGCTGTAGGTATGAAACTGCCTTTTCACCACTGTGATTAGTATCCTAAAATCAAACACCCAGCCACTTTTCTGGGTGCAGCAATGTTTAGCATCTTATGCTTGCTGGTCAGGAGTTTGCAGCTATGCAAAAGCAAGTTATAAACAGGGGGAAAAGGAAAAATCACCAGTATAACAATCCCCCAGTGTGGGAGGAATGGGTATTGGGGAAGAGAGGGAGAGATGGAGTCACAGAAAGGGTGAAACCTAAGCCTCCAAGAAAAGTGGGCCTTCAATAAGCAGAGAGAGGTGGAATGCACAGGTAAAGGGGATGACATGAGGAAATAGACAGAGGCGGAGGTTGGAAGTAAAACCAGCAGTTGGGGGTGGCAGGTTAGGTGGAGGTTGGTGGGGCTGGAGGGGGAGACTGAGGCCAGACTGCAGGAGGTAGAGAACCTGGCCAGGGGATTACCATATTAAGAGGATGGCAGATCCTTACTTTCTCATGATTTTTTTAGAAAGTGTGGAAACTTTCTTTGTGGGATGGCGGCTGGACCTGACATTGTCTTGCAGGCCTTGCCAACACTGTGAATGTTAATTCAGATCTTTTAAAAGAAGTTAAATAGCTGTTTTAATAACACCTCCCATTATTCACTGATAGTATGTGTCAGGCACTGTGCTCAGCATTTTACAGGTGTTACCTCATTTTATTCTCCAATTATTCTGTGAAGAAAATACTAACTACCCTTATTTTACAGATGAGGAATTTTAACGTCCTGGAATGCATGCATGTGCAGTAACCATATATGTGTCTAAGTTGCAAGTCTACAATGTTGAAGTTCAGCTTTTCTTCATGCCATACCCCTTTGTATTTATGAGGGGTCATTCAATCTTCAGATGCTAGGAAAGCATCGTCTCCAATGTGGAGTGAATCTCTCTTTTCTCTGTAGAGACAACGGTACAGGAAAAGGGTTAAATGAGTATTTAGGACAGTATTAGGGCACTTAGGTAAACCGAACAAGTTTTTGTTTTGTTTTGTTTTTTTCCCTAAGATAAACGTTTGTTTGGAAAGAGCTCACCTTTGTAAGAGGAAGGAACTTATAGCTGCCATTCTGAAAGTTTCCAGATGGTGGCGCTACGTCACCAGTGATTCCTAGTGTTTGATGAGTTTGGATGAAGAGCAAGTTCAGGAAAGCTTAGCATGCACATTATTTTCTAATCTATGATTTTTTTAAAATGTTTTTTTATTGTTATGTTAATCCCCATACATTACATCATTAGTTTTAGATGTAGTGTTCCATGATTCGTTGTTTGTGCATAACACCCAGTGCTCCATGCAGAACGTGCCCTCAATACCCATCACCAGGCTAACCCATCATCCCACCCCCCTCCCCTCTAGAACCCTCAGTTTGTTTTTCAGAGTCCATCATCTCTCATAGTTCGTCTACCCCTCCAATTCCCCCCCCTTCAATTCTTCCCCTCCTGCTATCTTCTTCTTCTTCTTT
This sequence comes from Mirounga leonina, assembly GCF_011800145.1. Classification (NCBI taxonomy): domain Eukaryota; kingdom Metazoa; phylum Chordata; class Mammalia; order Carnivora; family Phocidae; genus Mirounga; species Mirounga leonina. Next base: position 41,099,152 of record NW_023270451.1, read on the forward strand.
TTTTCTTAACATATATTGCATTATTTGTTTCAGAGGTACAGATCTGAGATTCAACAGTCTTGCACAATTCACAGCGCTTACCAGAGCACATACCCTCCCCACTGTCTATCACCCAGTCACCCCATCCCTGCCACACCACCCCCCACTCCAGCATCCCTCAGTTTGTTTCCTGAGATTAAGAATTCCTCATATCAGTGAGGTCATATGATACATGTCTTTCTCTGTTTGACTTATTTCGCTCAGCATAATACCCTCCAGTTCCATCCATGTCGTTGCAAATGCAAGATTTCATGGGTTTTTTTGATGGCTGCATAATATTCCATTGTATATATATACTACATCTTCTTTACCCATTCATCTGTTGATGGACATCTTAGCTCTTTCCACAGTTTGGCTATTGTGGACATTGCTGCTATAAACACTGGGGTGCATGTACCCTTT
>NW_023270451.1:41104592-41129330 GCF_011800145.1 Mirounga leonina
CACGTCCTACCTTCCAGAAAGTGGTCGCTTTTCTGTTCAGAGAGTTGTTGCTCTTCTTTTTTTCTCTAATCTATGATTTTATCAGGACCCATGATTTTTCACGACTAGATTTCATTAAGTAATACAAAACAGAATAAATCAGGAACTTAAAAAAATTAAACCCGTTTTCAACAACATTCAGCTAATTGTTCAGAACTGCTCTGAAGCAATTGTTACAAATGAAAAACCTATCACAGTTTGGGGTGAATTCTCTTATTAGAAGTGGAGTGCCCTAGGGGCGCCTGGGTGGCTCAGTTGGTTAAGCGACTGCCTTCGGCTCAGGTCATGATCCTGGAGTCCCGGGATTGAGTCCCGCATCGGGCTCCCTGCTCAGCAGGGGGTCTGCTTCTCCCTCTGCCCTCTTCCCTCTCGTGCTCTCTGTCTCTCATTCTCTCTCTCTCAAATAAATAAATAAAATCTTAAAAAAAAAAAAAGTGGAGTGCCCTATAGAACAAAATTATAATGTTGGAACATAAGCAACAATACCAAACACATATTTTATAAATTAAATGGGAAAAGTTAACCCCCTCAGCCTAAGTATAGAATAAACTCTAATCTTTTAAAATCAGATGAAAACTTTCCTGACAAAAATGAAAGCTTTCTCTTCAGATATATAGCCACAAACTTCACCAAGAGACTTTTTTCTTTGATTTTAGCCTAATCTTTCCCCATGAAAGGCCTTTGCAGGGGTATTTTAATATTTGTTGTATTAGTGAAAGGACCTGATTGGGTCCTCATACATGTATCCAGGCCAAATAGTTAAATATTTGAAGTTTTTGTATCACTCCTTTCTGAGAGCTGTGTTCTCTTTTGTTTTATTCGCAATACCTGGCATACCCACGGCCCCAAAGAAGGGGCATTGCATTGTTTATTCTCTTGGAAGTAGTACTAAAGCATGATTTCCCTCCCCAAACAACGTTTCTAAACATTCTCTCTGATCACACAAAATTTTTAGTCTGTCCAGCTAAACCATATATTTTAAGAGACATTTTCAAACAAGTATGTTAAGGAACTCAAGTGTTCAGGGACAAAATACAGCCCTCTGTGCAGCATCTAGAAGTTCAGTTGCCTCCTAATAAATATACAGCTTGTGTAACTGCAGGCTTGGGAGGTCTGTTTGTATCCATGGGAGTTAACAGCATAAATTCCAAGGGAATTTAGAGAACAGGCACTTAGAACAACACCAGTAAAGTCACACTAACTGCAGTATACTCAACACAGCCTGTTTAATGTGGTGTGATTTTTATTAGGTAATGTGTTGCATGTTAAGCCAGAAAACAACAACAACTAAATAAGCAAAACTTGGGATAATCTCTTTGTAAATGTTTAATGGAAACAAAGCAGAGAAAACCACTCATCTGAACTGGATAACAAAGAGATTTTGTGTAGGATTTTCCCATCCGTGCTCTGTGGTCAGATAACTGATAATCAGCAGTCGGGCCTCCAGAATGCCTCATCTACTGCTCTTAACTGACATGCTCTTCACATCCATGATGAGCACGACTGCCAGAATCCCCCAGTGTCGCCCTGGGAGCAGTCTCTATTTCTTGATGCAGGTTATCTTTATTTACCCATGTCATGGGTCAGCAGAAGAAAACCCAATGCATTAAAATGTTAGAGGGCCATCAGCCTCTGTGACTTGCCAGTCTGGGGTTCTGCAGTGGCTCTTGCTCTAATCACAAGTTCGGCAGCTACCAGGCTTTCAGTGGAAATGAGGGGTGGCCTTGGTGGGCTATTTTGTCCTCATTGTTTCTGCCAGTAAAAAATTAAACACAGGGCTATGTCCACCTCACTTGCTTCATCAACTGAGCTGAAAAATCCGAAGTGGGTCTGTGAGGAATGTATACAAAAATTCTTCTTTTATGTTCTCTCCACATCCCACTCCCCTTCACTAAAAGTGACTGGGTATCCTGAAAAATCCCTTTCATTTAACGGTAAGTATGTAAAACTTTCCCACTGTTAATATTCTGTATCAAAACCATTATTCCAGTGTCTCTTCTGGAAAAAACCCTTGTAAACCTACCGTCCACAGAGAACATAAACTTAGAATATTGAGATTTGAAAAAATACTTATATAGATGGTTAACTCTACTGCATTTATTAGTGAGATCTCTATTAGATAATGAAGGAGCCTCTGAGAAGTGGATACATCTTTGTAGATACTTTGATAGAAGTAAAGCATATCACTTTGTGCTCTATAATTTTTTTCTTTTAGGAAAATATTTTCTAGTAGGCAGAAAAGCACGATTTGCTTTTCTAACAGCCAGTTAATGCACATTATCCGTAAGTGGAAGAAAAGTAACTATTAATGACCCCACTGTGAGTGGTCAGGGCGATAGACACTTTTACTCCTAACTGCACTGAATGGAATTCACTATTAGCGAAGTCATTATTTTGCCCTTTCAAAAGTAATCATAATAACCTGGTATAATTGCTTAAGATGCAATTATACCACACAAAAATGCTATATTAACATATGCAAAGGTATCCATGGTCCCAAAGCATAAAATTCGTGAAATCTTAAAATCTCTCCACATTGCCTGCCCTTAAAGAAAGTTTATATCAGATCTCTTAACTGCTGCTGTATTTTTCTCTTACAGCTTTCACTTAAATAACTAGGGGTGGTCATCAGACAATAAATTCTCTCTGATATCCCTTCCAATTTCCTTCAAGATGGAGTGCAGCTTGCCCCTGAGAAATTTAAAATGCTTTTGTTTGTTGTGGCTTAAATTGCCTCCTGATTTTTTTTTCTGGGTTGTTGCAGCTGATAATAGTAAGAAAAAATGAGACTGCTCTAGAGAATATACCATTTAAAAATATATTTTCACCACCCTAATTCCCTTTTGAAATAATGTTTCTGTTAGTGATTAAATAAGGAGTTTAAGAGTGGGTGTCACAGTGTCTATAAATAAACTTGAGAACATGCATTACAAAGAGCCATATTTTTACGATCTCATCTCCACTAAACAAAACAATATTTTCTGGCACCTGTACACTCAATGTTTCATGTAGTTCTTATTATGGAATTTCCTTTCTCCTTTTGAGATTGAAGATAATTACTGAATGTGATAGAAACTTTATAGCCATTAAAAATAGAACAGAAAAATGTTACCAGACAGCAAGTTGTTTAAAATAAATATGAAACAGGACTTGAGTCCTATCTCAAACTCTGCCTTGCTTTGCTGAATTCCGAAAGGACATAGGTTTCTTTCCTCTTGATTCTTTAAAAAAAAAAAAAAGATTTTTGAGAGCTTAGGAAAATGTGAGTAAATCATTGCTTAAGTTTGAATTTAGTAGGCAATCTGGCTATATGTAGTTGTTTTGTTTAAAATGGCTGAATAGTAGAATTTTCAAGTGGCTTAACCTGTCCTCGTCTTTTTCCAATCAACTTGACCTGTGCTATTAGTGAGATTTGGGTTGGTTTAAGTAGAGGGAATGATATCTAGAAAAGAATGGTGAAAACAATAGTCATGGGCCCTTCTGAACCTTCTTGTTCGTCGCATATTATCCACTTCTCTATTACTGGGTGAAAAGGGTGAGATTGGAAAAGAATAGAGGTGTGTGGAGTATCTGTGGGTGCTTATTCCACTTGAATTTGCTATGGTTTTCAAAAATCCTGGTCCTTATATGGTTAGCGCCTGGACTGTGGTGACGATAACATGAGTGTACATATACATCCGACTGCACAAAATGGTTTATGTGAATTATGTGCAACTTTCTATATACCAACCATATCTCAATAAAGCTAGAAAAAAAAATCCTGATAGCTTTTCCTTAAAGTTACCAAAAATGCCCATATCTTTAAAAAAAAAAAAAGAGTGATAGCGTATGGTAAATCTGCAGAAATTTTTGCCGTTTAAATCTGAATTAGATCACCTTTGATCATCTCCAGATTCATCCTTTTATAGTTCAGAGGTAAAGCCTTTCTTTAAGATTTCATAATAACACTGCTTTTATTTTATTTTATTTTATTTTATTTTATTTTACCAGTGTAAATAGAACATATCCTCCAGTGCTTTTGTGGGATCACAGTCAATTTCAGAATTGCTATATGAAAAGAGCGTCCAGCTGCTGGTCAAGTTTTAAAAGGTGAACTGTGTTCCTTTTCACCAGAGTCAATGCGCCTCACTCTATTAAGTTTCAAATTTGGAAAATACAGGCCGAGCTGTCCTTTGCCAAACACAGAAATAACTTTCTGCTTTTCTTAGCTAGAAGTTCTTGAGCATTTACTTTGTGCCAGAATTTCGCTGAGCAATTTAAATGCAACAGGTCACGAAATCCTTAAAAACTTGGAGTTGGAAACTAACAGTGTTCCTGTCTTACAGGTAAGGAAGCTGGGGGTCTAGTGCCTCAGTAACGTGGTCAGTACTGCACAGCTAATAAGGAGTCAGAACTTGAACTCAGGTTAAGGGTCACACTTGTGCCAAATACTGTTTAGGTGATTTACCTACATTTATCTAATTTGATCTTCAGTTCCAATGATCTCCAGAGGTGCTCTTTTATTCCCATTTCCAATAAGGGAACCAAAGAGCAGGACCTACTCATGTTGGGCAAGGGACATACCCAACAAGCAGGGAGGCAGGAGGTAATTCTTGCCTCTGCACTCAGCAAGCGTGCTCAGGGTGGAAGCAAATTTCTATTTGACTTCATGCCCCCTGTTGCCACGACCTCATCCCGAAACGTAACCCTTACCATGGAAGAGAGTGATGTAGGAACTCTAGAGCCTTTCAGGGGCAACCCTATGGGTGCCAAATTCAGGTCTCTACTTCCTAAACCTGGTTGGTAAAAGCCAGCCGCTGAGCTTGGGAACAGTTTGTGAAGTTTGCAACTCACGGGCAGGGGTGTTCTTGAGGACACTGGACCTGACCCTACCTGCTGCTAAAGCTTGTGGTCACCCACGGATGGCAGGGCTGGTGCCCACAGGATTGTCAAAGGGAAAAATGGCCCTGGGAGTTTTGCCGAATGAGGACAGCAGGAGCAGATCCTTGGCAAAAAGAAAGGCCTGGGAGTGAGGGGTGGGATGGGGTGTGGGGGGGGTTGTTTTTTGAATAATTACAGTGGCTTTCAAGAAAATGTTAGCATTTATCTTACTGTGACATTTGCCTCATTGAAGCTGAGCTGTTTTTCTCTTTTCAATGAGATATTGAGGGAGCTCTGAACTCTGTGGCAAATGTTAACTTTTTAATGAAAACCCTTGCACACTGTGTCCCAGAGGCAGGGCCTGTGCGGGGCTGTTGTGGAAAGCAAGCTAAGAGAAATGCTGCTCAGAATTCCAGGAGGTTAATAGGCAAATCAGCCTAGAAATGGGGAAACCAGCTGCAGTCTTCTCTTTCCCTGCTCTTCTCACAATTCAAGGCATCTGGGCACCATCTTAGTGCACAGATATCCCATTTTTCAACTTCTGGGGGGTTTTTGGCTAAAGGAGCCATTTGTTTATTATTATTATTAATGGCATCCTCTTTCTGACAGGCTCCAGACAGCCTTGCCAGTTCAGGCCACTGAGGTGGGCTGGGAGGTAGGAATCATGATCTGATCCCTTCCCTGACTGAAGCTCAAAGGTCAGATCACCTCTTCATCCTGCTTCCTACCACCAGTCCATGAAAGGGACTGGAACACTGTAGGGGATGAAAAGTCCAAGAGCTTTACTTTACAATTGAAGATCTGAAAAACACCTCAAGGTGATCAAACCCACAGGTGTTCAGACTTTGCTACACAGCAGCATCACCCGGGAGTTTTCAAAAAACTGATACTGGGTCCGTCCCCCACCCCTCCCCCGAGATTCTGATCCAGTTGGTTTGCAGTGCAGCCTGGTCACAGGGATTTGAAAGAGCTCTCCAGGGGATTCTAATGTGTAGCCAAGTCTGAGAACCACTGGTCCAACCCAAAGTGAATTCTGCAGCTCCATACAATGATAGGTATTTCCCTCTCCTAAACATCATTGATCACTCTCCACTGCCCCCCACCCCATCCTTCACCAACCCCTACTCCAAAATAAAACCAAACACAGAACACCACTGGGACGAGCTAGGTTAAAAACATTTTTGTTTCCTTTGACTGCGGGATTTCTCAGAGCTTTGACTATAGTAACTCACATTTTTAATCTGCAAGAGGGTGTAGGGGAAGTAAGTACTCCCCACATCTATTGGGCTGAATCTGAATCCTATTTTTTAATGGAAATTTGTCCCTTTACAATTTTTAATTGTTTTGCAGCTGAAGAAAAATCAACAAAATAATGATTATGACATTTATTATTTAATTTCATGGAGAGGCTCAGGGAGCTAGTGAACTAGTGATCCACAGATCCCTGATCCTTGGGAAATGCTGCTTCTAATCTAAGAAATGAACCCTACACTGGTGGGTTCACAGGATTCCTGCGGACAGAGCATATCTTGACACCCACAGCAGGTCACTTGTAACACCTCGTCCTCCATATAACAAAATTACTTTCCAAAATTACCAGGGATAATCAGTTGCCATTATTTTGTTGTTGCTTTTTTCTCTAGTTGTAAAAACAATTATAAATTTTAAAAGGATAAATTTCAATTGAAAAATATTATTCAAATTCAGTAAATTAGTTTATGACTCAGCTGAACTTAGCAAGCAAAAGTTTTATACTTCCCAATGCACACCGTTTCACTCTTACACATTTTAAACAAATAAAAACTCCCAAGTCATCACATAGAATGACAGAACTGAAGCAATCGAGTTCTGTTGGTGGTCTTCAAGATCACTTGCTATTGTTTTTTTACTCCAATTCTCTTTAGGAGTCTGTAGTATCGTGGAGCTAAAGATACAGACTGAGCTCAAATCATTACAAGTCGAAATCATTACAAATATTTGAAGTGATGACAAATAGGACACACATTCCCTGAACAAATGCATGTAGCGTGTTGTTGAATCCATGTGTGTTGGAGCCCAACTGTGGAACTGGGTGTTTTAAAACTTAACGTTCATGTAGAATACAGTGTTAATTAAAAGATAAGTAATAAAAAATGTGCTAATTTGAAGCATGTGTGTGATTTATTTATGTATTTATTCACTAAAATCAATTGCTAAGAACTTAGACCAACAGAACATTTGAGAGGGAGGAGGAACATTTTATCGCTGACCTTGCTGAGGATGGATGGAGCATCGTAACAAAAAAAAGGGGGCTGACTTTAGTCAGTCTTCTTACTGTTTGAAATTCACTACAGATGACACACTGCCTTATTCCTTTCCCCCCCAGGGCAGATGCCTCATACTGCTTCATCCTGTACATCACTCTGTATCCCAAAGTCGCTAAATCAGAACTAAAGATCTAAATTAGAATTAGAACTAAAACCCAAGTCTCCTGATTCCCACATCAGTACCTGTCTGTGTCCAACATCTTGTGAATAACAAATTCGTTTCTGAGAAGGTTTCAGAAACATTAGGTGAAACTTCCAAACCACTCCATAATGAGCAATAACAGCAGCGTGATCTGAAATATAAGAGTCAGCCAAAGTGTCTGTTAGTCCATTTGGTCCTGTGTGTATTGAGTTTCAAATCATTTCAGCCCAGAGGTCTGGGTGACATGTGTCCCTTTAGAAAATAGAGATTGCTTTAACTTTAATAAGAAAAAAATTGTTATTTCATTTTATTAACAAGAAGCTTGTATCATACTGAAAAATTCATTGTGTCCTGCTTGAATATTGTATTCATTATGTTTCCTAATCTGTGTGATTACTACCTGTGTAATTTGATGTCTGGCATTTGCTATCAGAATTCTTTCAGCCCATTATATTTCCCATCTTTTTTTGTAATGGGGGAGAAGATTGGGACATGGAAAATTGCCGCAGACTGCCTAAGGCGAATTGCAACCACCCGGCAGCTGGATGGAGCGAGTGGCAAGAGATGCGAAGTTACATGGGGGAATCTGAGAAAGGTGGCCTCCAGGTCTATGGTCTGCCGTGATGGCCCTAAACAGGAGATGGAATTGGCCAGTTTTCCAATGTGGCAATTGGAAATAATTCCCAAATTATCTCCAATAATCTGGGTTGGCATTAGCCGTTCAGTGAAATTACTAGGATAAAATACGCGGGGTGTAGGTGGGTAGCATGCTGCTAACAGATTGTTATTTAGGGTATCAGAGGTAAAAGTAGATATTGAAACATAGCCAACAAACTTGCAGCAAATTATTTTTAGATAAATATTAAGTGTACACATACAAATCACAGAACAACAACAAAAAAGATACAAACTATTTTTTTCTCTTCATTTTAACTACAAGCAGCCATTTCATTTAACACATAATATGGGTCATAGTGGCAAGATAATGAGCATTGAAGCCAGATTTAAATAGATATGAATCCTTGGTCTGATCCATACCATAAGCAAATTAGAACTTGTGTTTCCTTTATTTAAAAGGGTGACTCTAATCTCTACTTCATAGAGCTATTACTAAATTACATTTAGTAAGCCATATATGATTATGTGTGAAATATTTCTGTCTATTCAGACCATGGATCATAAATGTTTCTTAACAATGGATCAGAATTATTTAACTTTTATATCCTAGAGGCAAGCTGGACATCAGTTCCAAAGCATCTAGTTGGCAGGTCATTGCCTCATCAACATTGAAATAGAAATTTCCTAAAATTTCCTGATCAATATGGCAGTCTGGGCAGGAGTGCAGCCTCTTGAATCATCTACACCTAGATTTAGACCTTGCTTTGCCTTTTCCCATCTATGACCTTAGGAAAGTTCCTTAATCTTTTGAGCCTAAGATGTATCCCCACTCTGTACAATGAGGAGAATGATCTACCTTGTAGGGTTGCTACAAGGATTAAATGAGTTAGTACGTGGGAATTGCTGAGCAAAGTGCCTCATGCATATTTGTTATCTATCATTTTGGTATTATTATGTGACTTTAATGGCTGGGTTTTTTGTTTTGTTTATTTTTTTAAAAAGAATTCAATTAGCTAACATATAGTACATCATTAGTTTCTGATGTAGTGTTCAATGATTCATTAGTTGCATATAACACCTAGTGCTCATCACATCACATGCCCTCCTTAATGCCCATCACCCAGTTACCCCATCCCTCCACCCATCTCCCCTTTTGCAACCCTCAGTTTTTTTCCCAGAGTCAAGAGTCTCATGGTTTGTCTGCTTCTCTGATTTCTTCCCATTTAGTTTTCCTTCCCTTCCCCTATGATCCTCTGTGCTATTATATTCCACATATGAGTGAAACCATATGAGAATTGTCTTTCTCTGACTGACTTATTTCACCTAGCATAAGACCTTCCAGTTCCATCCACCTCAATGTAAATGCTGGTATTCTCCTTTCTGATGGCTGACTAATATTCCATTGTATATATGAACCACATATTCTTTATCCATTCATCTGTTGGTGGACATCTCAGCTCCTTCCACAATTTGGCTATTGTGGACATTGCTACCATGAACATTGGGGTGCATGTGCCCCTTCTTTTCACCACATCTGTAACTTTGGGGTAAATATACAGTAGCACAATTGCTGGGTCATAGAGTAGCTCTATTTTTAACTTCTTGAGGAACTTCCATACTGTTTTCCAGAGTGGCTGTACCAGCTTGCATTCCCACCAACAGTGTAGGAGGGTTCCCCTTTCTCTACATCCTTGCCAACATTTGTTGTTTCCTGTCCTGTTAATTTTAGCCATTATAACTGGTGTAAGGTTGTATCTCATTGTGGTTTTGATTTGTATTTCCCTGATGCCAAGTGATGTGGAGCATTTTTTTCATGTGTCTGTTGGCCATTTGTATGTCTTCTTTGGAGAAGTGTCTGTTCATGTCTTCTGCCCATTTCTTGACTGGATTATTTGTTTTTTGGGTGTTGAGTTTGGTCCCCTAGGAGTGGCCAAAGAGATTCCCTTCATTCCCTGTTTAATTTGGTTGCAGGAATCCAAATAGTCCCTGGCATTAATGACATTGGTAAGAATGCCTGTGTCTTCTGTTCTTCATTTCTCATTTTCTATTCTTCCCCATACCTTTACTACCCTGTTCACCTTCTTTCCCTGCACATCCAGGATGTTGTTTTCCAAGATCCATGATTCATAACAAATGTTGGGAGAAACAAGGAACATTACTTTTCTTCTACATCAAGATCACAATTCCCCACGTGCTACCCCCATGACAACGTGAACCCCTACAGAGCCAAATCTGGTTGCACACAGGAGACCAGTTCTGGGGCCATCAGGTGAAGAGCTGCTTTTGCCTGACCCTCATTGGGAGATCCTTCCCCATTAGCAGGGTAGCCAGCCCTCTGCATGGGCCCATGCTCTGATCTCCCACTTCCTCCCTTCCTGAAGAAGAGGGTGGGAGGGGCCATGTTCATGCTCTCTACTACCAGCTGACTTCCTTTCGGTGAGATTGTGAAGAGTGGGCCCCTTCACTCATCTGCAGCCTCTCCCCCATCAAGGCCATACCCAGTCTGAGGAAAGGGCCAAAATGAAGGCTTAGGAGAAGTTAGAGAGGATTTAAAATGGTGTGCTAGCACTTAGCAGCTGCGTGACTCCGAGCAGGCTCCATAACTTTCTGACTTTCAGTTTCCATGGCTGTAAAGTAGAGATAATAATGCCACATACTTTCTAGGGCTGTTTAGAGAATTCAATGAATAATGTATACCATGTTTCTTGATACATTGGCTAGATACTTGGTATCTTATAGAAGGGACTTGGTAAATATGAGCTTCCTTCCCTTTCTTTCCATTCTATCTATATTCTGTTTTTCACATGTTCATATTTCTGAGATTGGTTTATAATCAATGATCTTATAATCATTGATACCTTACAATGAAATATAGTAAAAACTACCATTTATTGATGGCCTACTATTTGTAAATTACAGTTGACCCTTAAACAATGCAGGGATTGGGGCACTGACCTCTGGTGCAGTTGAAAATTCACATATAACTTTTGGGTCCCCATAAACTTAATTAGTAATAGCCTACTGTTGACCAGAGCCTTATTGAAACATAAACAGTGGATTAACACATATTTAATATGTTATATAAATTATACGCTGTATTCTTACAATAAAATAAGTTAGAGAACAGAAAATGTTATTAAAAAAATCATAAGGAAAAGAAAAGACAGGTGTCTGGGTGGCTCAGTCAGTTAAGCATCGGACTCTTGGTTTCAGCTCAGGTCATGATTTTGTGGTCGTGAGATCAAGCCCTGTGTTGGGCTCTGTGCTCAGAGTGGAGTCTGCTTCATATTCTCTCTCCCTCTCCCTCCCGCTCACTCTCTCAAATAAATAAATAAATAAAAATCTTAAAATATATATATATATTTACAGTAATGTACTGTATTTATTTTAAAAAATCCACATGTAAGTGGACCTGTGTAGTTCAAGGGCCAACCATACTTTCTGCATATTATCTTATTTAATCATCCCAGTAACCTCATGATGCAGGTATTATTCTGTTTTGTTGATGGAGATGCTGAGGTTCACAGCTAGTAAAATGCAGAGCTATGACTGACTCCAAAGTCAATGCTCTTAACGGCCCCCAATCACCCATGTCAGCATCACCAAAAATTATAAAGCAAGGGAGACTTGTCTTTGCCACGCTCTCCCCTCTTTCACTAAAGCTCACCTGTCTCCCCTAACAATTCTTCAATCTAATCACCTGAGGTTGAGGAGCTCATTGCAACCACTCCATATGCTCCCCAAACATTCTTAATTTCCTGCTATCCATCCAATTGCATTGACCACATGCCCTGGAATCAACTGAGCTGTCACATGTGGTCATTACTAACTTACTTGGTCAAGACTGAAAAAATAGAATAATTAGGGCAAATATTTATGTAGCACTCTTTATGTTTCAAGCTCTGTTATAAGCACTTGTCATAAAACTCATTCAGCCTCTTAACAGCCCTATAAGATAGGCACTGCTAATAGCCCAGTTTTACAGATGAGGAAGCGGAAGCTCAGAAAGGCAAAGTGACTTGTCCAAGTCACACAGCTGACAAGTGGTGGAGCCAGTACTGGTTCCCCATGATCTGGCTTCAGAATCTGTACTCTGAAGCTATTATTCAGACTGCTTTTCTGTCTCTTCTGAGAAGAGGATTCCCGGAGGTAGAATATCTTAACCAAATGTATTAATCTAAAGATGTAGTTTTCAGCCATGGGACAGGATGTAGGGGGTGGGGAATGTTCTCCAGAGCCATCATCTTGTATTTTATATGGCTTTCTGTAGCAAGGCTTTGCATCCTTTAGACAGTGACATATCTGTCCTTATCTTTGAGTCATCCCACAAGACTGGGAGCATGCTTAGGGCAAAGACCATATGTAGGTTATCTTTTTGCACCTCTGACACCTTACCCAGGGACCCCTCTCTAGTCATGCCCTACTTCAGGCCCTCATGGTTCTCTCCTGGAGCACTGCAACCATATCCTAATGGTTGGCCCTCCCCTCACATCTCACCAAGCCCCTGCCTGAAAACATCCTGCTTGATGCTTTTCACAAATGCTATTAAATTGTGAGGCTAGTCATATCAGTCTCCTCAATTCCTCATGGTCTATAAAAGTTTCTCCAATTGTGTTCCTCAGGACACTATTGCTATGAGAAATACTAAGGATTTCAGTGGAGAAAAAAATACCATGGATAGTTTTTATGATGAAATTTGCCAATATTTATAAAACTATGCATTAAGCACATTTATATAGTTAGTATTATGCAATTACTTACCTTTAAGAAATGTACATGCCAAGAATGTGAGGAAGGCACATGAAAAATCCCATTACAATTACATTCCGGGGGTTTAATCTAAGCCTAGTTACCTAGACAGAATTTGTCTACTCAGAGTTGTATCAGATATGATCTTGTGATGCTGGCAGATCTTTTACACAACTTGTCTTAAAATTTCAATATATGCGTGTGATTTTATCTAGTGAATGATCTATATGAAAGTTGTCTAATAGAACTTTCTGTGATGATAGAAATTTTTTATATCTGCACTGTCCAATACAGTAGCCATTAGCTACACTTGGGTATTGAGCACTTGAAATGTTCACAATACAACTGAGGAATTGAATTTTTAATTTTACTTTATTTTACTTAATTTAAATTTAAATAACTCTATATGGCTGGTGACTGCCATATTGGACAGCACAGCTATATATGAACTTTGCGAATCAACATTTGATCTTTTCTTTAAGCAACTGTTTTAGTTGGGTGACCATTGTTTGCTGTTGTTAACCCAGGCTGATGTTCTCTTGGCAAACCAGCTTCATCTCATGTTATTTTCTGCTTTTTTAGTCACATTGAAGTCTTTCCCATTATTCCTATGTATTCTGTTCTTTCTTTCATTGCTATTTTGCTTACTTCTCTCCCTGCCTTCTCCTCCCCCTACTCATCCTTGAGATTCAGCTCAGGTCTCTAAGTCAGCTGCCATCATAGTACTACTACTACTACTACTACTACTCCTTCTTCCTCCTCCTCCTCCTCCTCCTCCTCCTCCTCCTCCTCTTCTTCTTCTTCTTCTTCTTCTTCCTCTTCTCCTCCTCCTCCTCCTCCTCCTTTTCTCCTTCTCCTTCTCCTCCTTCTCCTCCTCTCCTTCTCCTTCTCCTCCTTCCTTCTCCTCCTCCTTCTTCTCCTTCTCCTCCTCCTCCTTCTTCTTCTTGATGTGCATATCCCCAGCTCTTAGCAGAATGTCTATTTAATCCCATTGATACTACTGTAATCCCTACATGAAAAGTCTTTCTTTTGTGGCATCCTTTACAATGTAGAGTTTTGGTTGAGCATCTTAGATGAACAGCAGTAAAGTATTAGATACTGTAACAGTTCTCTTCCTCTGCCATTTCTCCTTAGTGCTTCAGAGCAGAAGAGCTATGGCATATACAATGTGTTAGCTATCTATTGGTGTGTAACAAATTAGCAAGTTAAAACAACAAACCTTTATGATCTCAGTTTCTGTGGCTCAGAAATTTGAGAACAGCTTTGCTGGGTGGTTTTGGCCCACAGTTTCTCATGAGGTTGTAGTCAGTCTATCACTTGGGGCTGCCATCATCTGAAGGTTTGGCTGGGGAAAGATCCAGTTCCAAGTTCATTCATGTGGTTGTTGAAAGGCCTCAGCTGCTTGCTGACTATTGGCTGCAGAACTCAGTTCCTTGTCATGGGGACCTCTCAATAGGCTTCCTGACTGTCCTCAAAATGTGCAGGCTGGCTTTACTTAGAGCAAGTGATTCGAGGAAGAGAGAATGAGAGAACCTGAGATGGAAGCTATAGTTTCCTGTGTCTCAGAATGACCTGCCATCCCTTTGGCTATATGCTATTGGCCACACAGACCAACCCTAGTACAATGTGAGAGGGGCTACACAAGGCTATGGATGCCAAGAGGTGGGGATCTTCGAGACTCACTACTATCCACTTTAATTGCACTATTACAGTATGATTCTCATTTAAGGGTCACTGGATCTAGGAATAATGCTGGAATAAATGAGTGAGAATTCTCCCCAATGTTTCTTTAGGTGTCAGGCCCTCAGCAACCAACTCTGTCACAGAACCTTCTTGAGTGTGGACACAGATGAGAAACTCTCAGGCAGAGGTAGAGCTGGACTCAGAACCCCCATCTTTGTCATGAGATGACAATGCCCAGGCAGTATAACCCCTCACATGTTCCCCTTGGCCAAAGTTAAGACTCTAGCTTTCTCATCTATAAAATGGGTATGCTAATATTTCCCTAGTTACCCAACAGGGCTAGTCTGGATCCAAGGGGAGAATTTACTGGAAGTGCCTTGTTACTTGTTCAATGTTTGACATGTATAGTAAAACTGTGGTGGGCTAATGCACTATATTCTGAAGACCACCCCTCAGTCCTCCTCCACATCACACCTGCTTTCCCACCATCATGTTCCTCTCCACAGGGCCACACGTTGCTTCTACTTTAACAAATCCAACCAGACCAGCTGTTTTCTTTCGGTATTTTTTTACTGCAACTAAAATTCCAAGGGCTGCAGGGGGAAAGCTGCTGAAAACACCGCAGGCCCCGGGCCTCACTTCAAAGCAGCTTTCATCATTCTTCACACACTGTTTTCAGGACCCTCGTCTGTTCTCTCCCGGGAACCAGATTCTCCTGGAGATTTTCCTCAGTGATATCACTATTTACAGAACCCTGGCCCTGGACATCATGTTTATATCTGATTTGTACATGTCCACATGGCCCATAAAGTTTATAAGGGGGTTAGAGAGCTTTTCCTTGTTCATAAATCTTTCCCCTGCGGCCTCCCTCTAGGAGTGGGAAAGAAGAGGCAGGAATGAGAGAGGAAGGAGGCAGGCATGAGACTGAGGGAGAAAATGACTGGAAGCATGAGGCTCTCCTCTTTGAGCTTCTTCTCATCATTTCCCTCCTTTGGGATCAGTTGGACAGTAGAGCAGAGAGGGTACATGTGAGGGCCTGAAAGCCGGCTGCTGCGGACAGGCAAGGTACATGTTGCACATCTCCCTTTCATCATCCGTGAAGTGGAGATAATAATAGCGTTACCCATGAGGTTGTTCTGCGGCTTCAACAAGGTGAGGGACTTAAAGCATTTAGCATGGGCCATAGACAATAGCAAAAATGCACTACATTTTAACTGAAAAAAGTGACAAGGGTCTTCTGTGCGACCCATCTACTGCACTGTCTCTGTGCCCCAGGCATCCCACGCTGATCACCTAACTGACTCTTGAGTTATTCTTACCCTAAAAACCTGGCTGCCCAGAACTTCTCCCTGCAATGGGCAATCTGACACCCCGAGCCCCTGGTAAACGTGCTATGGAAATAACTCTTTCCAGACACACTTCCTGCATTTTTGAAGCTGGGATTTGTTTTGTTTCAAAGTAGATGTATTATTGAGTACAACTCCATGGGTGGCTATGTGAACCTTTATGAATTTTAGGAGAAAGCATTTCGAATTTGAAAATGAACATTTCATACATACTTTCCCTTATTCCAACCCTGCTAGGAACACGAAATGTCTGCAGGCCAGTGGAGGTACACTGGAAGAATAATAGATCAATAATAATTCACCACTGGTCGCACGAATTCCCTGGGCAGTTTCGACCAACTGGGGTTCAGGAAAGTCATTATAGGATGTGTCTACCGAGGCAAGGCAAAGGAGAAAAAACTGAAATTATTTTTTGAATTGCCTCTATCAAAATAGGTAACTTGAAGTAAAAGAAATTTGATTCCCGAATTATTTACAATTGTCTTGAGGATGTTCTCATCTCTGAAATCTAAATGCCACCTCCCTAACCCACCAATTGCCATTGTCGTCCATGATGTAGCAAAAGTGATCTTATGAAAATGTAAATCCGAGTTGCCAGCCCTGTTTATAAACCTCAATGACCTCTCATTGCTCCTAGGTTAAAAACAGAACAACTGAATGTAGTCTTCTTTACTTGATATGACAGGGCCATGCCCACCTCCCCAGGCCAACTGCACAGCTCATCTGGAGTTCCTTACCACTTCCTAGCTTCACATGCCTTTCCCTCTGTCTGCCTTCCCTCCATCTGCAAGGCTTTCTCCTTCCTCCCTTTGTCTAGTTAACTCCTACTCACCCTTCAGGGCTTCTCCCAAAGACTGCTTATTACCGGAAGCCTCCCTGACACTCCACCAGCCCACCTAGACCGCCTGGGATTTTCCAGTTACATGCTGTATTCAACATGGCGGCCCTATCTACAATCGCTGTTAAATGATCTGTTGTGTGTTTCTTTGTATGACGTCTGTCCCTCCTGCTAGAATACGCATTTGTTGCTGAGAACAGGTGCTTTGTCCATCTTTTTTCACCCTCTCAGCACCTTGAACAGTGAGTGCCCTGAGCCAGCTAGGTGCTTAAGAAGCACTTGTTCCCTGTATCAATGGATATCCACCCATTTTTCCATTTTGCAAGGCCTTGGTAAGCAGAATGTGGTCTGCATCAAAATGCTGCCTGTTAGATGCAAAAAGTCCCTAGATTGCCTAGAATAATTGAATCAGAGCATTTTAGCAATTGAAAGGAAGTTGGATTTTATTAGTTCAACCCTTTATTTTATAGATGAGGAAACTAATGAGCAACAAGGTGAAGATCACTCAACTATCTACCTGCAAAGTTGAGGCTAAGCCTAAAAATCTCTATCACGTATACTTTCCTCTAAGCTGCTAATCCCCCAAAAGCCAAATAAATGCATAGTTAGACATAACTGTAATGGTGAATTGCCCGTGTTTCCCTCCACCCCCCACCATCACTTGGCCAGCTCCTGTCCCTCCCTGAGAAGACACAAGCCTTCATTACATTATCACTCTCCCCTATTCTGACACCATGGAGGGCCCTTCCTTTGAACTCTGTGTTGCCATGGCAACTGCTCCTTCATGAACATCAACATCACCGCCCACAATTGCCAATGCTGAGGTGGATGGCTGCCAAGCAAATCATAGGCAATTCTTTCGAGTCAAGAGGGCCGAAAGCCTCAGATGAAGTTCAAATTATTTGGAGGATGTGTGTGTCAGGGACACTTAGCATCAGTTCTGATGGGAAGGCAGATAAAAGCTTGATTTAGTACGAGGGTACGGGAGGCGCAGGGCAGCTCAGTCTCAGAGCTTGAAGAGCTCTTCCAGAAGCTCTTTGATGTGAAGGAGACGTTGGACGTTGCGTAATTCTCGCAGGCGGTCCAGACACAAAGGCTACTCAAACAATGCAGAGGGGACAACTACGCTGCGCACACTTGTTTTGTCCTTCCTTTCTCCTCTGCTCTCCTCCCCTTCATCGTTCCCAACAAACCAGGATCCAACGTGTCCCAAGGAGAGAGATGTTAGTGTTACAGGAGTAAATTTACAAGGCTGTTGGACTTGGGGTGTCATAGTGGCTGTGAGGAGTCCCGTGCATTAAGAGAGGTGGTCAACACCATTATAACGACGAGTCAGGGGTAGCCTGAGGCGAGTTCTGATTGCTTGGGACCGAGGTCTCCCATCTCACAGGAGAGAAACAAATGCCTTACAAATTGGTCACATCCCATTTAGCTCATATTAATTTACATCACCGACCCCCAGGGCTAGCAGGCAATATTTTTCTTCCTTTTGTTTCTCCTCCCCACCCCCCAAGTGACTTCCTCTTTTCTTTTCTCTTTCATCCAACAGTGTTGGCCTGGCTGTTTCTAGTTTGCTCAGATTTTATTTTCCCATTTAACTGTTGCGCTTGCCAACCCCCAGATCTTCTGTGCTGTAAAACCCATGCTACACGTGCCCCTCACAGCCTGCTTTCCATCAGCTTTGCCGAAATCAAGTTGCTGGATCAGTCCTGTGTGTTAGTAGGATAATAACTTTCATTAGCAGGACAAAATGGTGCAGAGAGAGTGTTGCCTTTTCTGCTTCAAAGGCTTGAGAGATTCCTTTACCACAAAAATGAGAAGAGAACGTAATGGATATACAAGAGTCCCATGATGGCAATCTCCCTGCTGGAAATGTTCATGAATTACCTGTAATTTACCTCAAAATGTACCATATGTAATTTACCTCAAAATGTACCATATGTGCAAGATGCACTTTTCCTTTTTTTACTTAAATGGACTGCTATTTAGAACACTTTTTTTCCCCCGTTGACATGGAAATAGATGTTGGGAATGGGTTGGGGGGAAATACCCCACAGAAGTTTCACAAATCAAAGTAGGCACATGTTATCATCTGAGGGCTCTGTACAAGGGAAAGAAAATGGAATTAGGTGCATTTCCCCCCTAATACACTGTCAGCCCCATAGGGCCAGAGTGAAATTAAAGGCACTTTTGGAGGGGAGAAGGCAATGAAGCACCAATTCGCTGGTTCCCTTCATGCGTTTCATGCAAAGGGACGGAAATGACAGACCCCTCCATGGCTTGATTTATGGAGTCAGGAGACCTGAGGAGCAGCTCTGCCAAGAGAGGGAGGCCCCACTTTCCAAGTGTATCAGATGCCCCTTGCTTTCTGCCGTGTCCCAGGCAGATTTGCTGTGTGCTGTCTCTTCCGTGCGTACAGTGATGGCTTATTAGTATGTATTTCTCAGACTGTCAGAACTTCTACTTCTTCACATCATTTGAACACCCTCAGAATCTTGGTTTCTTTTCCCTCTGAAGCTGAACAGATGTAGAGGGGAAGAGCCAACAATGGCAAACCTTATTTTCCACCCGGAGCCGTGGCCTTGTCACTAGCCCTGCCACATCTGCGGTTTTGAAGGGAAATGTCATAATATCGCTAATCAATAGGAAGAGTGACAGGCCCATTTGTCAAGAGCAAGCCAGCACTGCAGCTGTTGTCCTCCTTGGCATCTTTCTGTTGGGCTTTGCAAAGGGAAGCCCAGGGACGGGCCTGCCGTGTGTCTGGCACAGCCCCCTCCTTTGAAGGGGGACAATAGGGAGCCACTGGGGGGAAGATAGTGGACCATCTTGATGTTCTGTACAAGATGGGTGGAGTACAATAACAAGGACTGCAGAAGAAACGTGGAGTTTCAAGCAGTGATGTGCAAAAGCAACCAGACGCCCCGCGAGGGGAGAGGATCTGCTGGATCAGGAAGTCTATTGACCCTTAATCTGGGGAGTGCGGCTGGTCATGTGTTTCTTTTGAGCGGCAGATGTTTCTAGCTGGTCTGCTGGTCACAGGGAGGAGCAGGTCATCTCAAAGGAGTGAGATGGGGGTGGGGGTGGCCCCGGGACTCAAACTTCATGACAATTTTCATCTTTGCTGTGAAGGGAAATGTAACCAGAGGGTGGAAAATGGTGGCAGGGCAGGCTATAATCTCTGCCCTGAGCTGATATAAACTCGGATGGGCAGGACTTGCCACAGCAATCAGATCGGTCATGCGTGGGGTCTGGGTGTGTGCTGAGGTGACAGGACTGAAGTGCCCTTTCCCACCCCACCAAAATAATTTTTAAATTAGGAAATTAATCTTAATCAAGTCTTGTATCTCTAACCTTAGTTGGTTCAGATTACTGTTATGGCTTTTCATGCTTGGGGGGGTCCCCAAGACCAGTAATTTAGTTTTATTGGTACAAGGAGCCAATGCTGATATTAACAAGGGAGGCCTTAAAGAAACATTTATAGCATTTCTTGTCAACTTGCACCTCTCCTCCTGCTTGTTTCTTCTTGCTCTTTAAGGAGAGGTGATGCATCTTTTTCATAAAGGCATCCCAGTTTGGGGCATTAGTAAGCAAATAATATCCAGTTTAAAGATAAAAGTAGTATTGCTCTTCTATTGTCTGGTATATATCATTCAGAAAAAGGTGAAAGTAAAAAGAGTATCAGGAAGGAGTATTTTGTTAATTACTAGTCCAACTCTGAGATCAGTGAATGAATATCCATGTGTTTGTAAGATCCCAAAACCAAATGCCATTGGAAAAATTTGCTTGATTAAAAAAAGACAAGGGATTTAAAGTTCTATAACACATTGTTATGGACTGAATTGTGTCACAAACCTCAAATTCATGTGTTGAAGTCTTAACCCCCAATGTGACTATATCTGGAGATAAGATCTTTAGGAGGTAAAGTTAAATGAGGTCATAATGGCAGGGGCTCTTATCTGATATGACTTTGGCCTTGTAAGAAGAGGTAAAAATCTCTCTCCCTCTCCCTCCTTCTCTCTCTCTCTCCTGAGGATATAGCAAGAAGGCAGCCATCTGCAATGCAGAAAGAGAGCTCTCCCCAGAAACTGAATTGGCTGGCATCTTAATATGGACTTCTAGCCTCCAGAACTGTGCGAAATAAATTTCTGTTGTTTAAGCCACCCAATCTAAGGTATTTTGTTATGGCAGCCCGAGCTAATTAATTAACACACATTCTCCTCCAAAGTAAAGCACCCTTATACTAACATTCCAGGCATGGAAAGTTTGCGATTCCCCTGGAGGCACAAGTATAGGATAATAAGATTGATTTTTTTAAAAACATATTAAAATATCCATACAAATGAATGCACTTCTCTGTACAGTAGTTCACCTGGAAGACCAGTGATGCTGCCTTTGATGGAAATACTTTTGGGGTGTCTCTTTAAGAATTCAGAGTCAGCAGATAATCTTGAATATCTTCAGTAGTGACATGTTCTTGTTTCTAAGGGTGACTGAATTTCATTTTTACATTTCTAAGTCATCCAGAACAAGTCAGGGAATCAGGCTGGTAATCAGAAGTAGGTTACCATGGTTGAGTCAACAACAGGGTGTGCATGTGCACTGATAAGGTTTCTGGGATTTATGCCTGTCTCGGATGACCATTCTGAAAGGGTTGCCTGAACCATGATTGGCCAAGGGAGCACTGTAGAGCAGGAGGCTGGCTTCTAGGGGAACGGACATATGCTTGTGAGTGCCTTGCTCTGGTATCTCGGGTGCTTTCAAGTTTATTTCATTGTATTTGATCCTTATGACATCTTTGGGGGCAGGTATTTTCATCCATGGAAAGGCAGCCCTCATTTTATTGGGTAAACTCTGGTAAATTTGTTCAAACAAAACAAAACCCTTACTGATATTGAGAAAATGGCAACCACACGCAGGTTCCAGAGCAAGTGAATGTGAGTCTCAGGTCAGCAATTTATGGGCTTACAGGTTGCGTGATGTTGGATCAGTCACATGAGCTCTGTGGCTCATTTCCCTCATTTGTAAAATGGGGTGTGGTGGAGTGCTAAGTTAAATTAGGTGAAATAATGCACATAAAACACCCAGAACAATGTTGATATACGGCAGGCATTCTGTTCATGTTAGTTCCCTACTCTGTTGCTTTCATATTTGGCGATGAGAGCTGATGTCCAGAGGCAAGGCTAACACAGTTAACAATCACAATGTCAGCTTGACAATGACCTAGAGGCGGAATGGAACATGCTTCTATCCTACTTGTGAGGTATCAAAGGGAAGGGCCCTATAGTTTGTACAGATGGTGCTGAATGACTTTCCTTTCTCCTTGTGAAAGTTCTGTCTGCATTGATTTAAAGCCATCACTTGGCAGCTTTTCCTTTTATCCACTCACCATGTTCCCACTCCTTCCCTTGCCTCCTATTAGGAAAGACAGCATCAAGGTGGCCTTGCTTTGGGTCTCTGCACCTGGAGAAGAGTTTTTAGGCCAAAGGTTTCTTTCCTATTGTGCAGAGCTGACTACGTTATTCTTCAAAGGAACATGTCCATGATTATGAGGTAAAGAGTGACAGGAAATAGTGTTGACCAAGGCAGAAAGGATGCCAAGGGACAGTCCAGGTTTTTTTTTTTTTTTTCTTTTGGTACTTCTTTGGGTTTTTGTCTTTACACAAGGAAAATGTCCTAAATCTTATTTTCTTCTGGATTATCAAAAATAGTATATCAGTCTAACACAATTGAAGGTACCTTCTGGGTTGTTCGTTCATATGTCTAGGCTCTGGCACCTAGAGCTTCGAGTAAGTGACTGTGGGGGACACAATGGCATATTGAGATCTTTGTGTGGTAGAGAAGAAGAGTGGACATGCTGACAACAGTTCTCTTCTAGGGCCTGAAGGAATATTCTCAATATTCTCAAATTCTGTGCAATTCATCCTCTCCCCTGGTAGAATTCTAACCCGAAAGCTAACCCTACTGCTATGTCAAGGCAGTCACTGGGGAAAAGCTTAAGTATTTTTCTATGATGTGAAATCTTTCAGACTGGGAAATGAACTAAAGTTGCCAACTTTTTTCATTCACACCATCTCTCCAAACAACTGGCAAATATTGTATTGCCAAGCACTAGGTCAATCGACATAAGGAAGACCTGTCTTAGGGAAAGAAAGGTGGGGATCCAATGTTCCACACGCCCTCTAATTTAATGAGGGAAAAATATCTGGGGCTTAAAGTTATGTGGAAGGTGGTGACATGGCACACCAGGCAAGTATACACACATTTAAACTTTGGAAACAGGGCACCTGGGTGGCTCAGTTGGTTAAGCGACTGCCTTCGGCTCAGGTCATGATCCTGGAGTCCCAGGATCGAGTCCCACATCAGGCTCCCTGCTCAGCAGGGAGTCTGCTTCTGACCCTCCTCCCTCTCATGCTCTCTGTCTCTCATTCTCTCTCTCTCTCGCAAATAAATAAAAAATTAAAAAAAACAACAACTTTGGAAACAGAAAAAAATTTGAACCTCAACACTACTGTAAGACATGTCATGACTGAGCCTCAGTCTTTCTGTGCAGTAAAATAATACCTACCTATCTATCAGCACCCAGGCTGTCTCCATAAGGAAGCTGGGCTGTATGCACTACTATTTTGTAATAATCACCCATTCCCATGACTCCTCTGTGGCTCAGTTGGTTAAGAGTTCGACTCTTGATTTCCGCTCAGGTCCTGATCTCAGGTCTTGTGATCAAGCCCTGCCTCAGGCTCCACACTCAGTGAGGAGTCTGCTTGAGATTCTGTTGTCCCCGCTCCCCTTGCCCCTCCCCTCCCTCTCCAAAATAAATAAATCAATCTTAAATCATTAAAATAATCATCCACTTCCCCTTAGGATGACCAATAAAATGTGGGAAACTGACAAAGCTGTATTAAAACAGTAGATGCCAGTTTGCAGAGTCTGAAAGAGAACCTGTCATATTTATAGATCCACTTTTACAAAATTCTTTAGAAAACTTAGTTTTAAAAGAAGTGGGTTTGAACCTGCAGAACTAACAGGTTTTAAGATTTTACAAGGAGCTGCTATTATTTGGAAACACGTAGTTTGCTTAAGACACTGACAGAAAGGGATCTGTACTTGTTTTATTCTGAAGTGGAAAAATTCCCTAAAGTGCTTTTACTAGCTGACTTTTAAAGAATTAAGTTGAACTGGAGAAAATGAGCTGGCAAGTGAGAGAAATATGGGGCTAGCCACAGGGTATGCTCTGGTCTTCCTCAGTAGGAAGACCAGGTTTGGTACTATTCAATTGCTTACTGGGCCTCCCTATTCTTACATTCACATTTGCCACACCCCAGGGGAAGTAAACAGTGGCCCTGAGGTCAGCGAGAGGGCTAGAGAGCTTGTTAAAAGGACGTCCACTTGCCCTCAGCCCCTGTTTGTTCTCGGGCTAAGTGATCTCCCAGATGTTGGATCCCACAGCTGTTCACCCTGTCCACTGCCACAGGCCGATGCCCACCACCCAGATATGTGATCGCCCAGCTGGCTACAGGAGTCTAGAAATCATTGGCAGAGGAGATGAGAAGTAAATCCTCAAACCTGATTCATGCAAATCTGCCTGTGTCCTTTTTAGCTGTCAAAAGATTGTGCCAATGGTGTCCAAAACGCGCATATTTATCATCTGGGGATCTTTTAAAAGTCCCAGTGCCAGGTCACACCACATACCAATTAAGTCAGATGTCTGGGGGTGGGAGCCAGGCATCAGTGTTTTTTAAAAAGCCCTGGGTGATTCCAATGTGTAGCAAAGTTTGGAACCATTGCACTGGGCTTTACAAACAAGACATTACCTCAAGAGGCTCATGAATGTATTTCAAGCGCCTGACACATGGTAGGTGTTTAATAAAAGAGAGGTCCCTTTTCTTTCTTTTTTTTTTTATTCTTATGTTAATCCCCATACATTACATCATTAGTTTTAGATGAAGTGTTCCATGATTCATTGTTTGTGCATAACACCCAGTGCTCCATGCAGAATGTGCCCTCCTCAATACCCACCACCAGGCTAACCCATCCTCCCACCCCCCTCCCCTCTAGAACCCTGTTTGTTTTTCAGAGTCCATCATCTCTCATGGTTCGTCTACCCCTCCGATTTCCCCCGCTTCATTCTTCCCCTCCCGCTACCTTCTTCTTCTTCTT
>NW_023270451.1:41134330-41135779 GCF_011800145.1 Mirounga leonina
GTCCCCAGAAAATATACTCTAAACAAATCAGAAAAGACCTGAAGCAGTGGGATAAGAAAGGGAAAGAGAGAAAAAAGAAAAAGAAAAAGAAAAAGATAAAGATAAAAACAAAAACAAACAAAACAAAACAACAACAACAACAAAGAAACCAGAATGTGATCAAATATGATCAGGCTGGTATATAGATCAGTGCCACACACTAGATTTGGGGTGTATTTTGGTCATTTAGAAGAAAGTGCCTCCCAAAATTTTAAAGAAAGAAAAACTTATATATGTACAAAAATAAGGGTTGATATGATGAAGGGGTGGACTATGACTGTAAAAATGGAAATTATAAAAAATTTTATAAAAGGAATTGATAAGAAGTTGTTTGAAAAAAGAAAGAAGAGGATTTAAAAAAAGAAAAAAGAAAAAGAAAAAAAAAGGGGGAGAGGATGTGATCAGGCAGGGGAATAGTAAACACCATATACTAGAGATTTAGGGTATATTTTAATCTGTTAGAAGAAACTATCTCAAAATTTTAAAGAGAGAACAACTTATATATATAAGCCAAAAATGTGGGTAACTACTATGAAGGGATAGAATATGACTCTAAAAATGAAAAATAAAAATGTTTTTTTTTTTAAAAAGGGATTGATAAGATGTTGGTTGAAAAAGGGAAAAAGAAAAATTCAAAAACAAAACAAAACAAAAGACAAGACAGTTAAAAAAAAAATTAACTTTGAAAGACTAAAGAATCATGGTAAAAAAGCCATGAATTCTATGTGCAGTATTCCCCTAGCGCTGGAGTTCTGCCGTTCTCATTGATCAGTAAACTTGGTCTTGGCTGGCTGTTCTCGCTGATCTTCTGGGGAGGGGCCTGTTGCTGTGATTTCCAAATGTCTCTGCCGGAGGCGGAATTGCCCCGCCCTTGCCCCCTCCCGGCTAAGTGATCTGCTCGGGTTTGCTCTCCGGGGCTTTTGTTCCCTGCGAGCTTTCCGTACAGCTTTGGAGGCGGAGAGTGAAGATGGCGGCCTCCCAATCTCTGCCCCGGAGGAGCCGAGAACTCGGGGCCCCACTTCTCAGTGAGCCCCCAGAGAAAAGCCGTCAGTCACTCCCGTCTCCCCGGTCTCCGGCCGCACTCCGTGCTCACCCGGCCTGTGACCGCGCGTTTCTATCTCTGGCACCGACCCCGAGCGGAGTCTCCAAACCCAGCAGATCCCTGCGGTGCACTCCCGCGCCGCTCCTCCCGGGGGAGGAAGGTGAGTCTCCCCGGATCTGCCGCTTGTTGGGTCCCTGCTGGAGGAGCAGGGGCCCGGCTGTGCCGCGGATCACGGTTTATGGCAACCCCGAGCTGAGAGCCCGCGCCTGGGCTCTGCCTCTGCAGCCGGCTTCCCTGCTCCGATACATGGAGAGCTCCCTTTTCATTCATTCATTCATTCATTCATTCATTCATTCATTCATTCATTC
>NW_023270451.1:41135789-41202989 GCF_011800145.1 Mirounga leonina
ATTCATTCATTCATTCATTCATTCATTCATTCATTCATTCATTCATTTATTCATGACAGAGAGAATGAGAGACAGAGAGCATGAGAGGGAGGAGGGTCAGAGGGAGAAGCAGACTCCCCACCGAGCAGGGAGCCCGATGTGGGACTCGATCCAGGGACTCCAGGATCATGACCTGAGCCGAAGGCAGTCGCTTAACCAACTGAGCCACCCAGGCGCCCAGAGCTCCCTTTTCTATTAGTAAAAAAGTTTGATGATGATAATAGTAATAATAATAATAATAAGCCCTTACACATGTAGGGCACTTTAGAGTTTACTCTTATGTACATTGTTCTAACTCTCACCATTCTGCCAGGAGATGAACATGAGTATACGAACACTAACTTTTCCATCTTAAAGATAAGGAAACAAAGGCTTAGAAATGGAAAGGGACCTTCCCAAGCACAGCCTGGCCTAGAGCTGGGTCTTCTGACACCTGGTCCAGTGTTCTTCCCACCATGCAACACAGCCTCTGTGCTCAATGAGCTTCCACAGGTGGTGGAAGACCCATCCATGCATATAAATGTGTTGAGAATGCAGAGTAGGTAAAACAATCCAAATTACTAATCAGGTGAGGTCATACACCCAAAGCCAAATGAGGATCCATACCCAGTGTCAGCTTCTTAATGATGTGGCTGGATTGGAGGAGGTGGCAATCTCCTTCACCTCCTTCCTGGACATAGCCCATGTACCAGACAGGCAGGCACAACATGAAAAGCTGGGTAGATTAGAGAATAGACCAGACCCACCCGGGTCTGACCCTGCTCCATCCATTTACTGCTCGCGAGTGAAAATACAAGTTGACTCCACTATGCCTCAGTGCTGGGGGTAGATAGGTCTAAAGAGCAGTGTTTCTGCATTGTGCCCAGATCCACTCAGGATGCCTAACAGTTATCCCTGCCCCTGAATCTGCTAAGTCTTCTCTGTTGTGGAAGGAGAACTGTGGGAGTTGAGGAGGGACTAGAAGTATTAGTTCTCATATTATTTGCTCCCTTGTGGGATGAAATGGAACCAAGTAAGCATAATGATGGGAGATAGGGTTCTTCATGCAACAGGCAGAATATGAATCAGTGCCGTATAAATAATACTGGAAGTAGGAGTTGCGAGGGTGAAGCTATGAAGAGAGGGTGTTGTGCTCAGAGGGAAGCTGCGTGAAGGCATAAGAGCTGATGGGTCTGAAGAAGAAGCAGGAGCCAAACAGGTGAAGTCTTTGGCAGAGTATCTTCTGGTTCCCTGATCCAGAGTGTACGTAGTGGTTTTAGAATCTTAGGGATTGGTTTGAGTAAATCTGATATGGCTAAGAGATTACTGACTAGTCAGGCCCAGGTGAAAACGTCCCTTTGGGGGGCAGTAAGGGTAGCCCAGGATCACAAGGATGTATGACAGGTGCAAGCTAGCTAAACCAGCCCTTTTGAGATATGCTAGTGTTTATTTGCTTCTGAAATGCTGGTGAGAATGAATGCTGAAACTCTGAGGGAAAGCATTCATCAAATAACCATGTAGGGACAATGTCGGCTGGAGACTCCAAGCCCTGGGCTTCAAGCTCAGCTTTGACCCTTATTATGTGTGTGACCTCAGACATGTGACATGTTCCCTGTACAGCACAATTTCCCCCAGTGACATGTGGATGACAGTAGCATCTATTTCAAAATGCTGTTCTGAGGTTTAAATGAGCTAATGCATGCATGTGGGGAGTCCAGCTCCTGATGTACAGTGCATGCTTAGTAAATGCTGTCATATTCATTACTGTTTTTATTAGTAGTAGTGAGGCCCTGCAATTTGCCCTGATGTGGAAATGTCTCTCAGTGATTTTTCAGGACCAGAACTGCCTAATTGTTGCCAAGAAACTTGCCTTGCTTTGTTTTTTGTCATCTTTGGGTCTCAGATTTTTTCTTTGACCTCTAAGAGATTTGTCACCTCCAATGAGAATTTGAAGCAGGTCTTTCCCCCTCTATAAACATTCCGTCCATCTTTCAAGTTCCATTTCAAAAGCCATTTGAGGAAATTAGGAAACCTTTTATGGAAGATCTGGTGTTCATCTCTTCCTCTCAACTCCCACAGGTCTTTATAATTGTATTATGGCATTTATCATATTCTCTCCAGGGCTGTCATTGCATACCATTTGGCTCTTTCACCATACAGTAACTTTCCTGAGGTTAGGTAGAAGAGTCCATTCATCTTAGAGTCCCCCAGAGCACATAGTAGAGTACCTGGCACACAGTAGGTGCTCAATAAATATTTGTTGAATTGAAATGATTAAAAATTTTTAGAAAGCCTGCTTTATAACCATTCACCTTTCCATTTGTCCATTGATCTTCCCAACTAGGAAGGATAATTGATTGGGATTATCATGAAGGAAGCTTAAGCTTTATGAACCAAAAGTCAAGCAATTATTATTACTGAGTCTTTTTTTTTTAAAGATTTATTTATTTATTTGACAGAGAGTGGGAGAGAGAGCAAGAGAAAGCACAAACAGGGGGAGCAGCAGAGGGAGAGGGAGAAGCAGGTTCCCCACTGAGCAGGGAACCCGATGCAGGGCTCAATATCAGGACCCCGGGATCATGACCTGAGCCTAAGGCAGATGCTTAACCGACTGAACCACCCAGGTGCCCCTATTCCTGAGTTTTTGATGTCATCTTTCATAGAGATGGAAATAAAATGCAGAGCAATAAAATGCTGGAGAAACTGCAGTCAACTGGCATTTATGGGCCCCAGTCCTTCTACTGTGCTACCATGTAACCTTGAACAAGCTCTGAGCCTCTCTGGGTCTCAGTTTCTCCATTTATAAAATGAAGGTGAACTTCCATTTTTACTTATAAATTTTTCTTTTTAGAGATAGAGCAAGAGCAGAGTGGGAGGAGGGGCAGAGGGAGAGGAAGAGAGAGAATCTTAAGACTCAACACCCGGCACAGAGACCGACTCGGGGCTCCATCTCACAACCTCGAGATCATGACCTGAGCCAAAAATCAAGAGTCGGATGCTTAACCGACTGAGCCACCCAGGTGCCCCTTTACTTATAAATTTATATAATTCCTGGCTGCTTTATTTAAACGCAATGAGGAATTTTACCATTTTTCTTTAGATTCCCTCTCCCTCAAAACAATATTGAATAGATCAGAGGTTTTTTTTTTTTTAATTATTATTCCTATATCCCTAGGACCTTGAACAGTATCTGGCATCTGGTAGCTGCTCAACAAATACTTACTGAATAAATGAATGAACAATAACTACATGTAAATGCAGTTTAGTAATGTTGTATTATAGTGCTCAGGAATAGTTACAGACCTAGCCTTCCAAAATTCCCTGTTTCTGAGAGATTCACCCTAAGGTAAGATGCACAGAGGAGGCAGATATGGGTAATAAGACCTGGGCTCTGCTTTACCTTTTTCTACATTGTGATGTGAGTTGCAATAAGGGACGTCTTCTAGATTACGTTCATCTAAACCAGTGCAATTAATATTTTAGATGGGGAAATTTTTTTTATTGTGTGCAAGTGTCCCATATGACATAAGATATTTACTGCCCAGTAAATGTCAGTACAAACCCCAGTCATTTGTGTCAACCAAAAATCTACCCCAAACAAGTATTTCTGAACATCCCCTAGGAGCAGTGCCCACCCTCCCATGGAGAACCATTGATCTTTCCTCTGACTGGTTTAGTCTATGGATCGAGATTGCTGCATGTCCTCTCATCTTTATTGTAGGAATTTATAATTTAGTGATGAGTTAGCCTTAGTATTAACTCTGGTCCTTCCTTGTTGGGATGACTGGCCATATGACAATTGTGGGCTCATGGAATGCTCTGTTCTTTCTTCAGTGTGAGGAGGAAAACATTACTGGGAACTTGGTTTGCCCTTACCCTCCCATCTCGCAGAGAGGTAATGATCAAATCCAAAGTGCTGAACTCAGGCAGAAGCTACAGGCAGGGGTGTGGATGTAGAATTGCCATGAATATCTGTTTGGTATCTACTCTGAAACCTGAACAACCTGAGTTATAAAAACCTCTGTTGATGCAGCATTACTGGTGAGTTTTAAGCTCAGATTTTCCTAATGTTGGAGAACCTTGGTTCACCTTATCTCAGGTTTTACTTCCAAGCTAAATGGACCTCACACTGCATCTTTTGCCATCCCCGTGGGACCTGAATATTAGGCACTAATGCTTCTTCCCTTGTCCTACTGTTTTTCCATGTGGAGGGAGTTTCATTAGTGTAACACTTCCAGCCAGCTCTGTAGGGGAGGTCTAGGGTAGACCAGTTGTCCCCGTGAGTGCTGGATAATTATATTTAGTTCAGGGTAATTGTGTTTAGTTCAGCGTTAGGAAGCCTGATTGCCACAGGTATGGGCCACATATTCTCCAGCTTCTGCATTATCAGTAGTTACAGTAATGTTTTGGTCCCTTTCGTCTTTTACTCTTTTGTCTTATTTTTCACTTGGCTCAGAATTTGGGAGAAGAGGGATCTTCAAACCCCAATAGCAGATATGAAATTTTGTTCTTCAAAGATTCACAAACATAAGTATTCTGATTTACAAAAGCTTTAGGGTAGTCAATGCTAAAGAATTCTATATAGCCCTGCATTGTATTGGTTAGAGGTTCAGCTCCATGTTAGTGACTTACAAAGTTTAATGTCTGAGCAGGTATGGTAGCAATGCTCAATAGTATGTGTAGAGGTTCTGGCTCCTCCATGTGTTATTCTCAGCAGATTACCCTCATGTACATGTCCAGAATGGCTTGCCACCAAGTTTGTTGTCCCAGATTGCATGAAGAAGGAGGAGGGGAAAAGGGTGAGTTTGCCCTTCCCTTTGAGAGAGCAGTGTGCAAGTTGTCCACACCACCTCCACTCACATCCCATTGAACAGAACTTAGTCATATGGCTATACTACTTGTAAGGGAGTCTGGGAAATGTAGCTTTTATTCTTGGAGACCACACACTTAGGATAAAATTGAATCACTGTGGAAAAGGAGAGTGGATATTGAGAGCTAGCTGGCTCTGTGGCCACCTCTGCCATAAAATCCTTGTCTTGAACTTCCAGATCAAGCCTTGAATTCCCTATCAATCTAGAGAGCCCTCTCCTCTTCCCAGAATCAAAGAGATGTTGTTGTTAACTTTCCAGGGGTACTGGAAACTCCTTTGCTCATCTTTAAGTGATTGGGTTCTCCGGGGCTCTTAAATTACCTTCTCTTTTTTATCTTTCCCTGGATGGTCTCATCCTCTTTCATGATTTTAACTTCCATCTGTAAGGAGATGGCCCACATTTCACCCTTCTTTCTTGCTGCATCTCTCTCGCTTAGGTTCCCTTTTGGCTTAGATCAAGGTTTTTCAGCAGAGCATGGAATAGGATGAGGTAGATGAGGAGCCTAGGAAGCAAGATTAAGGAGACACTCACCCTCAGGGTCATGTAAGTGGCTATCTCCATGTCCATAGCTTTAATACCCATTCTCCTGTTACTGAAATAACCTCCCACCTCATTCTTGTTTTCAGATTTTGCCTAGTACAATTTACCTCCATACAGCTGCCAGGGTGCTTTTGCTAAAATTAAGATTTGATTATGTCTCTCCCAAACTTTAAAAAAAGCCCCACTCTCCCCTCCTCTTATGGCTGTTGATGGCTTATAGAAGAAAGTTCAAATCCTTGGCTTGGCATACAAAGGCCCTACCCCATCATAAACAGTCATACTGTTCTACTTCCTCTCACCAATATTCATTCACATCCAGGTCATTTGCCTTGATTCTTATTGTTTCTTTTTACCAGGAAGACACTCTTCTCTTTCTCTATCTGGAAAACAGCTATACATTCTTTAATGATTCTCTTTGAATGTCACTTCTTCTGTGAAGACTTCCCTGATCTTTCCAAGCAGGATGACTATTCCCATAGGCTCTTGTGCATATTCCTATTATGGCCCTTATGACATTGTGTTCTACTTATTTTTTTTAATGTTTCTTCCAGGAGACTTTGAGTTCCCAGAGGAAAGAAAGCATGTCTTATTTAACTGTGTCCCTTGTTCCTAGCACAGTGCTATGTAGGAGTGATCAATAAGTGCTTAATGATGGAATGGATAGATAAATGAATAACTTGCTGCTTATGCAATCTATGGAATGAGTTCCAAGAGGACTGGTTGAATGGATTTTTGTGTCTAGAAATTTACTCATGCCCAGGTTGCAGTTGCCCTAACATAAATGTGATCTAGCAAATTTAGCTATTGGTGAATTTTGATTTGAATTCAGGTCTGAGGACATCCTCTGCTCATCGACTTCTGTGTCTTGTTTTTGTTTATGGTGGGATGTCTTATTAGTATTATGCAGATGCTAAAATCTTTCCTGAAACCCCTGTGGGTTCTTACCAAGTAGTGCCAACCATTCTGCAGGGCTCATGCTAAAGAAGAAAAATAAACTTTTAAGCCAGCTTCCAGCACAGAGAAACAGACAGTCCTGGTAAAGATTTTAAAACATGAATTGTTGACCTGCCTGCTTGGAGGAATCAGATATTTGGAGGTGACAGAAGAGATGATTCATGGCATGACTTCACTGAGAACACAGTGCTTGGAACTTCCACTTGACCACATGCACATGCGCTAAGACACAGGAGCCATTAATCTGTCTTCACACCTCTTTCTCACCCAGAAGGAAAATTGTTTTGCCTAGCAAAAGAGGTGGTTCAGCCAAGGGGAGACACATTGGATTATGTTTCCTGAAGAATCTATGTTGTTATAGTGAAAAGACAGCAATAACTTGCCAAGGATTCCGGGGAAATCATAAGACCCCTCTAGTCCCACCATTCTGCTACTTTCAGTCATGGAAGTAGTGTGATGAAATTTAATATGTGGTAGAGGGGCTTGGGTTACTCGTATGTGGGAGTAGTAGGGTTTTTCCCTCTAAATTGGGAAATCTGCAATTTTTACACTGTCACAGAACAAATGGATCCATGACTGATGTTGTACAACTTAGGTAGCTGATTTCACATAATTTTCACAGTCAGGTCACATTTATGACAGTTAAAAGGTTTTTCTCCTCCTCTGAGATTTATGAGGTGGGATGGAATTTGCCCACCCACATTCCCCAATGCTATGTTTATACTCCCCAAGACCATTTCCTCCACTTTACCCATTTTACCGAGGAGAAAACTGATGCTAACAATAGTTCAGTGACTTTGTCCAAAGTTACATAGCTGGCGTGTAGCACAGTAAGGACCGAAGCCAGGTTCCACAAGTCCTGGCCACAGGCATGTTTATTTGGATAGTTAGGATTCTGCACGAAAAGTGATATGATAACTGATTCTTGTGGTTTTTTTTTTTCCCCCAAAAGAAATGGGAATGTCTCCATTGCATACCAGCCATTCTGACACCATTGCCTGTTGCCCATTTTGCATTGTAGCTGCCCATGCAGGAGGAGGGGAGTGTTGGGAGAAGCTCTGTTCATTGTCTGCAGATTGGTAGTAAACCCTTATGTCCATTCTCCATCAGCCCACTGGATTTTACTTGGTGGGCTGGATCTCATCCTAGCTAAGGTCAGGAAGCTTTTGATTTATCATATGAAAAATGAAACGGTTAAAAAAACCCTGCAAATTATCTCAAATTCTGACCAGCATTAACCTGAATGTACACCTAAGCCCACCTCTCACTGATCACAATGAGTTTTTTACACTCGTTCTATAGCATGGCTCCCTCAGAAGATCACATCCCAAGGTGTCTCATAAGTCACATTCTCTAGAAGTAAAACCTGAGATGGTGATTCCTGATTTATTTAGGGACTTGCAACAGATTTATTGAGGGACTTGCTCACAGATGAAATCTGTAAGAGAATGAGGGAGGCAGTATAGGGCAGAAACAAGCAAGACAAAGATTGCAAATGGGTTCAGGTGTCTCGCCTCAACCTGATCCCACTGGAGGCCCCAGAGTATGAATGGTTGTTCTGTTTTGAGTGAAGCGGCCTGGGCTTTCACATGAATGTATCAGTCAGTTTAGGGCTATAGCTCCTCCCAGGAAGGGGTGGTGCAGAACTTCCCAGGCATCTCTAACTGTGCTGTCCAGCTGGCTGCTCGCAAATCGCTGAAGCAGGGAAGGGTACAGCTGTGAGCTGTTAGCAACCAGTTTGTACAGCAGCTGGGGGATGGGTGCCCCAGGAAAGGGGTGTGGGCAGGGCACCAAGAGCATGTACTAAGCATTGCTGTTATTTCAAGGCCCTAAAGAAGAAAATAATTGTAACTGCCCATAACAATGCAAAACAAGGTGCCAACTTCCTTCACGATAAAGAGTAATTCATGGCTTTATTTATTCTGTGATGGCATAAGAGTCACAAACAAGACACTAAAAACAAAAAAAACTATAAACACCACCAATGGAGAAATATGTTAGAGCCCTGTCTCACTGGGAAAATACTTAAGTGTCTTGTAGAACCTTGACATCTGGGTAAAAATGGAAGATTCACTGTGGAATGTCCTCAGTTCCAGGGTTCCCCTGGCTTCCTATTATCTGTGATTCCTTCTGGCGTTGACCACAGCAACCCTGCTTTTGACTGAAATCCTGGAAAAGGGCAACTTGGGACTCGGGGCCTGAGCCTGAGAAGGCAATTATTTTGGAACTACTGATTAATTGGGAGAATCTGCTCAAAACTCTCTTGCCTCAATGGCATTATATGCAAGGTGGCTTTGGCTCTTTGTCAAAATATGACATAAAGGACAAACTTCTGCCACAAGGTCCCCAAAGATGAAGAGAACCTGAGGTAGAGCATTTATGATGTCGAAAACTGTGCTAGTCATCTTGTTGGCAAGGATTCATCTCATCTTCAAATAACTATTTAAAGATGAAAATCACAGAGATGAGCAATATTCACTTAAGATGAGCAATATTTAAGAGCACTTCAATTTATTTATTTAAATATTTATTAAGGTGAGCAATAATATTGAAACAATATTTATTGACGTTCAACAATGTCAATACATAGGAGTGCTCAGATCAAGCAACAATTTTGTAGTGTTTTTCTCACCACCCTTCCTTTTTTGGATATAAAGTGAATTTAAAAAATCTATAAAGCAGGGAATAATACTATTTACAGGTGTGTCAGGACAACTATAATTGGTAATATTACTAACGTGATAAACTCTTGACTCTGTTACATTTATCTACTCAAATGTGCCAAAAATGTAGTTTTGTTTTTTCTATTACTAAAAAAAAAAAACAACCCTCAACTTTATCCTGAGTCCCCATTCCTGCTGATGATAGGGGAGGAGGTAGGGATGAGGAGGACATACCACACCAATTCAAGGCTATTTGGTACCTTTTGGGTTAAGGCCATCATTTTCAGGTCAGTATTCAGCCAATATGAGTACCAGCTGCCCACTGGGGCTGTTTTCCCCTCTCAAGGGCCCTTTCTCTTACGGCTTCTCATAGTCTACACATGACACTAGGGTCTGGATGTCAATGATTCTGTTCTGGAAAAAGGTGAGGGCTTCTTCGATAACGAGGCATCTTCAAAATTCCAAATAAAATTCAATTACATTTTTCTTGTCTATTCAGTTGGTACATATAAAAAATATTCCTTAGGAGAGGAGGAAAGCAAATAGAAAGGCCCCATAATTTAGTTAGTGCAGCTTTTCTTTGACCCAATTCTCTTACACATTGGATGAATTTCTTGTGCAAATTGAATAATTTTCACAAGTTAATTACATACATTCCCTCAGCCTGAGTGTAAGGAAATAGCTTAATAGAATAAAACAATAACCCCAAGATGATGATGCTGGCCATTATTAAGTATAACAATAGGAATTAATTATGACAGCAGAAGGGGTAATTGATGATTTGGAAAATGGATTCTAAAGCTCTTTTCTATTGTGACTTCAGAGACATTTCAAGAGCTACGAGACTTTCTGAATGCTTTGAACGGGATTATTAATAACGTGGTTTTTTTTTCTTAATTCTTTACATTTGGTTAGTCTATTAGAAAACACTGTCATGTACAGAATCTGGTTTCTAATTTAACCAACACTTAGAGCTTGCCAGCCCCCATTTTGAGGACTTCACACATACTAACTCACACGATCCCCCACGCTGACTCTGCTCCAAGATTCTGGTTGCTCTTTGACAAATGGAGAAAGTGAAGTTTAGAGAGAATGGGGAGCTTGCTCGAGGGCCCCCAGCTATGAAGTGGCAGAGTGTGGGTGTGGATCCAAACCACTTCCTGAGTCCCTGCTCTTCACCACGACACTATGCTACCTACCTCTCAGTCTCACAACCACCCTGCAAAGTGGGAACGTCTGGTTCCATTTCCCTACAGATAAAATATTCCCTGAAATAGAAATTATTTGCCAAAAAAGTGGAGCTAGATAGTACATGTGAGAGCTGGAATTCAAACCCTTGCCTCTAACCCCCAAATCAGCATACATCTTGGTGTGTCCTTTGAAGCAAATTTCTTTTCTTTTTTTTTTTTTAAGATTTTATTTATTTATTTGAGAGAGAGAGAGAGAGAGAACAAGTAGGCAGAGAGGCAGGCAGAGGCAGAGGGAGAAGCAGGCTCCCTGATGAGCAGGGAGCCCAATGTGGGGCTCAATCCCAGGACCCTGGGACCACGACCCCGAGCCAAAGGCAGCGGCCCAACCGACTGAGCCACCCAGGTGCCCCGAAGCAAATTTCTTTTACTCAAAGTGTTATATACAATTTCTAGAACTTTGGAACATTGAGTAAAAAATAATATAATATTACCTTTTTGGAAAAAAATTGGGCAGAAAATTTGGAGGGCCACTGAAAACATGTGTAGTTCTTTTAAATTGGAAACACTTAACTTAGGAACATAGACTCAGAATGTTTGGGCTACCAGGGACTACATTGTCTCCTGGTGATGCTTATATTTACTGTGTGGAAGAAGTTCTCCAAGGAATTTGTAATAATGCTAGTTGTCAGGCTGCAACCCAAGAATTCTCAGGAAATCCGAGGTCAGGCTCAGGAATCTGAATTTTAACAGACTTGCCCAGGTGATTAATGCTCATTTTTGAAATGAGGGATGCAAACGCAGGAGAGTGAATTGACCTGCTCCAATTTACTGAGATGCTAGGTCAATGTGCACCAAGTGTACTTTGGTTTGTTCATAAGATGACATATTTTATTTATGAAATTCAAAGATTAATTTATTCTCATAAAAATCACAAACTCACTGATGCAATTTATTCTTAAATGAGTTAAAGTTTTCTTATAAATGGGGCTAAGAGTTACTGAATTTTACTAAATGTTACTGAGGTTTTACAAAATAATGAAGGTAAGTGCCAGCACTTAGCCTCCCCCCTCCAAGTTTAGTTTGATTAATTATATCAACTCTAATGCATGAAATCAAATACATGTAAAATTACTGTAAAGAGACAGAATGGCTACCTAGAGATCTAGATACTATAGCTGAATCAATGGCAATAGCCCATGTAATAGAGAATATATCAACAGAAGGACGGGGTCCGTGTGGAATATAAAAAATGAGAATTAGAGATACAGAAAGGCAGGAAATATCCAGAACTGTGTGATTAACGGAAAACCCTGACTTTACTCCGTTGAAGGGTGTGCTATTGACCCTTCCTGGTATGTCTGGCCAACCTACAGCCCCATTCTCTGAGGCTTCCCCACCCACAATGTTTGGTTCTGAAACCCATATTTGTGGTATACCACCTTGCCCCCAGACCAAAGTTGATTGGAGGGGTGGGCACTTGACACAGAACTGAGGCAATCAGATTCTCCATCACAGAAACTTGTGATAGGGTTTCAAAAGCTCTCATTAGTCCCTTCTATTTGCTTCGTATATAAACTCAGGAGTTTCTGGAGCCAATGTGGAGAAAGGTGCCTTGAAGAGAAAGTCTGGAGAACATGAGATATGTCCTCGGCAATTTGGGGGCCTTGGACGCTGGTTTCTGAGTCACAGCTGAGAAATCTAAAACACATGAGCTTAGCTGAAGAGGTGTATGGTAGGAGAATTAAGGGATGTGGTTTGGGAGATAATAGCCCTCCCAGAATTCTTGGGAGAAAAGGATGCATGCGTGTTGCCCAGGTGAGAAGCGGACTGTGGACAAGTGAGAGCCAGCATGGCGTTGTCTCATATCCAGTCCAAAAGGGCTACCTGGGGGTATGAATAGAAAGTGGAAATAGGCTGCCAGTGGCTGTGGTAGTGTTCTAGGGCTGCCTAACAGAGTACCACAACCTGGATGGCTGAAAACAACAGAAGGTTATTCCCTCACAGGTCTGGAAGCCAGAAGTCTGAAATTAAGGTGTCGGCAGGATCATGCTTCCTCTGAAGCCTGTAGGGAAGGATCCTTCTTTGCCTCTTCTGTAACTCTACTCTCTACCTCCATTGTCACATGGTCATTTTCCCTGTGTGCCTCTCTTCGTCTAAGGACACCATTTATATTGGATTAAGAGTCCATCAAACTCCAGTATGACCTCATCTTAACTTAGACCTAATTACATCTGCAACAATGCTACTTCCAAATAGGGTCCCATTCTGAGGATAGGAATTCAATTATGGGGGAAACACAATTCAACCCATAAGAGATACATAGGTTTTGGGGAAGGACTCTTAAGCAACAGGCAGAAGAGAGACACTGTGTATGTATCTTTTGTTAAGGGAACTGAATGCAGACGGACTACTGCTTTTCTCCCCAATTCCACTGCCTGTAATGGTGGCGTGCTGGTACCCCCACCAATAAAAACAACAAACAAGTCCCAAACAGTGCTCCAGTACCATTCCAGGAAGAGCATGCCTGCTTCCCTTACCTCTGCTCCCACATGGAAGGGTCAAACCTGCTACTAGAAGGAGAGGCCCTCAAGGAGCGGAAACTGAGAAAAATTGACCCAATCTGCCTTTGACTTCAGGCTTCATGACTGTGAGTGAGTGGAAGCTGGGGGAGGGAAGAAGTCTCAGAGTATTGGTTATTATATGTCGTTGGACATCTTCATTACTGAACCGAGAGTGTGTTTTTTCCACTTGAACTGACTGTAGGACTTTTATTTATTACTTAGGAATGGCCAGAGGAGTCATTTGGCCTTTCTGAGTCTTGATCCAGGGGCAAGGGAAGAACCAGACAGACCCATGGAATCCACAATTACAGCAATAGAGAAAGATGAAAATAAAGGTACTTGATGCTTACAACCCATGAGCCATGCTTGCTCAGCATAATAGTTCCACATGGTTCTCATTTCAGTGAATAACTTTACTTTCTGGCCTATATTTTGGCCTTCCATGAACTTGGTTAATGTTTATCTTTGCTCTATTAACTGATCTATATTTGATACATTGGCAAAAACCTGTTTTATTTGGTTTTGGTCTGCAAAACTAAGGAACAGTTGATAAATACTGACTCACCTAATGTAACAGGATCTATATTTGGTGGCCTGTCAATAGGTCTTGCCCTTCTGTCTTGCTGTTTGCCTCTTCAAGTCCCAACACGAAGTAGGTAAATGTTCATTCACTTGATCATTCCTCCAGCATGCACTGAACACCTGCTTTGTGCTACGCATCATTTCAAGTTTCTGAGATATGGTGGAGAGCAGAACAGACATTGTTCCTGCCCTCATGAATGGAATATTCTAGTAGAGGGAGAAACTGACAGATCAATAACTATAGCCAGGTAGAGCACATGTCAGGTGGTAATATGAGAGCAATATATTAAAACAAAAGGATTATGATTTTGAAGTCAATATCACGTGAAGCAGATTAGAATACTGTATATAAGGTTGAAAATACTCAAAGGCAAAAAATCAAAAACCACCAGACTAATCAAGTGCAATATTTCCCACATAGAATTAGATGTTCTCATTTTCTGAGCTACCATTTTTTAGAAAGAAATGCTTGATTTTTAACATTTTCCTGGATTTTTGAAATGCAACCATATGCCCAGAGGAAGATGAAGTCTGAGTTTTGAATATTGGTTAATATCTATCTTATTCTTTCTCTTGTTTCTCATTCTTATTCTGATTTCAAAAGTAATAGATGTAAGTTAGAACCTGAAGAACACAGAAAACTAAAAGAGGAAATAAAAATCATCTCTAATCCTACCTTTCTGGCATTTCCAAACTTGTACTCTCCTTCAGGGGTTAAAAAAAAGAAGAAATTGAAAATGGGTTGGAAACAAAATTAGTAGAGGCTCAGGTGCCTGGGTGGCTCCGTGGGTTAAGCATCTACCTTCAGCTCAGGTCATGATCTCAGGGTCCTGGGATCAAGCCCCGCATTGGGCTCCCTGCTCAGTTGGGAGTCTGCTTCTCCCTCTCCCTCTGCTGCTCCCCCTGCTTGTGTTCTCTCTCTCTCAAATAAATGAATAAAATCTTTAAAAAAATTAGCAGAGGCTGTGCATATGCAGAATTTTTATTGTTCTGTGGCAGGAGATACAGGCACTAGAGCATTCTGGATGTTTCTGGACTTTGGATGTTTTATACTGTGCTCTGTGTGAAAATACCCTGTTGTATTCTTTTTAAAGATTTTATTTATTTATTTGAGAGAGAGAGAGAGAGAGAGAGAGAATGTGTGGGGGAGGGGCAGAGGGACAAGCAGACTCCCGGCTGAGCAGGGAGCTCCACTCAAAGCTCCATCTCAGGACCCTGAGATCAGGACCTGAGCAGAAGCCAGTCATTCAACCAACCAACCACCTTTTGTATTTTGAATCGTTACATCCTAATAGAACTTGAAGGATCACTGAATCTAAGTGTTTTTCATCCCCAAACAACAGTGCAAATCATTAAAGATCTAAATCATCCTGTGGACTTCGAGAACAAAGGGAGTGGGGAGGAGGGTGTCAAACTGTAATTACTACTGTTCAGGACACAGCGGATATGAGGAAGTCAAAAATTCAAACCGGCAGTTTGGAAACATCAGTTTATAGGTTGGGAACCTGAGG
Source organism: Mirounga leonina (assembly GCF_011800145.1). NCBI lineage: Eukaryota > Metazoa > Chordata > Mammalia > Carnivora > Phocidae > Mirounga > Mirounga leonina. Next base: position 41,150,680 of record NW_023270451.1, read on the forward strand.
CTGAAGCTTCAAGGGGCTGGCTGATGGTTCCAGGCTGGCTAAGACCAGGAGATGGAATGACAGCTTCAGCTTCCAATGGCTAATGACGTGCTTCATGCCGGTTACTAACTTCTAACTTAAGTACTTTATTTAAACTTTTTGTTTTCCTTAGAAAGAGTAACCTTCTCTGGTTCACCTTGTAAGACTTTGGAGGACCAAAGTCCAGTACGACTCAGATGTAATGACTTGTGGGAAATTTCATGCAGACTCACTATTGTATAGTTTCTAGAAATACTTTTGGGGCAGTAGAGTGAATTATTAATATGTGATGAACATTGATCCTGAACATGGGAAAATGACTTTCCGTCCACATTTCCTCTCTCAATATTCACAGGCGCACGTGTGTGTGTTCATGAGCACACACACACACATTCCTTTAGTGCTCCCTTTTCTTTTCTGTTTCCTAGAAAAACATTTTAAAAGCTAAAAAAATATTTTGGTGCCTTCGGATCAATTTTCCATTTGGAATAGCTCAGCAAACAGCCCTGCTACACTGTTGGACCCTTGGAACACTCTTTTCTGAAATTCTGGATTTAAAAAAAGGTCTTACTACAAAGAAAGTGGCAAAGGCCTAAGTGGGTGTTAGGAGCCTGAAGACAGAATTGAGAATCTGATATGAATAGCCTAAGATCAAAGCAATCAAAGCTGCTAATAAGACTAAAAATAATAATGCAATATGTGGCAATTAGACAAAAATGATTTTAATAAGGAAGTGCCAGTCTTATTGTATTGAATTGGCCTCTTGTGTATAACTGCAGCTGCTTTTACTAGACATGAAATAAAATATGTTTTTTTTTAAAGCCCTTGATATTCCTTATCTTCTCAGCAGTTTAATGAAAATTGAAAAGACAACACAGACTCTCAGGTGAGGGCAGTTGTATCTCTCTCCTCTCTCTTCCCCGCTCCATTCTTGGCCAGTCCAAGACATTATTAGGATATTTTATTCGATTTTTCTTTCCAAGCAATGCATTATGTACCTATCAAGTGATGTTTGGTAATCAATTCTTGATCTCTCCTGGAGGTCAGTCAATGACACCATTTAAATTGTCATCTCATTTCTGTCTAAAGAGAATCCATCTATTTGAGCACAGAGATTTCAGACGCAGGTAGGACACTAAACCATTCATGAACAAGATGACATTTTTTTCTTGTCAAGACTGTCAGACTTTGCTTTTATGGGAAGATGGACTTCTCTTTCATTTAAAGTTCCAGTTAATATGCTATTAGCTCAACTCACCTCTTCACTGTTAGTCTTCTACATATCTCTTAGTTACTTTTATTTTGGGAGTAGAGGATGTAAATGGAGGAGGAAGGAAGCTGGGGACTCAGATATGGAGAAACAGAGACTTAAAGTCAGAATTCTGAGGTTCAAATCAGGGGAAGCTGTAAATTGCTGTATATTGCTATTGCACAGGATAGGAGGTAGATATGTTGGGATTAGCCCCAGGCAGATTAATAGGATAGAGGTAATATCCTAAAAGTTAATAGGATAAGAGTAAAACCATCGTGGCAAAACCTTGAAACTGTGGCTCGGTGATCGAGGGGGTCCTTTAAAAGTAAAAAGTTTGAAATAACATACCTATTGTTAGTGCTCACAATCCAAGTGTCTTTCTTTCACGTGCACCATCGGTTACGTAAAGTTTATTTGTCCTGCAGATCCTGAATCTCTGAGAGCCAGACTCAAGTGTTATTTTCAGAAGGTTTGGTGAAAACTTCAACAGCCGTTGCATCTTTCTGAATGCTTGTGCTTCCAATCAGCTGGGGGCCATTTTTAGCTTTTCAAATTAAGAATTTGAAAAAGATGCAATGACTATACACAATGACTTTATCTTGTCTGCAGAAATGATTCAAAACAGCAGTTGCTGCACACATGTTGGTCTCATTGAGCAAGATTTTCATGCAAGAGCACAGGTATTGGTGTCAGCGCTGCTGTTGGGTAACCACTTAGCTGTGGAAATAATGGCAGAGCAGAAGGTGTGAGAGAGCATTAACACTGATCGTTGCGCTGCTGGGGTTTTAGCGTCTCCACTCGATTTTCCCTTTCTCTTCCATTTGGAGAAATGTACTGCACTTAAGCAAAATTCCTCAGGGGTGGCAAGAAATGTATTTGCATTTTTTTAAAGTAAGGAATTTGCTTTAAAGACCATTCTAGGGTATGTATGAAGATCTTCGTAGGGACCCTGATTTTACTCTATTGTCAGTTCCATCTCTTTGTTAAAATATCCCCATGAATGGTATGCAAATAACGAAAAGGCCAAAAAACCAACAAAACAACCACTCTCCCACCAAGTAAACAAAATCTTGTAAATTGCCTGGGAAGAAATACATTTCTTTGGTGAACCTTTTTTGATTTTAGTTAAATGTTGAATGTCTCTTAACCAAGTCACTGTATTAAATACCAGGCAATAATTTGATGGTCTGAGAAAATGTACAGCGAGGCGTATCCACTGTATATTTTCACTGGGTTCTGGGAAGAAGATTTGAAGGTCTCACTAAGACCCACATCAAGCCCAGGAGGAATTATCGATTCTTCATGTGCATTTCAAAACAGCTAGAAGCTCTAGAATTCCAGTGCCCTCAGTTATGACTGACTCCAGGCATAACCCTTGTCCTGTTTACATAGACAATGGGGAAAACCATTCTTGTTTTCAGTTTGATTCTACACAGCCTGTATCCTGCCACTCTCTCTTTGACCTGTTCTTTGAACACTGAAATGCAAAGGCAGCAACGACAGACTTTGAGTGGGACAGAAAAATCAGTATCAAAAAAAAAGGGGCAGGGAGATGGGGGGCGTGTCTCAAGAAAGATTTCCCTGATAGAAACTGTTTCATGAAATATTGACCAGTGCTGGATATGGTCTTGACCCTTTTTTCAATGTTTTCTTTTATTGTGATAAAATATGCATAACATAATATTTACCATGTTGACCATTTTTAAGTGTAGAGTTCGGTGGCATTAACTATATTCACATTATTGAACAACAACCACTACCATCCATCTCCAGAACTTTTACACCTACCCCAACTGAAACCCTGTACCCATTAAACGCTAACTGCCCAGTGCTCCCTGCCCCTGGCAACCACCCACCCACTCTCTATCCCAATGATACTTGACTCATCTCAACAGTGCTGCCAACTCCTCAGTATTCCTTGACTTTGGGAACTTTTTGTTGTTTATTTTTAAAACCCATCAGAGAAAATGCACAGCAGCTGGGGAAGGCAGAACCTCCAGGGACCCATTTGAAAGAATGATTATGCCAATAATAAAGCTTGTAAAAGGAGCTATCATCCCCAAATGAGGCAGACTCTCGCCTAGGCTATGCCAAACTTAGGGCAACATTTCTGCTTTGAAATGGCTGGTGATAGCACATTTAGGCTGCAAATGGGGGAGGAATTCAATCACCTGCACCCAGAAAGCCAGCACAAGGAAATGGATGTCTCTCGGATCTGGCTCACGGTTATTATTGAGAGAGGAAGCATTTGTTTCAGAGTCATTGTGACTCAAGTACCACAGGGCCAATTGGCTCATTTGTCTCGGTTTATCTAATTACCAGACCAAGGTGAAGATTTGGAATGGTTTAAAACCTGGAAATGAAGCCTTCGTAGGCTTTGAATTGGATGTGGTCCCAGTTCCGTGAATGAAATGCAATGGTTTTCCCTATTCTACCCTCTCCAGTCCTCCCTAGTGGCCCCACCTCCAGGAGAAAAACAAAACCAAGATTAACAGCCAATCTGGAAAGGTCTGACCCTAGGAAAAATGCTCTTCTCTTAGTGGCAGAAAAGGGCCATTTTACCTGAATTATTTCAATAATTATTTCAACTCACCATTTCCCCGTGCCTGTGTGGACACAACCTAAATTTTAGTTAAATTATACCTCTGGTCCCAGGGATGTCATTCTGGAAAGTCTTGCTTATAATATATATATTTTAAAATTTTAACAAGTGTGCAGAGTTTACACAAGAAGAAATAAGCACATAAGGACATGGATTTCCTGCAAAGAAAAAAAAAAGCCAACTCTAAGAACAATTAATCTATCAGTCCCACTTAAACATGCAATAAACCATTTGTAGATGCTCTTTAGGGGGACTTTTCACTGACTCAGAGGGCATGAGTTCCCAAGTACATGCCAACTAAAGACAGGACATCAACTTCTGTTCCCACGTGCAGTACTGGGAACCTTCTATTAGGGTTCTAGGGAGATTTCTTTCAGGACATGAGAACAGCTGAAGATATGATTTCTTTTTACATATGGATATTGCTAAGCACTCGGGGGTTATTAAAGGAAAAAAATACATCATAAAAATGAAAGACTTTGGCAGGTTGTTTGATGTCTCATATTAAATCATCATCACAGCAGAATACATTTCTTTATTAGATTGGCTGGGAATGAGATGATAAATTGATATGTTTTGATACTGGGAAGGAGTCACTCGGGCCACAGGATTGTCCCCCAGGAGGGCAGAGTCTTTGGGGGTCTGCAGGAGGGGGCATTGCTGAAAGTGGAGATGGGGATTTAAAAGGGATGATGGGACGTGGTGGGGCCTCAAAGAGAAGCTATGCTCCTCCCCCTTCCTCCAACCCCGGGGCAGTGTGGCTTTGGCAGTTCTCTACAAGACGATAACTGGACTGGTCCAGCAGGACTAACTCCGCAAGGCCACATGAAATGGATATGCCTGGAGAACTTCCCATGCAGTAAGGTGATTAATTGGAAGCAAACCTGGGAACACAGGGTAGGCTATCACTCTGAGGCCTGGTTGCCTTGGGCCCCAGTTTCTCCAGCTCTGAGGTCGGGTTCACAACCAGTGAGGAGAGTTCCTAAGTTTCCTTAGGAAAGACGCAGAGAGGACCGCCTCTCTTGTTTTGCTCTGTGTTGATGCTTCATGAAGAGAGGGGTTGGTGCATGTAAGACGTGGTTCATTAGTTTGGTTTGATACCAGCCAATTGGAACAGAGGCTTCTATTGAGAGAGAACATGTCCAGGGCCATGTATGGCTGCCTTCTGGCTTGCCCCATAGTATCCTGCCCAGTAGGCCTTGGCTAAAGGACCCAAGGTTTCACCCTCCTGACAACCTGTGCTGGATGAGTGATAGCAGCTGATGTGGGAAAAGGTTTGTTTAGGTCACTGTCCTCTGAAACATATGCTTGGAAGCCTTGAGACTTATTGTACCCTTGCTTTAGGCCATCTACATGTGATATAAAAGCCGGATTCCTAGTTGACATGTGTGTAAAGAAGAGGAGGTGTGTGGGTTAAAAGCCCAGACTTGAATGTGAGATAGACTCGGGTTCAGTTCTTGCTTCTACTGCTTACTCAGTGTATGACCTTGAACAGATTACTAAATGTCTCTGTGTCTCATACTCCTCATCTGTAAAATGGGAATATAGTTATACTTATGCAAGGAGATTGTCATGAGAATTAAATGAGATAATATATGTAATGCACTTGGTACCGTCCTTGGCCTAGGACCCTATGGGGTGAATATTCTTATTACCCTCACTTTATAAAGAAGGAAACTAAAGCTCTGAGGAGACAATTTTGCCCAAGGGGAAAAAGTTAAGTGTTATTGTCCCCGTATGAACAGAAAACCTTAGTCACTCGCTCATAATCACAATCTCTGGCCTTCAAAATTAGGTGTGTTGGAATGGAACTACCAAGGGCAACAGCTTAAATCTTCTCTGACTTTCATGCGAACATCCACAAACAGTAGGAAATGATTCACAGGGTCCCCCTCATCTTCTGCTTTTCCACAAGGAGCCATTGTGGAAACTGAGTCCAGGCCTCCTTGCTCACAGGCGGGACACAAGAAAGAGAAGAGAATATGGAGAATTTCAAGATACAAGCCTGATACTCAAGAATAACAGAGCCCACTAGAGCCTGTTTTTTATGTGGGCTTATTTATTCAACAAGAAATATTTATTCTGGAGAATAAATGATTAGACAAACATCAAATGCATCCAGTAATAGACTATGCCTCACCCTGGTTTGAAATTTCAGACAATTAACTGGTTACTTTCTCTATTCAAACAAGGCATGTGATTTTTGTAATTTTTTTCTTACTGAATTGACCTTTTCTTTTTCGTGTATATCTGAATCAACCAATTGTTTCAACATCTTGAATAACAAGCCAATGTTTGAATCTCCACATGGTCTTTGTATTGACTGTCATGATACAAGTCCAATTAATGCAACAGTTGCTTAGATTGGACTTCTTCACTGAATTAGATCCTCCCTCCTTCACCTCCCATCCCTCACCCTGCATTGAGTTGACCATTTCTTTCACTAGACCTACTAAATCAGTAGGCTGCTGTGAATACAACCTTTTTTCCCTCATACCTTCTGTAGTCACAGATTACCAGCATTCTTAACATCTCAGGTATTCTACCAGCAAAATCAGAAAATTGAATTCCTTTCTTTACTTTGTATTTCAAGATATTGTTGGGAAATTTATGGGATATATAATGCAATTTAAAAACTATAAATTCACCTCCTTAAATATGTTTCCAATATTAATTTATAATAGACAGATATTTGTATAACAATTTAACAGCGGCACCCAATGCTTATTTGTTCTATTGATTTTCTTCTGCCATGAATGCACTGAAGTGCAGAGTATGACATACACTTGCAGCTTGTTTTTGAGTCTGTTGGGGAGAGAATCATAGAGCTATTTAATCTTGGGACTGGAAAAGATCTAAAAGGTGATATGGATATGAGTGTTTAAATCCTTTCAGTTTTCTGAACAGGAGACCAAATAAAGGTAAAGCATTTGATTTCTAAATAAACCCTGATATATCAAACATCTCCCAATACTTAGCACAATGAATAGAAAAATATATATTTATTAATTATAAATGCCACACAAAAGAGTCTTTGGTATATGATCCTAGCCATATATATATATAACATTACAGTAGGGCACCATTTGCAAAATGCCATTTATTTCCTCACTGCATGTGTGTACCTTTTATACTTCAGAAATAGGATTCAGAGAAACTGTCCTTTCTCTAAGTTGTATTCACTGGTAATATTCTCCTCATCAAAACTGCAATTCGCCAGCAAGTTGTCAGAAAACATAACCAATCCCCGTTCTTCGTGAACATACTCCTTCAGACCAGCCCCTAAGTGCTCCTCAGACAGCTCTGCTGTGCACAGCGTGCCTTCCTGTCTCCCTCGGTGCTCACACACGAACTCTAGCACCACTGCAAAACATTTCCTCATGTAAGTACATCATGATAGAGAGTAGCTTTAAGTGGAAATAAAACAACAGGGGATGGGGTGTATAGTTTGTGGTTCAACCTTTTTCCTGTGAGATGTTTAAACATTATTTCCCCCAAACAATAAAGGCTTAAAAAAATACATTTTTCAGTACTTATCCAACATGTAATGCATGGGGTCGAAGTCTGTCTTTCCTGCCCACCCCCTGCTACCCCTGTCCCACCCCTGCCCGGGCTTTTGCCTCAAGAGGACCCTTTCCCTTTTCTAGGCTCCATCCTTGTCCAGGTTACCATCTTCCTGACTCTTTGTATTCTTGTTTTTTTTTGTTTTTTTTGTTTTTAAGATTTTATTTATTTATTTGAGAGAGAGAATGAGATAGAGAGCATGAGAGGGGGGAGGGTCAGAGAGAGAGGCAGACTCCCTGCTGAGCAGGGAGCCTGACGTGGGACTCGATCCCGGGACTCCAGGATCATGACCTGAGCCAAAGGCAGTCGCTTAACCAACTGAGCCACCCAGGCGCCCTCTGTATTCTTGTTTTACAAGCCACTATCACTAAGGCCTTTCTCAGAATCCATTCAAATGCTAATATTTTAAGGAAAATCAAGAGTTTTCCTAATATTACATTAGTATATACTTGAAATATAAAAATTTCAAAGCCAAAATATAGAAAGAAAGACAATAAAAATAATTTATTATCCTATACCCCAGAGATAACAGCTGCTCATATGTGGTGGGGATCATTCTACTTTCCAGTCCGTATTCTTAGCATTTTTATGCATTTTCCTGTTTTACAAAATTGGAGTTTCACCACACATATTATATAAAAACATTTTCTCAAAACATTACATTTTTTTCCACCACAAAGATGCTAACCCTTTACGATGCTTAAGAATCACCTGGAGAGGATGTTCAACTGCCTCTTCTTAGTTCTTCTGCACAGAGATTCTGAACCAGTAAGTCTGGACTAGGATTCAGGAGTCCATGATTTTAGTAGGCACCCATAGCTGATTTTGATACTGTTCTGCTCAAACCATACTTTAAAAAATATGGTTCTACAACATAATTTTTCATAGCTATGTGGTATCCCATTGTATAGATGTATACACAGTCCATAATTCATATTATATTAAAAATTCTCATTTCAGGTGTTGCACACTCAAGTAGAATGAAGTAGAGTGATATAAGGAAAAGAAGGCTCCGAAGTCCCAAAAAACTGAAACTGATTTTATATGTTGGTTTATCATACTCATCATGTCATTTTATTCAAACTACCCCCTTGGATAAATCCCAGAAATGAGTAGGTTCTCTCAGAAGTAATTTTTTGGGGTGAATTCAGTTGGGGAAAATTACCTTTGAAAAATTTTACAGAAATTAAAACTTGTTACGAAATCCAAGTGTAACCCAAATAATATTTATACCAAAAAATTCTCAAGAAAATTCTGTTGTTCTAAGCCCTTCTTACCTTTTTCTGTACCCTAGTTCCTCATTTAGGACTGACTTTTTGTGCCTTTATCTGTAATTCCTCTTTGGATTCCTCCTTATGTATATGTCATTCCTAATGTCTTTCCAGAACTTCCTTATTCTTGGCATCTCGCTGTCTTATAAACTTCCCACCATTCCTCTCTACCACCATCTGAGTGTTTCTGTGGGTGGATGCCATCTATAACTTTTCAAGGGATATTAAAAAAACCTGACAGCATAGTAAATGGGTGCTTTATCTAATGCCTGGTTGGGATAAGGGAGCATGAGATAACACCAGGAGGACCCGGAATCTGGTTTTCATGGTGGATTAAGCAGCTGACCTTTTGTTAACTTTGGAGGCCACCCATATTTAAAGTCAGCAGCAGCAGAACCCTTGAGAACTTTGCCTTCCAAGGGGACCCAGCTGACTGGCTTAACCTCTGCCCCTGGTGGAGTTCATTGTTTACATCTGTCTGTTATCACAGGCCTCATGGAGACAGACACCATAGCATTGAGGATGAGCAAGAGCAACTGGCAAGGCTAATGGGGGCAGCAGGTATCTGGGAGTACTGTTGATAGATGATCACATTGCTAGGTTTAATCTTTGTTTTAAGCCCTTCATTTTTAAACAAATGAATTTTAGCAGGGAAAACTGTTTATCTTCTTTTAATGGGTACAAAGTAGTCATCAAACATAAATATGCTGGCCAAAGAAAAGACTGGAGAACACCCAGGAGTCCTGAGATGATGATGGTGATGATGATGATGATGATGATGATGATGATGGTGATGATGATGGTGGTGGTGATGATGATGATGATGGTGATGATGATGATGGTGGTGGTGATGATGATGATGATGGTGATGATGATGATGGTGGTGGTGATGATGATGGTGATGATGATAGGAAGTTTCAAAGGTTTGAGATGTTTAGCCAGTTCACATGAGAGGCTCCAACTGCCTCAAGAAGAGGCTCAGATAATCTCAGCACGTTAGCCCTATAAGTGGCCTGAAAAGAGATTCCGGGTTTCAAACATCTTTACTTTCCTAACGATGAAAGCTCACATGCACGAGCCTTTCCTACATGACTCCACCATCTCCAGCCCATTTGTATGAGCACAGTGGACCACTTGCCCTGATGCCAGACAAGGTGGCAAAGAAAGAACCAGCTATCCCAGGCATTTTGTACATGACAGCATAGCCCTGAGAGGCGGTTACACAGCAGAGTGGCTTAAGGAACCTGCCCAACGTAAGACAGATGAGGCATAACCAGAACTTGAACCCAGATCTGATCTAACTCCTAAATCTCTCATTTTTCCATGCTCTTTTGATTCTTTCCTTTCTGCGCAGACATAGTAGGAAGTTAAGGCTTTGTAACTGCCCACACACATTGCTTTGTAACAACAGCCTGGGTTCTGTGGGAATTACCATACTAAACACAAGCTGATGGGACTATTGATTAAGATAATTTGCTTTTTCTAGGCTAATTAGATACTTCCTTCCCAAAATACAAGTTGCTTTGTGAGCAAAGCATTAAAAAGAATGGGACACAATTGGTCCCCATTCATTCCAGCTGTTACTGTCCAGACCCTCTGGAGTTGTGGAGTTCTTGCTTTTTCCAAGCCTGACAATTCTCTGAATTCCTTCTAATAAATACCACATTTGCTTTTTTCAGCCTGAGTCAGTTTCTGCTGCTTGCAAACTAGGAATATAAACGGAAACTTACTTGCAACTCTGAATATGTTAAAGTAACGTGTTTTTAAAACTCACCTGATCTTGGGATTCATTTAGGCAGTTCTAAAAAAATACATAGATTCTTGGGTTCTACCTTAGGCCCACCAAATCAGCATTTCCAGGAGTGAGGCCTACAAAAAGCTCCTCAAGGGATCTATTTTTTTTTTTCTAGAAAAATAAATTTAATTTTTGACATGCTTCTCCCTGATTCCTACATTCTCATCCATCCCTTGGGTGGGTCCCCTTCCCTATGCTGTACGTGCCTCTCCATTTCTTACTTTCCTCACTCACTATATTTTTGACATCTGTTTATATCAAGGTGCTGCATAGAATTTTATGATTTGCATATATTGCATTTTGTTTATTCATTCCTCTATTGATAAGGATTTAACTGTTTCCATGTTTGATTTTTTTTTTTTTCCTAGTACAAACAGTGTTTTAGTGGACATCCTCCTTGGGTACTCCTATGAGAGTATTCCAATTATATATATACCAAGGGTGGAAATGCTGGATGATAGGCATATACACACTGTAACTAAATTACTCCAAACTGCTTTCCAATAAATTGCACCATTTATTATAAGGTCATGAAGTTTACTCTTTCTTCCACAACCCCAATGGTGCTTAATATTATCCAACATTATTTTTCCTTTTCCCAATCTAGTAGATATTAATGAGATCTCATTATTCTCATTTGACTTTCTCTGTTTATTGATTATTTCTTTATATGCTTATTGGTCATCTAGGCTTACTTGCTATGCCTACTCACATTCTTTGCACATTTCTTTTTTGGTTTACTTTTGTAGCAGACTGTATTTTCCAAAAATGGCCGTAGCAATATTTTCCTTTCCACATTCACTTCCGGAACTTTAGCACTTTTTCATCAAGATGAGGAGTTTACTTCCCCTACTTTGAATCTAGGTAGGACTTTGTATCTACCTTAATTAATAGAATGTGATGAAAAATGACTTTTGAGGTTAGGTCATAAAAAGCAATATAGCTTCTCTGTTTCTCTCTCTCTCTCTTTCTTTTTTCTTTTTCTCTTCTTGCCCTTGAAACCCAACTACCATATTGTGAGGGAGCCAGACCACATGACAAAACAGTGTTAGATGTTTCTGCCTACATCTCTGGCTAAGAATTCAGCTGCTTGGGGCGCCTGGGTGGCTCAGTTGGTTAAGCGACTGCCTTCGGCTCAGGTCATGATCCCGGAGTCCCTGGATCGAGCCCTGCATCGGGCTCCCTGCTCGGCGGGGAGTCTGTTTCTCCCTCTGACCCTCCTCCCTCTCATGCTCTCTGTCTCTCATTCTCTCTCTCTCTCAAATAAATAAATAAAATCTTTAAAAAAAAAAAAAAAGAATTCAGCTGCTTGCCCTCATCAGTTGCGGTACGTGTGAATGAGTGGGCTATAGGATACGAGTCAGCAAACATTTTCTTAAAGAGCCAAATAGGACATATTTAAGCCATTCTTAGTTCGTGGGATGTAGAAAAAGAGGATTTGGCCTACGAGGCTATAGTTTTCCCTCCCTTCCATGGCTCCTGTATCCAGACACCAAGATGCTACCCCTAAACGTGAGTGGAGCAGAGGTGAGCTGCGGCCGCTCAGCCCTGCCCAGGCTGCAAAACCATGAACAAAACAAATGTGTTATTTGAAGGCGCTGAATTGGAGGTGACTTGTTTTGCAGCCATGGTAACTAGATAACCTGTGTTGTTTCCCGTTGGCTGTAGATACTAAGCATTTGTGAGTTTTACATATTGTTAATGTCTTCAGTTTGTTGATTTTATCTGTAATGCTCTTCCTTCAAATAAAAATCTTCACTTTTAGGTTATCAAAATTTCAAATCCTGTCTGTATAATATTGGGAATATTATTTTAGTTTTTTTAATTATTAAATTTACTTATTTAAGAAACCCCTTTCCACCTCTTCTCGTGCTGTTCATATCTATTTTGGCATCACCATTATACTAACCTTGAAAAAATTCACTGGATACATTTTCTCTCCTCTTTGTTTTTTCTCTAGAATGTCTCTTGTTTTATCTGTTCCTTGAAAACTGGGGAGGCCTCTCCAACAAAAAATGCTTTGGGAAGGGTTATGGGGGGAATAATTAATATTTCAGTCTGTAAATAGTATCAGTTTGTTCATCTTTCCTGTTTCTTTAGGGTGAATTTTAGCATTTCATATCTTTCTTGAAAATTTCTTGAAAATTTCTTGAAAATTTGCATTTGCATTTAGGTTGTAAAATTTATTGGAGTGTAGTTGTTCATAGTAATCTGCTTGTAAGATTTTTTAAATCTCTGCTTTATTTGAGGTTCCATATTTTGTTACTTGGGTTTTTCCCTTTTCTCATCCTCAATTTTACTGTAAGTTTTGGTAAACATATTGGTGTTTTCAAAGACTCAACATTTATTTATTTATTTATTTATTTATTTATTTATTTATTTATTTATTTATTTTAAAGATTTATTTATTTATTTGTCAGAGAGAGAAAGCACAAACAGGAGGAAGGGCAGAGGCAGAGGGAGAAGCAGGCTCCCCGCCGAGCAAGGAGCCACATGGGAGACTCGATCCCAGGATCCTGGGATCATGACCTGAGCCAAAGGCAGACACTCAACTGACTGAGCCACCCAGGCGTCCCTCAACATTTATTTTTAAACATTTAAATATTTTAGTTTGCTAATATCATTGATTCCACCATTACTTTATTTCCTTCTTTATGCTTATTCAGTTGCTTCTTCTCTAGCTTTCTTTAGTTGAACAATTAGCTAGTTTATTTTTGTTTCTTTTTGATTTATGATAAATGTATTCAGATTTGTAATTTTCCCTATTTTCCCTTTAAGTATTACTTTACCTGATTCCCACAAATATTAATATATAGTGTCTTCATTTATTTTAATTCTAAGTATTTTACACGTTCCCTTGTAAATGAATTTATATGTAGATGCTTAACTGGTCAGTGTTTACAGGCAACATCATCTGCATCTCCATAGGACACAGCTTGTATTTTTATGGGCAAAAATCAGGGCGTCTGCTTGACCTTACCTGGGTATGCACTTCCTGTGCTCAGCCTGGAAACTCTCTTAACTAAGTCAGTAACTGCAGGTAATTGTAGGGCTCATCTCATTTGTTTTTTGTCTCTCAGAAATCACTGTCTTTCATTGCCTGATTTCCAGGATCTTAAAAACTGTTGGTTTTATATATTTTGTCTATTTTGTTGTTCTTATTTGTGTGTTTGTTGGTTGTTTTAGGCAGGAGGGTAAACCTGGTTCCTGTTTTCCATGTTATTCGGAAGTGAAAGCCTGCTTCTTTCATTTTTTTAGAAGTTTTATTTATTTAAGTAATCTCTACACCCCATGTGGGGCTCAAACTCACAACCCCGAGATCAAGAGACACATGCTCTACCAACTGAGCCAGTCAGGCGCCCCTGCTTCTTTGATTTTGAATGTTATATAGTGTTCCCTTGTGTGGCTCTCCCATAGAGATTCCATCCACTTTCCCACTGATCGCCATTTGGGCTTGCATCCAAGTCTTGCTACCCATAGCAGTGCTGCCATAGGCATTCCTCTATGTGCCTTTTGGTGTGTCTGTGAGGGTTTCTCCTGAGTTATAGACCTCGTAGGGCTTATGATGTGGAGCCCTGTTTTTTGGGTGAAGAAGTTCAGAGCCGGCAACTTGACCTATGAGTATTCTGCAGGAAACCTCTCATTTTCTCCCTTGGGGCAGCTTCTCCAGCCAGTGCCACATCCCACAGGGAGGGCTTTTTATTAACCATCTTGCTGAGAGACGAACTGTCCTGGTAGTTGAGGAACTTTCCATCAGCCCGGCTTGGAGGAGTCTTGTCCCTCCTCTCTGGCCTCACAGGGAATGTCAGAAGCCTTCTCCAATGTCAGTGGGATTGCTTTTCTGTTGCCGAGACAGGATGGGGATGGCTCATAAAGCAGTTTTACCACACACAGAGCCTTCACTCTAGCCTGGCCCCCGTTCTTCCTCTAGCTCTTCCAGACGTGGAGGGCAGGGGTGGGCCGGGGATCTTTGGGATCAGAAATTTGGCATCAGATTTTAAGTCTGGCACCCCAGGTTGAAATCTGACCCACAGGCAATAGACTAACCTTGTACGGGTTCACTATTTCTAAATGTTAGGGAACAAATAATAACAACAATCATTTAATTTTGGCTTTCATCTTCCTGTTCATATCTTTCTTGTTTACTTAAGCATGTAGCCCGCTGACAGCTGGCAAGCTCACAGACAGAAAATGAAGACAGACTAGCTCTGATTGCCCTGGGGTTCCCTCCTTAATGAAGTCCTATAAGGAATTCCTAGCTGTCCCTAGCTGGCCTTTGCTGGAAAGCAGTTATAAAGCCTTCACATTAGCTAATGCTCAGTGTCGACTTTGCTCTCCCCCACCAAATCCCAGTTTACCTCTTTTTTCCCACAACCACTTGAAGTCTAGAGTAGAGATGAAAAGCCTGAGTGCCACTACTTACCAGTGGCATGCCTTTCAGCAATCTTTGAACTTCTCCCCATCTGTAGAATGGGTATACTGATTATTCCTATCTCATAGTAATTTTTGGAAAGATTAAATGAGAAGCTCTCTCCTGTGAGCACTTAGTAGAGGGGTGGAATTTTTTTTTATTTCCTTATTTTCTTTTCTCTCTTTTTTTAATTAACATATAATGTATTGTTTGTTTCAGGGGTACGGGTCTGTGATTCATCAGTCTTACACAACTCACAGCACTCACCATAGCACATATCCTCCCCAATGTCCATCACCCAGCCACCCCATCCCTCCCACCCCCCACCACTCCAGCAACCCTCAGTTTGTTTCCTGAGATTCTTATGGTTTGCCCCCCTCTCTGGTTTCATCTTGTTTCATTTTTCCCTCCCTTCCCCTATGATCCTCTGTCTTGTTTCTCAAATTCCTCATATCAGTGAGATCATATGATACTTGTCTTTCTCTGATTGACTTATTTTGCTTAGCATAATAACTTCTAGTTCCATCCATGTCATTGCAAATGGCAAGATTTCATTTTTTGATGGCTGCATAATATTCCATCGTGTGTGTGTGTGTGTGTGTGTGTGTGTGTGTATACACACACACCACATCTTCTTTATCCATTCATCTGTTGATGGACATCTTGGCTCTTTCCATAGTTTGGCTATTGTGGACATTGCTGCTATAAACATTGGGGTGCAGGTGCCTCTTCAGATCGCTACATTTGTATCTTTGGGGTAAATACCCAGTAGTGCAATTTCTGGGTTGTAGGGTAGCTCTATTTTCAACTTTTTGAGGAACTTCCATGCTGTTTTTCAGAGTGGCTGCACCAGCTTGCATGCCCACCAACAGTGTAGGAGGGTTCAAGGGGTGGACATGTTTTAAGCACTCAGTAAAGATTAGCTCAGTGATTCTCGGCTGAGGTTGATGTTGCTCACAGGGGCATTGACAATGTTTAAAGACATTTTAAGGTGTCATATGTTGGGGAAGGGGTGCTGCTGGTATCTAGTGGCTAGAGTTCTGGTATGCTACTAAACATCCTGCAATGCACAGTGCAGTACTCTCCCCGCAAAAACCAAAATCATCCTATCCAAATATCAATAGTGCTAAGATTGAGAAACCCTAGGCTAGCTTCAAGTACATTATTATTCCTTTGGACATAATATCTCTTTAGTCTGGATTACCTTTATGGAGACATAGAACACTAGAAATGGAAGAGATGTGAGAAGTTATCAAATCTTATCATCAGGTGAGTATGTTGCCCAAACAAGTGGATGCTCATGGAAGTGGAATCAACTTGCATTATCTGTTGATCGTTATCTCCTTATTACCCTATAATATGTACTCAGCTTGCTATCTACAAAAGAAGAGTCTAGGACACCATATATATATTAGCTTTATTCCTTTGATCTTAGAAGACAAACTGCTGTATCCTGAGGCTTCACCTTTTTTTAATGGATAGTGTTTATATAATTTTTTCACTTATAAAAGCAGTGCTATACACACTTGTTACCTAAAGAATAGCAATTTACCATTTTTCTTGACTCTATGGGAGTCTAATTTCATTCAAAGTTAGGCCAGATTCCACAATAAGCTCAGCTTGGTGAGACTGCCAACTCCTTGAAAGCTTTTAATCAAGTCAATTCATATTTATTGAGCACCATCTATTTACCCAAACCATGCTGGGTGTTGGAGAGATAGTAATGGATATAGTGAATAATGGCCCCAGGCTTAGTGGGGAAGATGGACTGTACAACTAATTATCACTCTGATAAGTGTTATGAGAAGGGATAGATAACGTGGAGATTTAATGGAGTCCTAGAGGTGCAGGAATACTTGCTGAGGAAATGACATTAAGCTTGTCACATAAAGGACGTGCCAGGTAAGAGCCTATGAAGACTGGACTTGAGGAAAGGCAATTTGAAAGACACATTATTAGGGTTTGTACTTGTTCTAAGTGTTCTCAATTTGGAGAGTTGACCCCATGGTTGTATAGTTTACAGCATTTAAGAGGAAACCCACTCGTATGCATGTCCGGCTCTGCCCAAGTTTAGATAACATTTTAGGTTCAGTGAGAAATCATTATATGATTAGCTCTCCCTTGAAAAGCAGAATTTTACAATCTAGCAAAATAAGAACTAATTATACACCCTTCTCCTGACTTTTAAAATCCTCAAATGTTAAATGTCTTATATCTTCCTTCTAATGGTTTCTTGTTTTGCTTATTTTGTTCAGCATAAATCAGAGCTAACACAATCCCATTTTTAATAGCTCTCTTTCAAAGTCTGTTGATATGCCAGTTGGTATGAATTGTCCTAAATGTCCTCCCTCATGGGCAAAACCCATCTGTCAAGATCTACAAAATGATATTTCTTGCTTCTGGGAGACATCTATGTGGAGCTGCCAAGGAGAACTCTGCTAAAGCTGCATGCTAATACACCAGTGCTCTGCGATCTCATATTTCAGAATTTTTGGAAAAACACAGGTCCTATAGACCCACAATTAGTAATGAAAAGCAGTTCTTCCCAGTCTGACCTAGAGGTGAGCTTTGCCATGAGTGCAGGGTTGTCAAATTTAACAAATAAAAATGTAAGGCAACTTATTTTTTAGTATAAATATGGTCTATACATGGGACATACAAACATTAAAAAGAACTATTATTTATCTGCAAACCATTCTGAAGTGTTAGAAAAGCATTCATTCATATTCACTTTTGGTTCATTGCTCAAATATCATTTTCTCGGTGATATCTCCACTGAGCACCCTATTTAAAA
This sequence comes from Mirounga leonina, assembly GCF_011800145.1. Lineage (NCBI taxonomy): Eukaryota > Metazoa > Chordata > Mammalia > Carnivora > Phocidae > Mirounga > Mirounga leonina. The sequence goes on from NW_023270451.1 coordinate 41,168,387, forward strand.
TTGAGTGACTCCCAATCTCTCTTTCTTGCATTTGTTCCCTCCATAATACATCAGATTATTTATGCACTTTGTTTATTGACTGTCTTCCCCTCTAGAACGTGAGCTCCTTGAAGACATGAATTTTGTTTTATTTTATTTGCTGTAATATCTTCAGCATCTAGAACAGGCCCTATCATATGGTAGGTACTTAGTAAGTAGATGTTGAAATCATTCATTCATTCATTCATTCATTAACTATTGTGGTTAGTAGCATAGATTCTAGAAACCCATTGACTTGAGCTTGAATTTTGGCTCTATACTCTTATCTGTTGTAATGTCAGATGGGTCATATCATTTTCTGTATCTCAGTTTCCTCCTCTGTAAAGCAGATATTAGAATAGTACCCCTTGGGTGGATATGCTTAAAAAAAGATGTTGTCCATAAAGTCCCTTGCGCAGTGCCTGGAACATTGTAAGCATTTAATAAATGGTATTAGCCATTTAATGAATATTTATTGAGTATCCTTTTTACCTCACAGAGTCATCTATGTGTTGGGAGGACCGCAGTAAACAATGCATGGTGTTTGCCCTTGAAGAGGTGAGAACCTAGTGAGAAAATAAACAGATAGACAGTTGTGATAGATTATAATAAATGCTGCAGCAGTGGCAGCAAAATGATCTATGAGAGCATTAGGAGGGCACCTGATCCAGAGTTGAGTAGATGGGAAGAGTCCGGAAAGGTTTCATGGAAGAATTGATATCTCTCTTAAAATAGTATCTGTAGTTAACCAGAAGAAGATGAGACAAGGATAGGTAGGATAGAGAAAATATTCCAAGAAGAGGAATCAGTAGGTATCCGAGTCCAGAAGCAAGAGTGAGCATATGACTTGTGTTGGGGAAGAGCAAGCAGATCAATGTGCCTGGATCATGGAGAGAAGCATGAAGAAGGGGAAAGACAAGAAATGAGCCTGGGGACCAACAGACCAGATCATGAAGGAATCTTGCAAAACTTGCCAAGGAGCTAGGCTCTAACCTGGGAAAAGGAACGCCTTCAAGGCCAAGATTTACAATTTCAGAAGAATCCATCCATCTGTAGTATGGAGATTATGGGGATTAAAGGTAAAAAGGAAGACAATAAGGAGACTTGGGTAGTCATCCAAAACAGGATGGGGTTCTGAAAGTTCATAGGGGTGGAAAGAAGTGACTTACGTGATAATTAGACAGTAAAGTAGAGAGAATTTGAGGATTGATTGTCTCATTGGCTCTCACAATAACTTTGTAAGGACCTCTGTTTTCTGTGGATATTTTTTCTTATAATGTCATTGCCTTATTTTGTATCAGTGTAATGCTGACCTCAGAGAATAAGTTGAGAAATATTCAATCATCTTGTATTTATTAGAGGAGTTTATATAGAATTGATATTATTTCTCTCTTAAATGTTTTGTGGAATTCACCAATGAAGTCATCTGGACCTGGAGTTCTCTTTGTGAAAATATTTTAACTACAGATTTAATTTCTGTAATAGATATGGATCATTCAATTTATCTATATTTTTTCCTTGAGTGAGCCTTGATATTTGGTGACTCTCAAAGAATTTGTCCATTTTAGCTAAGTTGTCAAGTTTATATGTATAATGTTGTTAGTTATATTCCCTTGTTATCATTTTAGTATCTGTAGAGCCTGTAATATTTTCACCTTTCTCATTCCTGATATTGGTAATATATCAGTCTAACTAGAATTTTAACAGCTTTATTGATCTTCTCAAAGAACCAGGTTTTTTTTTTCATTGATTTTCTTTATTATTCTTAACTGATTTCCACTTTGACCTTAACTTTTTCCTTTGTTCTGATTACTTTGACTTAATTTACTCTTCTTTGTTTAGCTTCTTAAAGTAAAAGCTCAGGTAATTGATTCTCTGCTACTTTGGCATGTATTATATATTTTCCTGTAAATCCTGCTTCAGCTGCTTCCCACATTCTGATAATGTTGTGTTTTCATTTCCATTCAATCGAAAAAAACCTTGTAAATTCTGTTTTGATTGATTTTATGACTCATGGGTTGCTTAGGAGGTGTTATTTGATTTACAAATATTTAGGGATTTCCCTAATATATTTCTGTTACAATTTCTTTTTTTAAATTTATTTATTTTAGAGAGAGAGAGGGGGAGAGAGAGAGTGTGCGTGTGTGCATGAGTGGGGCGGAGGGGCAGAGGAAGAGAGAGAATTTCAAGCAGACTCCCCACTGAGCACAGAGCCCAATGTGGGGCTCAGTTCCAGGACCCTGAGATCATGACCTGAGCTGAAACCAAGAGTTGGCTGCTTAACCGACTGAGCCACCCAGGCACCCCTTTCTGTTACAATTTTTTCTTTCTTTCTTTCTTTTTTTTTTAAAGATTTTATTTATTTATTTGACAGAGAGAGAGACAGCGAGAGAGGGAACCCAGCAGGGGGTAGTGTGAGAGGGATAAGCAGGCTTCCTGGTGAGCAGGGAGCCCGATGCGGGGCTTGATCCCAGGACCCTGTGATCATGACCTGAGCCAAAGGCGGACGCTTAACGACTAAGCCACTCAGGCGCCCCTCTGTTACAATTTCTACTATTATTTTATTGTGGTCAGAGAAAAAACTTTGCATAATTAGAATTCTTTAAAATTTATGAAAATTTGTTTTATGGATCACATTATGGTCTATCTTGGTAAATGCTATGTGTGCGCTTAAAATGAATGCATTTCTGCTGTTGTTGGGTGGAGTGTTTTACATATGTTAGTTCATATTGGTTGGCAATGTTGTTCAAGTCTTTTACTTACTTGCTAATATTGTCTAGTTGTTTTATCCGTTATTGAGAGAGGGTGTTGACATCTCCTACTATTATTGTTGAATTGTTTATTTCTACCTTCAAATCTGCCAGTTTTTGCTTCCTCTATTTTCAGGCTTTAGTATTAGGTGAATAGATGTATAAATTATTTTATATTCTGGATGAATTGACCCTTTTATCACTCTCAAATATCTCTCTTTGTTTCGAACAATTTTTTGTCTTATATTCTGTTTCTTCTCATATTAGTATAGCCATTCTGGCCACTGCATTGGGGCATCTGAAATATGGTTATTATGACTTTTAATGTCCTTATCTGCTGTTTCTAAAATCTTTGCTAGTTCTCTGTCAGTTTCTATTGATTGATTATCCTTTTCATTATAGATAGAATTTTTCTGCTTTTTGCATACCTGTAATTTTTAATTGAATGCCAGACATGATAAATTTTACCTTTTTGGGTAGAGGACATTTTTGTATTCTTACAAGTTCTTGAGCAGTTCTGGGATGCAGTGAAGTTACCTGGAAACAACTTGATCATTTTGGATCTTGCTTTTATGATTTATTGAGCAAATCCAGAACAATGCTCAGTCTAAGTCTAATTATCCCCAGTTACTGAGACAAGACCATCCTGAAAGCTCAGCCACATGCCCCTTAAATTGTAGGTTCTTTAGTCTGGTTGGTGGGAGCACGCACTATTCCCAACTTTGTGTGAGACGTGGGGACTATTCCCTCTTACCCTTTTGGATAGTTCTTCCCCCACCCTCAGATACTGTCCCCATGTGCATGCACTGACCTATACTGTGTTGAATGCTCAAGGGTGATTCTGCGTATCTCTAGGATTTTTTTTCTGTGCAACTCTCTCATTTCCAATATTCTGTCCTGCCAACAATTCTTGCTTAGAGTCTCAGCTCTATCTCTTCAACTCAGGGAGTCCCTTGGTTTCTTCTTGGGTCACATCTTTCCTGTGCTATCGTCTAGAGGCTTTTTCAGTGCAGGGAGCAGTGGCAATGATAGGCCTTGCCTATTTTTCCCCATCTCTCAGAGAAGACTGTCCTTTGTTGCCTGATGTCCGGTGCCTTAAAAACCACTGTTTCATATATTTTGTCTTTTTTGGAGGAGAGGGGGTTTCAGGAAGGGGATAAATCTGGCCCCTGTTACTACATCTTGGCTAGAAGTAGAACTCCCTTCTGTATTATTTTGAATCTGAAAAATTACAGTACTTTACTCATAAATACCGTAGTATATATCTGTAAAAGATAAGAATACTTTTATTTTTTAAAAATATTTAATTTATTTATTTGACAGAGAGAGAGAGCACAAGTGGGAGGATCAGGAGAGGGAGAAGGAGGTTCCCTGCTCAGCAGAGAGCCTGATGCGGGGCTTGATCCCAGGACCCTGAGATCATGACCTGAGCTAAAGGCAGATGCTTAACCAACTGAGCCACACAGGTGCCCCAGATAAGAATACTTTTAAAAATAATACAACCACAATATCATTATCTCACCTTTTAAAAATTGATCATAATTTGTTAATATACATTGTTCTCACAAATGTCACTTTATTTTAACCATTTTTTTGCTTGAATCAAGCAAACAAGCCCCACACCTTGGGTTTACTTGATGTGCCTCTTATCAACAGGTTACCCTTACATCTCCCACCCAGACCTCACGCTCTCTCTGTTTAGTTTTTGAAGGAACCAGTCTTTACCTTGCAGAATTTCCAGCAGTTGTGATTTTGTTGACTATACCCCCCACATTTCTCTGTCCTCTGTATTTCCTACAAATTATTAATGGATCTAGAAGCTTGATCAGGTCCAGGATTCATGTCACTTTTTAATGTGCTTTATTAGCTCTTTATACTTAAAGTATCTATGATTATATTCCTGAGAAAGCCCCAGATAAGGACTATCGTTAAGTTCTACCTCCTGAGGCTCCTTCCTCAGTGCATACCTTTGTGAATCTACTTTTTTACTTACTACATCTAACCTTAGATCATTCAGTCACGTCAAAAAAGAACAATTAGATTTAGCAAAAGGATTAATGCAGAGAAAAAGGTAACCCAGGAAATTTTAAAATATACTGAAATAAAATTCTGAGCTGAGTGCCCTAGAAAGGACATAACAAGGAAAACTGGAGATGGCTGAGTTGAAGCTGGTCTCTGAATTTAATTTCAGATTTTATTGTCCTAATTTACACATCCATAAAAATGAAATAGGTCATTACCAAGTGCTTAATTTTCAATGTAAGTCATAAAAATACATACACATTTAATACAGCCTGAGTTAGAGTTAGGACTTTCATTCCAGTCTCAGGTGATCTGACACCCATAGGATAAGACCGTGGTGAAAAATGCTGATTTGTTTTATTCCTTCCTTTCTTCCTATATTCACTTACCCACTCATCCCATCATATAATTAGTAACTTTGTCACACATCCATTCGTGAGTGAAGGTGGTGGATACAGGCCATCCACTGATGCATGGAACGAGGGCCTTCTCCTTGTCTTGGGAAAGATGGGTGAAAAACACACACCACCAAATGTTATAAAAGAGGGTTATAAAAAAATTGGCGTGGGAGTCCAAAGAATGAAGTGACTTATCTATCATGCACACTCAGGAAAGATTATCTTTTTCTCTGCTTTCCAAATTTTACTACCAAGAGATGTATAACTTTTGATTATCTCATAAAATGGGGAAAAAAATTAAATCTTTTCCAGTAGATGCTCTTTAACTATTTTCTAGTTCTAACATTTTCTAAGATTCTGAGTTCTGAGATCTGAGATGGATTCTGTTGGTCGGATGACAATGGCAGCCTGGGGATATAAATATTTACAAGAATGATTGTGATTCAGCGTAATTAACAGATGGGAAAACAAGGAAAAGCTCATAAATGGCAAGGATGAAATGTGAAGACCTCATGGCCTGTACTCAATACCCCATCCAGGAGACACCAAATCCAAGAACATAAATACAAGATTCATCATCTGTGTGTATCCACGAGATCAAAGGCTATAGATGACATTTGTTGAGCACTTACTATGTACTGTTTTAAATGTTTTCATTTATTAAATCCTTACAAAAACGCTATGGGGTGGTTTCTATTATTAGCTCCATTTTATAGGTGGGGAAACTGAGGTACATGGAAGGTAAATGAGTCATAGCTAGTATTGGTAAAAATAGGATTTGAACCAGGAACATCAGATACACGTGTCACCTCTTGTGTATATACGGAGGATGACAAGTCCCAAGAACTTTAGTTGGTAGGCTGGAGAGCTGCTGGTGTAGTCCCAGTCTGGGTCTGAAGGTCTGGGAACCAAAAGAGCATGAGTCGTGATTCCATAATTGGTAAGGTGGTAGTAGCAACACATTTCCTCCCAAATTTAATCACATGGAAGAGATAAAAGTTTTAATCTGTGGAGGATATGGGGTTTTGTGTGTGTGTGTGTGTGTGTGTGTGTGTGAGCATGATTAGGTTTTCAATTAGCATTTTAGTTTCAGAGCATACACTGGCCTATGCTGTTCCAAAATCCAGAAAGGATAAGGATGAGGAGAAGGAATCTCTATGCACTTGAAATAAACTCACTAAGTGACCTCCGGCTGCCCCCTGAATTGTCGAAGTCCAAATGACGCAACTACAATGCAAATAAATTGCAAAACTGTACCTCAAGCAAAGACAGAGGATTTTGTAAAGTGGTGACAGAAAACTGCACCTTTGAAAGGCCTTCGGCAAAGAAGGGTCTTTAAAGTGTTTCTTTAAAGTTAACAATTGTAGAAGAGAATGGGATAGTAGCTCCGAAGGAGAATGGTTTAATATCAAAGGATTAAGAGAGACCTTTGAGAAAATTGACACTGCCAAGAATGTCTCTGCAAGAATGACCTGTTAATGATCACACTGAGAAAGGAGACTAGAACTCAAGGAGACACATGGAAAATGATACCCTCCCCCCCCCCAAAAAAAGGTTACAACTGATGAATTCTTCATCTGTTCTCAAAACTCAGAATTGTCAGATAAAATTCGATAAATACAATAAACTTACATTTTGTAATATTTAGTTTTATTTTGAAGACAGGGTTACAACCAAACCTTGAAGTTTAGATCCAATTTAACTGGATATTCTTTTCCTTCACCATCTAATCTTTGGATAACAAAATTCTATCAGCTGTGCCAAAATGGATACCGCATTTAAATGTGTGTTCCTCTGGAAGCGCCTGGGTGGTTCAGTGGGTTAAGTGTCTGCCTTCGGCTCAGGTCATGATCTCAGGGTCCTGGGATTGAGCCCCACATCGGGCTCCCCGCTCAGCAGGAAGCCTGTTTCTACCTCTCCCTCTGCCTGCCTCTCTGCCTGCTTGTGCGTGCTCGCTCGTGCACGCGTGCTTTCTCTCTCTGTCAAATAAATAAAATCTTTAAAAAAATAAAATAAATGTGTGTTCCCCTGTTACAGTGACCGCTGTGGTAAGTTACTAGAAGTCAAGTGTTCAAGTGTCTGCCCACATCTTCTAGGCCTAAGAGGTAATGGTGTCTCTTTTCTCTAAATCCTCAGGACTCCTGCTTTCCACTTGGTTTATCTTATACATTCTCTGATGTATTATGGACTTTCCTCAAAAGTTTGTATTCTTTGGTTGTCTGTTCCTAGTTAAGAGTAAGTCAAAAGGAATGCTGCCAAGAGCTCTGTGTGTAGGATGACAAACCACTTTAGGGTAAGGTGGCTAGGTTCCTTGTGCTGTGAACCTTCTCTTCTGGTCTGGAGCCCCTTGGGGCCCACCCTTAACTCTAACTCCTTCCAAAGTGCATATCCAATCGGTAGTCCTGCTCTCCTGAGAAAACAAGCCCCAATCTATAGTAAAAACACTGTGTGGTTTTATTTGCCTTCTAATCTTGCCTTCTCAGACTATTACCTCCTTCTTATTGAGTTCTATGACTTCCAAGCAATAAAAAAACCATCTCCAAAGAGCTCTGGTCCAGGCTCTGCTCCTAAGTGGCTGGGTGATCCCAGATAGGTAATTTAACTGGTCTGGACCTCAGGTTCCTTATCTGTAAAGTGTGTGGAGACTGGCCTAGATTTCTACAACTCTAGAAGTCTATGATTCTGAATGAAATTCATAGGGCATTGATAGGAGAGATTCCCCATGACAAGGTCCCCACTCCAGACACCTTGGAGTGTCATTCCTTGCATGACCATCCACCAGCCTGCTTCATCCACCCTCCTAAGCTTTATGTGAAACCGGAAGTTCCCCTCCCCTCGACCACTGTGCCCTCTTCTATTTTCCTACTCACTGCTTTCCATTAGCTCATTCTCATTCTCTGCTCCTTGGAAATGATTTCATCTTGCTAAACAAATTCCAAGGTTAAGTCCTCTCAAAGTCTTTTTTAAGCTTCTTACCAAGGATAGATTTTTAGCTTCTCAGAATTTCCATGGAATTTTGTTCATAAACTTTCATTAAACCCAACATTCTTTACATTTCAATATGGTTATTGTGAACAAAGCTCATCTCTGCTTTTAAATTCTCATGTCTTAGAAGGCAAGAATATTGCTAATTCCCTTTCCCCCCAACCCCTGGTGTAGTGTCTAGTTTGGAGCTTCATAATGGTCCATTGAAAGAATAAATGAAATAAATGAATGTGCAAATCAATGAAGAAAAAAATGAGCCAATGCCTTTGGAATATCATCTATAAGGATTTGGTAAAAAGAAAAAAAAATTAAGTCATGACATACAAATAGAACGCAGGGAGCAGGTTTGAAAAAAGCCAGATAGGGAAAAATAAATTTGGATTCCCAGAACTTCTCTTCCTCTGCTTCTCAGAGATACAAAAAGAAATGTTAAAACCCACACTTAGTGGCCAGATTGAGGCCAGGTGCCATTTCTAGGTCGGCTCTCAGTGGGTTAAAGCGACATTCAGTTTTCTCAGGAAGTCAACAAAACTATGGAGCAGGTCAGGCTGAACTCTTTTTAAGTCATTAATTCCCTTTGCTCTCTCCCTTTCATCTTCATGGGTTTAATTGTAAATTATTCCTCATTCCTGTGGGCTCTGTTTTCTCTTCTCAAGTTTGCTCCAGTGATTAGAGCCCCAAACAAAAAGTACAAATGCTAAATATCCCCCTGTGAAGTTAAAAATAAAGAAAGGGCAAGATGTCTCATTTAAAATAAACAAGCATTCCTGAAAGCCACCTGGTTATTACTGTGGTTACTGCTGGTAGGTCGTAATTCTATAAATTGCATCTTAGGGCCAATAAGCCAATAGGTTACAAAGGCCAATAAATTAACTTCCGAGAGTTTTAATTAAGAGGAGGAAAATATAGTCAAGATAAATACCTGGATCATTTCTGTGACCTGGTGATTCAAAATAGATATGACTTGTGTTTGGGATGGTTTGATTCCCCTTGGAAGTTTTGGAACATGTAAGTGGCGGCAGGGCAACGTGAGGCTGAAGTCAAAATGAGTTTTTTTAGTGCTTGGATGCATATAAGCAGAGATAGCAAACAATTTCCAGGAGAGAAATTGCACAGCACTTGGCTTGGCCATCAGTGGTTCTATATAATAGCAACATCACTCACTCATAACTTCGTTTCAGTGGCTGATATTAAGAAAAATTGTTGCTTGCAATATGATGCACGGGACTGTCAAAATCACACATACATGGCCTTTGGTGTGAAAATTATTTTGTTTTTATAGCATCAATTCAGCAGTGCAAAGTTCATAAGTTTGTATTAGGAATATGAGGGCCACATTACATCACAAGAAGAAAGCAAAACCCTGTTACTGAGAAAATGTAGGTCCATCTTCTGAAATCGATGTCTAGGTCCGGCTCATGAGTCAATGGGAATTTTTTAGAAATCAATGTCAGATAGAGCTTATGTTTTGAAAAGGTGAGATCTTCAAAGAGGATTGATTCAATATTCCTGGTAAAGGCGATTGCTCAAGCCTCTAAAATGACAGGGAGCCCTAATTGCATCCACGTAGAAAAGTTTAATGCTCTATGAGAAAATCACCTTGGACAAGAATGGATAAACTCTGAGGTCCAAGATGGAGAGGTTTATCTCAGGGAGAGAGCTAGGTTATTGCTTAGGGAAAAAAAAAAAAAAAAAAAGAATGATGGTAGCATCATCAACCTAATACAATAAGTACTGCTTTGAGGAGAAGTTTGAAAATAAACCAATAAAGACAAAACTGAAACCAATCATTTCCTTGTGAGAGCAAAACAAGTAGAACTAAATCCCAACACCAATATCAGGAGAGCCACTGGGGAGAAAGTTTCTGTGTGGATGTAGTTTTGGGGTTCAGTAAGAAATCAGGAGCAGCAAGCAGATAAGTGGTGACAATTTCTGGACACTTGGCCTCTCGATCATGTGCTGTAAAATAGCTATTTCTTTAAAAGGATCCAGCGAGAGAATAGCTACACCCAACTCTCCATTCTCTGCCTCTGAAAGCAGAGACTGGGGAACTTTTTTGTCGGATGTCCTAGGTTTCTCTTCATTTTCTTCACTATTGAGTTGAAAAGCCGAGGGTGAGGATTAGCTAGTCTTTTTCATGATGCAGGTGCAATTAATAAGAGCTGAATTCTTAAAAAAATTCTAGTTAGTGAACATACAGTGCAATATTGGTTTCATGAGTAGAATTCAGTGATTCATCACATACAACATCCAGTGCTCATCACAACAAGTGCCCTTTTTAATACCCATCACCCATCTAGCCCACCCCCACCCACCTCCCTCCATCAACCCTCAGTTTGTTCTCTATTGTTAAGAGTCAATAAGAGCTGAATTTTGAAACATACAGTGAAAAATGGGTAGAATCTGCAAAGAAATTGCCCTGGGGAAAAAAAAACCCAAACTCTCCAGTGCATCAGGCATTCTGGTCCCCAAAGCAAGATGAATCTAGAGTGGTATGGTATGTTATTCTCATTCACTTCAGAGCCAAAGGACCAAGAGAGAGCCAGACATCTCACCCTTCCACCACAATCAGCTCCTTGTCTTTCTCTTAAAGGACATAATCCACACATGTGCAGATCGGACTGGGTGTGCATTTTTCTGACCATCCCTGTTGAGTCCTCCTGGGGCACATTCCTCCATCTAGTCTCCCTTCTCCCCAGAGTGGGAAAGATGGAAGGGACAATGCAGACAGACTTGAAGCCTTTGTCAACTCGTGGCCTTGTCTACTGCTTGGTGGGGACCCAGGCCACTTATTATTTGGAATCTCTCTTCAACCTGCTAAGTGTCAACGTGTCTCATAAAGACACGGTTTGGCACTAGAGGCAGAAGCTGAAGTTGAATAGCTACCTTACAGTATAAGCATGGAGTACATGAGCGCCATGGATATCAGCTGCAACAAGTAGGCGCCATTTTGATTAGGGGATCCTGAAAACAATACAGGAATCAGGAATCTTTCTAATGCTCTCAAGATAATTTATTTATGTATCTGCAGCATGTCCCCACGTTCTCTTTTTAGGAATCAAAGTGTTCCAAAGTTTCACTTTGTGGTGCTCCTTTTACTTCAGTTTGAAAGTGATTAAAAGGTATCTATCTGCGCCAGGAAACCTGAAGTCAGTGCTACTTTTATTGTAGAAACCATGAAACTTATCCCATAGGACATTAAGCACATAAGAGAAGAATCTGAGAAACCTCTATTATCCCACTTTCCTTCTTCCTAACAAGAGACCCCTGTGCATAAACAGAATATCATGAATGTGGCAGAAAATGCAATTGAAAGAGCAAAAGACCTCACTGTAAGAAAACAGACCTCTTTGGTTTAATGACTGGTCAAGAGTTTTCAAGGCAGCCTCTTTGGGAGAAAGACCAGATACTTGTTCCTTGCCTCCGCTATGCGGCATCCCATTTTTAAAAACCACAGGCACTTTTGTTTCTTGGCAAGTAGGAAAACACACTGTACAGCTATTATTGTTTTCATTTATGCTACATTCCATTAATGCAACTGGCGTTTTTTCTGGAAATATAAGCCACCCAAATGTGAAAGGGCTGTAAGGAATCTGTCACCAGAGAAAACAAGAACACTCAGATCTAGCCCCATAATAGTTTTATGCAGAGTAAGGAGTGGAGGGGGATAAGCAAGGATGGGAAAGAGTCTTTGGTTCCAAAGAGGGTATTGAGTATGACAGCCCCACTCTCCACCAAATGGTCATCCATTAAACAGACCGGGCTGACTGTCCCTATTTCCCTTGTAATGGCATCAAGAGAAAATTTTATGCTCACAACTCCACTTTTTCCTACATTTGCACCTTTACCTACCCCTTCACCTACACTCACATGCTTCTCCCCCAGACTAAAAGAATGGCAGCTCTACTAAACTGAGAAACATGTTGGAAACAAATTCAGCTTCGGAGCACAGTCTGAGATTGAGAACAAGCAACTGGCTAGGGAAAATAGATAGCCTAGACCCCCCATTATTATCGATAGCTAGTTATTATAGAAAGCTAGGTTTATAGAAAGAGGGAAATCGATAATAAATGAGGATTAGCTAGTTATTATAGAAAGCTAGGTTTATAGAAAGAGGGAAAATAGATAGCCTAGACCCCCCATTTATTATCGATAATAATGGGGGGTCTAGGCTATCTATTTTCCCTCTTTCTATAAACCTCTTTCTCTGTGTCTTAAGACACTTGGTCCTCTTGTTGGGGGTATTTCTCTAAACTGGTGCTGAATTCACCATGCCACTTTCACAGGGATTCTAACTCATTTGTATTTCAGGCTCAGAAGGGAGTGCTCACCCTCCTGGACCACCAAGGGAAAGCTGAAAGGAAGGGACTGGTGATAGGCTTGGAGAGGGAACAGGAGAACTGGCTGGCCTGGTCCTTTGGGCTCTCTGCCTGCTTTCCTGTGCCATGTGCAATCACAGAAACCTGATTTTCCTTTGATTGAGGCCTTTGATTTGATAAAGTCATTCACCCAGAAATGAGTTCCCACCCACACTGCTATTTGTGATCTCATTTTGTCAATGGGTATATGTGATCCTTAGAAGGCTTTAGGATGTAGCAGTTCTTGCTGGCCTCACCTGGTCTCTGAAGAAGCATGTCTGTTGTGCTTTCATTCTGGGGAGAGCATGGTGAACATTAAACAGGGAGAGTAATGAGGAGGGAAAAGTAATTGCCCAATGGCCCTCAGAGATGGCAGGGTTCCATGGAAATAGGCGCCCTCATCTCACACCTCAGCAACCACAGCAATTCTGGAACATGCCTGGAGACCATGCAAGCTCTGTTTCCTCAAAAGGTAAAGATCCTCTGGGATGCAGGAGCAGGAGTCCCCAGGTAGGAATGTAATGTCAGGATTGATGGTAGCATGGCCCATGCTGGGAATACTAGTGAGACAGACAGGGCATCTATCTGTTCACAATCCACTGCCCATGCTCAGTTCACATTCCAGAATTAAGACATTTCCATTTCTCTCTGTATGTGTCACTTCCTAAGGCAGGGTGAAGTATCTTATCTTGATTTCCAAAGTGCACATTCACTCCATAGCAACAAGAGAGGTCTGGGGTGAAGCTCATCTCCCACCCCATCACTGGGCTAAACCTTCATATCGCAGGACACACCTCCCTGTTGGCCCCAACTCACCAAGACGGTTTGGCATCCAAGCCAGTCAGTCCACAAGGGTGAAAGGTCCTTTAAGCGCATACAAATAACAAGTTATAATAATAAATAATGAAAACAGCACAAAGATGCCACATGTGCAAATTCCTATTCAGAGACATCTGTCAAGGTCTGAGAACAGGTGTCAGGGGATTGCCTGAGGAACTTGGAGTCCTGGAGCCAGGTCAGATTAGCCTCGCTGGAGGAGAAAGGAAAGCCTTCCTTGCGGGGTGAATGGTGTCCATTACTACCCGAGATTGCTGGTGCAGTTGGGGAATGCAGTGAATGGGGATCAAGATTCACTTGAAAGTTAGTATGATCCCATGATCCAAGGGGTTAAGAGCACAGGCAGTGGAATCAAAACATGTTCTACATGGCACTTCTTAGAGCAGTACTTTGATCTTGGGCCAGTTACTTAACTTCTCCAAGATCTATTTTCTTCAACTGTAAAATATGGCTACTAGGCATACTACCTCATGGGGTCAGAGAACACATACATACGAATGTGAAATTTTTGGATAGTGCCTGGCACAGGGAAGTTCTCAGTGAATGTTAGCTATTAGTGTCAGGACTTAGTATTTTCCAGTGTTTGTCTGGCCCAAGGGTGTTTTCCAGTGGATGGAAGACAACCCACAAAGCCTGTGACTTTAGGAGTTCCAGGAGGACCCAGCTAGATGGAAGGAAATTAGAATATCTGTGTGAGCCTAAAGGGGTGGGGGGCTTCACGATAACAGCCCTACTCAATGTGCAAAGAGAGAGTCAATTTCTAAGCAAAGGTTCAACAACAAAGTTACAAGGAGCTGCTAGGTTCTCAGAAATTAAATTATTTGTAAAGTTTTAAAAACTGGTTGATTCCATATAAGAGCTTTCTTGGAGGGAGGGAATTACACTGACAAGGCAAGATTATTCCCTTTGGTTGTAGGCTTTAAAAAAAAGTGCATAGCATATATTGAATTTATCATTTGAAAAGCTTTAATATCTGAGTGTCTTAAGAGCTAATGAAGAATTTGGCCCATAGATGGCTGCTGAATCATGCTGAATTATCTCACACTATCTCTTTTTTTCTGGTTTTTTATTGATGCAGCTTGATTATTAAATTTTGTTAAGAACTTCTAGTTTATATATATATTTGTTTTCTTGTATATGTATAGAATAGTCCTGGAAGGATACACAAGAAACCATTAACAGTTGTAACTTCTGGCAAGAGACATGGGGAGCTCAGGGCAGATGGGAGGTGTACGCTTTTCTTTGTATACAACTTTGTACTCTTTTCATTTTTTTCTATGCATGAGATTTAGTTTTCCAATAAAGGAGAATTTATAGAAAGAACTGCACGAGAGACCAGATCACAGGAAAGCAGGAAGAGCTGTTGGAATCATGGGGCCCAAATCCTGCCACTCCTTGTTGCTTATGGGTTACAGATGTTGAAACCTATGCCTAGAAATGGAGAGACTTCAGCCCCCTTTATTTCCAGGCTCAGGTAACCTCTGGGTCAGCAGATGTCAACTGCCTTTGGAAACCTGAGCCAACAGGTGTGCAAAACACAGAACCCATGGTGGAGAGGGCCCTGCCCCAGCACGTGGGGCTTGTTCCTTTAGCCTTTAGGATTCTCCTTGCTCCTACCATTTGCCAGTTAAGCTGTCAGGTCAGAGGAACCTGGATGAGAGATATGTCACTGCCCCAATGGCTGCTAAGGAAATTCCAAGTTACACAAGGTTTGTTGGGAATGTGGACTTGCTTAACGTTAGGCAAGCTGGCTGGGGCAGGGACTCGAGCTGAATATGTATCCTGAGAACACAGAGTCTTCTTTCTCTGTAGCACGCTGCCCAGGTGGGGCCAAGGATGTGGAAGCAGTTTGTGAGCCAAGAGCACCACACAAACGCAAGGGCTCGCTCTTATTATAAAGGCTTGGGGGAATGCAATGGGAGAGGATCTGGCCCCTATAAAGGATTTTCCCCATGAACATCAAAGAATCAACAAGGGGGGTGGTGGGAGAAGGACAAAGGTAGAGCTTGGAATGTTGGCTCTTCCTCAAAGGCACTTCCTATGCATTCTCTTTGCTGAGAATCAAATCCAGAGACTCAATGATAGTGATTCTCACTTTTATTACCATGTTATTGTTCGGGGTTGGCTCAACATTTCTCCCCCCACCCCCAAAGGCATTTGAATGAAGATGAAAAGTGCCAAGTTAATATCTTAATAGAACCAAGCGCTCTTTCTACAATCAGAGTCTTGGTGGACATATGTGATGCCAGCTTGCTAGTGTAGCTCTGCCTTCATATGTCTTTGCAGCAAGGATGAAGGCATCCTGAACTTGTGGGGCCTGGCATTTCTTAGTGGCGGGACAGTGGAAAGAAGCCTTCATTTAGTGTTCCTGTCAGCCTAATTCTGGCAATGCTCAAAATACGTGAGAAGAAATTCCCAAAGAAGACATGTAGTAGAGATTTTTACTAAACACATTGGAATGAACAATATTGTGCCTGATAAGGTTCATTCCAGGGACGCTGGCTGAGTGTTGGCAGAGAGGGTCATCTATGGCTGTGACACAAGATATCACCACTCGCTGACTGTAAACCCAGACCTGATTCAGTGTGAATAGAGGGAGGTATCATGAAAAATGGGAAAAGCAAATTAAACAGAGAGCATTAAAATGAAACTTACGTGTTAAAAATATAGGCATTTAATGATCAAGGACTCCTTATTTGGTGACTAATAATAATAATAATGGTAAATTACCAACAATAATAGCTGCTATAACATTTCTTAGAACAAAAAGGAGAAACCAACATTTATTGAATGAACAGAGGGATCATTCTGTGACCTGTGGGTCAAACGCTGCTCAGCTGCCTGAGAATTTTAGCAAAAATATCTTCTATGTACTTTTAAGGCCTGCAAAACATCGGAGAAGTTTGGTCCAAATGTGGAAAAAAGTAAATTCACTTGCAACAGATTGAGTATTTTCTAGTACAGAGGGGGGGAAAAGGTTTCAATATGATTAGTGAAGCCAAAGGTAGAGTTTGTGTACCATCTTCCACTTCTTCATTCATTAGTACAATCTCTGCTGAGAACTTTGCAAGCCAGGATAATTCTATGTTAGGGTAGAGAATGTGATCCAGATTACTGATCTTCCATTTGGCCCTTCATCGTGGCTAATTTATGGGATATTTGTCAGAAGTAGAAGCCGAGAGAGTGCCACAAAACAAATTTTTTAACCTCTGTATAGTGAGGTGGTAGAAATTGTTGAAAAGTTTTATTTATTTGATACTTCAGATCATGGGAGTTCATCATTTTTCTTGCTGTTTTGGCATAGCCTCCAGTGAAGTAAAGGAAAATTAAAAGAATGCTGAATACCTCTCCTTCCTTTCATCTATCAGCCAAGGCAAGTGAATATGTGGAGAGAACAGTTAACAACTGAAACCTGAATTCATTTCCCTACATCCTCAGCTAAGAATGTCACATACCTAGAGAGCTATTTTGTGGTTGCTGTTTATTTGCTTTTGTTAAACAAGTCACAATTTCAGAGGAGATTCACAAATTTATGTGGCTGTGGGAGCCACATAATTTGTGGGGTCCTGGAAAACCACCTCAGATATGCCTGAATTATGGAAAAACTGAGAGTGGCAAAGTTTCAAGGAGTACTGGGAGTCAGGCTGAAGGAACAGCCTCTATCCAGAGTATGGCATTTACATGTCAGATGGAAAAGGAGAAAGAGACCAGGGAAGGAAAAAGGCACAGGACAGCCATTAAAGGCTATTTTCCCATCTCATTGGCCAGAGCTAGTCACGTGGCAAAGTGTGATGGCAAATGTGAATGTTCTCCCACAGGGAAGCACTCACTGCAAGTCATAGGGCCACAGGCTGGGATGTCTACTCCTCTGGCAGGGAGGGTAGCCAATAATTGGGAAGAATAATGCCATCTACCACGGGGAGATAAATACACACACACACACACAGTGCATACATAGGATACATACACTATACACAAAGCATCATATGGTAGGGAGTGATAGGAATTTCAAGTGCAGGGGCATTTCCCTGCTCTGCCACTTAGAAACTAGCTATTTGACTTTGGAGAAGGCGCTTAACCTCTCTGAGCCTTGGTTTTGTCACTTGGGAAATTAGGATAATGGTACTTAACTCATAGCTTTGTGGGAAGGATTAAAATATTCTATTCAAGTGAGATACTAAGCAGAAAGCTTGGCAATAGTTATCATTAAAGTTGTTTTCTCCTCCTGCTCCTTCCTATCCTCTTCTTTCACCTCATTATTCTTGTTATACCATTTCAGGATAATAGGGAATGCTTTGTGGATAATGGCATTTAATCTGAGGCTCAGAATGTGGGTAGTATTTGAACAGGCAGCAGAGAAATTTATTCTACAGCTCAGTAATTCCCATCTTTAAAATGGGGATAATAGTAGTGATTACCTCTTATGGTTGGTATGAGGGTTAAATGATTTACTGGTGGAGAAACTGACACCAGCAAGTGGCTGTATATTGCACACATTTATGTTAAGTATTTGTTAGATACAAATACACACATGAAGGGGCTGAGAGAGAGAGAATGTGTGTTCAGACTGACAAGACAAAAAGAGCAAAAGCCAGGACCAGGGAAAGCTTGAGGGGCTCACAGGGAATGGAGTCTAGATACACTTGGTCGTGGCACAGTGTGTGTGAAGTCAGGGGCGGTAGAAGACAAGGCTGATGGGGTGCAGGGGTGCCTGAGCATTTGGACTTCATTCTGTTCACAGTAGGAACAGGGTTTGGGGTATGTTTCCGGAAGATCGGTATTGTCAGTGGGTAAAACAGGTGGGAGTAGCAAAGACAGGAGCCCAGAAGGTCTGGAGGAAGAAGGCTGGAAATCTTGGTGGTGTTGAATGACAGCTACCATAGGGCAGTGACAGAAAGCATGGAGAGGAAGGGCTGCTGCCTGAGGGAGCTGGAAGTGAGGCCAGCAGGGGCGGGGACCTGACTGGGTTGGGACTGGGTGGGTGAGCAAGAATGGGGGAGGAGATAAAAAGAAGGCTGAAATTTCAAGTCTTGTTGAATAGAAAGAGTTAGTTTGTAGACAGATAGGGGCTAGTTTACTATATTATATTACTTGAAAGTAGATCAATGAAGGATACTTTGGGGTTAAGAAACATCCCTTAACAAGCAACTTGGAGACGGGTGTTAAGATCCTGCCTGTCATTTACTGCTGATGTGAATATTGTCACTCAGGTTTCCTTCCAAGCTCAAACAGGATCAGCTGTATTGAAGACATTTTAGCCAAGAGGCTGAGAAAGGAGCTAGGTAATGGGACAGGGAAAGCAGGTGTGTGTGTGTGTTCGGGGGCAGGGGTGCTTGGAATTGGGAAACTGGGGAGAACAGAGCAAGGCCAAGAATAAAGACATAGAAAGGGAAGTGGGACTATGCCATCTTCCTGAAATATCAGCCTTTTATATTCCCAGTATATTATCAAATGAAATGCAGATTTCTACAAAACAATGGACAGTATGGCAAGAATTTTTGATAAAAAGAATATATATTCCTAATCTTAGAAAAAATAGTAAAGCATCTACCTAATTTTAGCAGTGGTGAAATTATAGATTAAAATTTTGTTTCCCTTCATTTCCTGAGTTTTTCTGCATTGAGCATGTATTCATTTTATAGTATAAACTTTAAATAATAAATTCTATGAACGGGGGAAAGAAGCTATCCCTGCCATAAAGAACTCAAAATCTACCCCCCCACACACACAATTTATGCTATTGTTTTGTGACACTTGAAACATATATTCTAATAAAAACAGATGTGCCAACAATCTTTTGGCAAGCAACAGATTCAAAGATTGGGGATTGCCTGTAGCTGATTACATTGCCAGTGTGTCAGAACGAGAGTTTTAAGTTCAAAATGCTTGCTAACAGAAATCATTAGGATACACAGGCTAGGTTGGAGGAAAATACCAGCCTAAAATTTGGATACATTTAAAAGAAAATGTTTCAATGTGTCTATATCCCAACTCAGCCTCAAAGAGGTAACCTTTCAACTTAAGAGTCATTTTGGACAACTGTTCTTGAAATTGTCTTGTATGTAAAACTCAATTGGTCATGACTATTGAAAAATACATTACTTTTTTCTTGCAGCCAGAATATGCAGCAAATGAGAGCTCTCTAAGTGATTTGGCAAAAAATTCATCTTCAGATAGTTTTAATATGGGAACTGAACTGTTTTGCTTTTCTTCCTTTCCTTGATTCCTGAGAAAGGTAGACTGCAAGTATTTCCTTTGAAGAGGGTTTGAAGATGAAGCCCTCCCTTCTTCTAGAAAAGAAGCTTTTGGTGTTTGCTTGCTGAAGAGTCAAGGGAATGGGGGTTTGTAGGAAAAAGTGGAATGCCTTGTAAGTATAGTAGGTTGATAGGGGCTTCTCCTGAGTCAGAAAGATATTCCCTAGGGCCACAGAAAGAGAGATGTCAGTGGGTCTGGGGCAGTGAGGAAGAGGGCCCTTCTTAATGGCACTGTTCTGGGGAGGCGGCAAGTCTCTGGAAGGAATGGCTTGGGAAACACGATCATAGGTCTAGGTGTTTCACAAGTATGGCTCTGAAGGGACCAAGTGAAAGGAGCCGGTGATCTTCTTAGGGACAACCAGAATGGCCTTGTTATAAATAACCATCCCTTACCTTCCCCCCTGCCTCCACGCCTTGGCCCTGCTTTTGACAATAGCACCTAGAAATAGCCCTGATTTGGGAGGGAAGCCCCAGGAATAACTGATGCTTATCCATTTCCAATATATCTTGGCAGGATGGAGACTGGGAATTGAAATTAGGTAACATCATAGATAATATGATATTTCTCACACATCTAGCTTTGAGGACTGAGAGTGAAAAAACAGTATAATATTGAATAAAGGGATGTCCAGTGATTTCCTCTTTGGAATGTGCACACAGATTATAAAGATATGAAAGAACACAAACACGGTATACCTGCTTAGATCCCATTTTGGACTGAGGTACTCACTCTCTCAGCTGCCAGGAGAGTTGGCTGCTGAAGGCTCACAGCTGTGATTATTTCTGGGAATTGCCCTCTGTCAGAGGAAGCTGTGTTGCTCCCTTCCCAGAGGTAGCCAGATTCTAACGACTGATTGATGCAGGGATACAAAGACCCAGCCCTTTGCCTTGGATTTGTGACAACTCTGCAGGGCCATCTTAGCTCCAGAGATCCCAGTGGGATCAGCTGAGGCCTTCTGTTGCAACTGCTTTCAATTCAACCTCTCCCTCTGTCCCATCCTGCTACCTTATATATGTTCTTCTCAAGTTCGCTCCCCAGGGAATTTCCTGCATGTAAATCTCTGCTTCAGAGTCTGAAGGTGTCTCCAGGAAACCTGACCTAGGATAAAAAACTACCCTAAACCTTTCCCATCAAATAACCCTGAGCAAGGATAGATACCTCTTGTGTCATTTTTTGTATTTATTTAAAAGAATTTGATTTTGGTATGGCTTTCTTTTCAGTGAGAGGGATTCTTAGATTGTCTTAAGGATGAAGGATTAGGACAAAAGTCAAAAATAGAAGGTAAAAATTGTGGGGCCATCCCAGAACTTTCTTTTTGTATGGACACAAGCCAGAATTGCATTCTAGATGCCCATTTTTAATGAGCCAATGACCAGACAAATGCCAAACACTGAAGAAAGGGAATATACAAATGAACTAATCAAACATTGACTTATATTTTAAAATCTTCTGATAGATCAAAAGGGATCATGTTTTCATCAGATGTTCTTTGAGGTCAGTGTGGGATTCTTTCCTTTTATTCTAGGCCTATGTGAAGCTAGTCTTTTCTACTATTGAACCCAGTAGGGGGAAAAACAGGAAAGTAAAAGAAGAGGGGAAGTAGTAAGCAATTACTTATTTGTGATTCTATGTAGCTAAGTGCTAATTCTGTTCTTGATTGTCCCCAGTGCCTTCTTCCTTGGAGAGATGTGGTCACGGGATTCACAGCATGGTGGTGGGTGTCTATTTTCTTTGTGGAATTATTATTGGATCATCTCTTCATTGCTGCTACCAGTGTTCATCAACAGGAGAGACCCAGAGATGGTCTTATCTTTGAATGAATAGGATTATGATAAGTGCAATGCAGATCTTTAAAAACCATATTCTGTCATCAGGTTTTCAGTGATGAGCATGGGTTGGCAGATTTCTAAATTTATGAATAAAATCTTTGAAGTGTAAGAAGTAGACGTTCGATTGAAATTTCCCAAATTTTAAAGATTCTCACTCCCTGTAACCCTTCCCATTTCTCCCTTACGAAGTAAGCCATGACGATATGGCCTACTTGAAATAAGCATGAAAATATTCATTTTTATTGTAGTCATCCCTAATTGGACATGTGCATTTCCAAGGGGAAATGCCAACAAAAATTCATTTTCAATGGCTTGAACTAACCACCAGTCTAAAGAAGGAAGAGCAAGTTGGTCCAGTTTTCATTCTAGGGTGCACCTTTTTCAAGTATTTCCTTACTTAGAGTAACTGACTCTATAGCCTGAGACCAGTGTGTGCTTCCTATTCTATTACCAGCTATTGATTCACCCCTTGTAAACAATGAAGGAAATCCCATTTTACCACCACTAGCTGACTTACATCTAATATCCCCAATCATTCTACCCTTACTCCACGTTATATTGTTGTAATTGTTTATCTTTTCCCCATATGCCTCATATGGGGTGACTAACATAATAAAATAAAATAAAATTAAATTAAATTAAATTAAAAAAAAAGAAAAGCACCATTCTATGGTTTATATATAGCTAAATTTTAAGGACAAAAATGGGAGGAAAGTGATTTTTTTTAGAGCTACATGAGGGTAATGATTATGTTAAGAGGTCCCAAGACCACCCCGAGGTTCCATGATTCACTTGGAGGATTCACAAAACTCAGCATGTAGTCATACTCACAGATATGATTTATTACAGTTAGAAGAAAGGGAGGGAAAAGGTACATGGGTAAAGTCCAGAGAAATCAGGCGTAAGCTTCCAAGGTCCTCTCCCAGGGGAGTGACACAGAATGCATAGAGCAACGAGTTGTGACAACAAATGTAGGATGCTGTCATTCTGGGAAGCTTGTTAGAGACTCAATACCCAGAGTTTTTATTGGGGCTTGATCACATAGGCAGCCTCTGCCTGGCCCCTAACCCAAATTCTACCCTCCCAGAGGGAAAGCAGGTGGTTAACAAAAACTGTATGTATGGTTTGTCCAAATAGTTTAAACATCGTGAGCCACTCTTATTTAATGGTGGTGGGAACTGCTATGAACTTGAATATATTCCTCCCAAATTTATATGGTGAAATCTAATGTCCAATGTGATGGTATTTGGATGGGGGTACTTTGGGAGGTGCTTAGATCCTGAGGGTGGAGCCCTCATGAATGGGATTAGTGCCCTTATGAAAGTGGCCCAAGAAAGATTCCTTGCCCCTTCGGCCATGCAGGAGGCAGTTTCTCACCCGACACCCAACCCGCTGCTTCCATCATCCTGGACTTCCAGCCTCCAGAACTGTGAGAAGTAAATGTTTGCTTATTGGCCACCCAATCTCTGGCCTTTTATTACAGCGGCCCAAATACACATGGATTCTCCGGGGATCTAAGTTCCTAGATACCATCCAAGGGCCAACCTTGTAAGCAGGCCTATCATGAGGATAGCAATGACATGTGCTATGTTGACTCTTTTCTGCACAGTAACAGAGCATGTTTGTTTCTGACATCACTCTTGGATACAGACACTTATATATTACCTGAGTTAAGTAAAAACCAGGATTGAGTAAAACAATATTTCCAAATAAGTTTATTATTTTTCCATTGGAAAACTGATGTTTATTTAAGAAAACTTGGAATATAAAAAAAATGTAGGAAGAAGAAAAATATTACTTATAGTAGCAATTTCTAAACATAATTAGATAATTATCTTCCAAATATTTTGGACATGATGATCATAATGAGATAATGATTAAAATTATAGTCTGCTCTTTGTCATTTTATCTTATAATATAGAAAATTTTTCATATATTATTTCAGAATATTTTACAGACATCATCTGGAATGACTATTCCATTGTATCATAATTCACATAATCAATATCCTTTTTGCCATTTTTCTATATCATAAGTAACTCTGTGGTGAATTTCTTTGTGCACAAAGCTCTTTCTATCTTTAGAATTATTCCTTAGGATGCGTTCTCAGAACTGGATTTACTAAGTCAAAGGTTATGAATTTTTAAAAGACTTTTGTTATCCCTGGCTAAATGGCTCTCCAGGAGTTGTAACATTTGGGCATCTGCTGATGAAGTATTTCTCTCCAATGAAATGATGCTTTCATGTGGTTTTTCTCCTAGTGCTTATCTGTGGTATTTTTTCCTTTTCATTTTTCTCCCCATTGACCTCCTATATTATCTAATTATCCCACCACTGGGGAACTTCTTTGGGCAAAGGCATAACATTCATAAATGTCCTATTTTTAAAAAAGCAAGAATGTTGCCTAGGAATCCCCATAATGCATTATCACAGACTAGCTCATTTGTTTTCTGAGCAAATGGAAAACAAGTTCCCCAGGTTTTACTGGGAGGCAGAGAGGGGGTGAGGGAGGAGAAGGGGGGAGAGTCTGGAGTCCTGAGCTATCATCCATAGGGTGGTTGGATGGTGCACAAGATGGTACAGTAGGCCCTGGGCAAGTAAGAGAGTGAAAAGATGGGTTCTGAAATACAACATTTAGAAAGATATCAAAAGATCCAGCATAACCTTTATGATGGATTGCTCAAAAACGGATCTGACCCTGAGAAGTGCCAGGAGGTGGTGAAGTCCAACAATATTGGGTTTGGAGTTGGATAGCTAAAACTGGAGCTCTCCTGCCTTTGCCCACCAACTGTGAGCCCCTCAGCACGTCACTTCATCCTTGATGTCCTCACTGGTAAAAGAGATAATAGAACACACCCAGCCCACTTTCTAAGGCTGCTGGGACTCAGTTTCAAATGTTCAGGAAATCACTGTGCACAGGGCCTGGTGCATGGGGGTGTACTGAGTCAATGATTATTGAAACCAAGAGGAAATGACAGGCAAGAAAGTCCTTTGTGAACTTGCAGAATGGTGAAAAAAACGTAAGACCCTTCATCCCATCCTCAGCTTAGTAGTAAACAGCAGGCGATGAAAATGGTGGTTTTCAAGTTATAGCAAATGCTGTTCTGTTTTCTGTTGCTAGGATCCAAACCAAGAATTCTTCTACTGGCAATAATCTAGTTTCATTGTGGTCAGAATATTTTTAGTTGGGAGAAAATCCTACTATACCTTCCTATTTGCAATGTTGTTCTTGTTTATCAAAAACACATACATTCAAATGAACAAAACAAAAGTCTCCTGAAAAATTAACAATAAGTAAGTTTATTAAGATAGTGTGCTCTCTGGTAGTGTGTGTGTGTGTGTGTGTGTTTCAGCTTTCCCAAAATGATAAAAGTTACAAAATTTAGAAAATACAGAAAAGTATAAAGAATCAGAATCCCATCTCCCAAAGGCAACCACCATTAATAATCTCCATTACTTCCTTCCAGCATTTTTTAAATTCAGTTTTGAAATCATGAGTTTGTTCTTTAAGCAACACAATAACATAGAAATAGTGTTTTATTTTAGATTGATCCAGAGCTTGTTAAAATCTTGCCTCTGCCACCTGCTACCTATGTCATCTTAGGAAAGTCTCTTAGATTCTCTGAGGCTCACTCTCCTCATCCATAAAGTAGAGATAGTGATACCTATTTTCCAAGTCAGGATTCATAAAAAATACCATGCATAAAGAATTCAAATGCACAATGCTCATAGATCAATTCATAGAAACTGTAGTACCCACAAAGCTATAGACCATACCTAGAAAACAAGCTACAGTTCAAATGATTTGTAAGTAATGTAGCAAATAATTTTTATATGTAATAGATACCCATGCTTATATGTATCAACTAACAAATGTGCACAGAGGGATGCTTTCTAAGCAATGATAATTCTATTGTAAGTATTCAATAAAACAGTAAGGTCTGGCAGAGCTATCTCCATGCTGAACTGCAGAGGTCAGGGGCTCGGCTCTCTGTATGGAAGGAGGAGATGGTGTGACAATGAAAGACATCACCTCATCAGTGCTCAGGGCATATTGGAAACATAAATTTTATTTGTAGATTTATTCCCTGCTTCCTTCCAAGAGGATTAAACGATATGGAATTTTCAATACCACTTAAAACAAGATATGGAGGAATAAAATCAAACAGAACAATTCTCCTGACTTTACAGCATTTATTGAGCACCTACTGTATGCTAGGATAACTGTGGAGTACTAGAGGAACAGGTAAATGAGACTGCTCTCTCCAGGGAGTTCCCAGGTTAGGAAATGTTTTTCCAAAGTGTTGCCTGAGGACGCCCTGTATAGAATCAGCCAGGGTGCTCCTGAGAAATGAAAAAAGGAAGATTGCTCATCCCTTGCCTGGGAGCTCCTCCTTATGCAGAATGCTGGGCGTCTCCATGATTCACCACCTCTCTGGTTGATGGGCATGCCCCCTGGGGAAACAGACTTGGCAACAGCTCATTCTGAAGGGATGTTCCAGTGTAGTCACGGATTTAGTACAAGATGGGGGTGGCTAAGAGTGTGGACTTTGGAACCAACAGACCTGGACTCTATTGCTGACTGGCTGTGAGTTTGGTGCGGCCTTCCAATCTCTGTGAGCCCCTGTCTTATCACTGGAACAGTGGGTCTATCTGAATGGTGTTCCGTTACATGAGATGAAAGCAGTTGTGCACTGCCTCATTCATAGGAGGTGCTGGAAAAGTGGTGGCCATTGTCACCATCCACCACGAAGGCAAATCTTTTTCCTACTTTGTCACCAGTCAGATCCCAGAGGGACAACACAGGCATTTCTGGGGCCAAGGTCATCTGAAGCTTGGACTCAAACCCTGTCCCTGGAGCCTGGCCATTAACCCACAACAGCTAAGAGCTGAATTCACGGACACCTGGCTGGGAAGAAAGAGGTCTTGCTCTCTCTCCTTCCCTCCTTCCCTCTTTTGCCTCTTCCCCTCCCTGTTCTCTCTCCGTTCCTATTCATTGGAAATGATGCATCACCCCCCAGGACACTGCAGTGGCAGAAACCTGTTACCAGTTTCGTCAGCCCCTGAAATGGCAGATGGATGCAGCCTGCAGCCTCTCACTGCCTCCAAGATGTCTTCATCTGTCCTCCCAGGACCCCGGCAAAATGCTTTTGGCAAAAGCAGGAGAAAAGGATAAAAATTAAGTATAAGGTGCTGCATTCATAGGGGCTTTTATGGGTTTGGATGCATAATGATGGTTTAATGGCAGTCAAGAGGCAGGTAATTAGGAGCAATCGCCTCTGATCACCCTTGTACCCAGCCCCAGATAGCTCCTCAACACTCCCGAACCCTTGTTTGCTTTCTCGGAGGCAGAAATCCCACGAGGTCTGCACACTGGCAGCTGTCGGGCGGGCGGACGGACGAACTGCCCGCATGTTCCTGAATGGGAGCACTCCGCCTGGCGAGGCTCTCCAGAGCAGCCCCTCGCTGTCTTCACTAGCGTGATTGCCTTTATCTAGCTGGTGCAGGAGCCGCTCCTAATCACACCGCTGCTGGCCTCCGAGGGTCAGGCCCGGGACCATCGCTCCCCAAACAAACAAGGAGGATGTCACCTTTGGGGGAGACTGATAAGCAGTTGGCAGGCAGGCCACGGGGAAGAGAAGGTGGCAGCAGGCAGCAATCTGCAAAGGCCGTAAATATGTTACACTCTCAGCGGGGAGACGGGCAATATAGGCACCAAGAGGCCTTTGTTTAATGAGCTGTCAGAAAGCAGGCATGAAATTATGTTTGAAAACATGTGCAAGCTGCAGAGACAGAGCGGGGGCCTCTAAATGGCCCTCTTCCTTCGTGGTGGATATTTAGAGCATCTTATCAGTCTGAGAACTGTCATAGGATGAAAGCTATCATTAGCAAACTAATGGTGTTTGAAAGCTACAAATTTTTCTCTCTCTTCTCCATTTTTGACTTAAATGGATTATAGAAAAAAATCTTAATGGTTTTTTTCCTTTCCTTGGGATTTTGGTAAACATACAAATTGGAAGAGAACCAAAAACAAACCACACAAAAAAAGTATCTCTGGAAGAACAAACGAAGCGGTTGTACTTTGAGTCTCTGCTCAGAACAACCAGCTTATATTCTTCCCAATTCTGTTGAGACTCTGTTCAGAGAACTCTAATGTACCACCAGCCAGCATTTTATTTCAATCAGACTCATGAAAGAAAGCATAAATATAAAATAAATTGCTCTCCTATACTCTGAGTATTAGAATTAGTGGGTAGGTATAATATCACTTCTACCACATCAGCTAGCAAATAGGAGAGAATAATTTTCCAAAGACTTGAAATTATTCTTGTGGGTCACATGGCTGTGAAGTTTATTTCTATTAAGGGTGAAACTTAAAGACTTTAAAAAATCTGCCATGATTGAGAGGCATCACTGATTCAGAGCATATTTGGGCCCCAGTTCTTAAATTCTGAAATGATGTATGTGGTTTGGTTGCCGCTTATGGATCATTTTCCCTCAATGCGCAGCAGACCTGCATTTCCTGCCTGCAGTCAAACCAGGCAGCCAGAAATGACTTGCACAAAACCCCTTTCCCATTAAAAGGCTTGAGACTTTAACCAAAGCCGCTTCAGGAGAGGTGGCCAAATTAGCAGGGAATAGTCTCCTGGGACCATCTCAGCCACAGACTGAAGAGTAGCAAGCTGCTATCCTCCAGCTTTGAGAAGAAGAGGAGGGGAAAGGTCTGAGTAGGAAATAATAAAGTTGGATTGGAAAGGTAAAAAATGGAGTAAGGTTCGAGAAACAAACTAAAAAAAAAAAAGAAAAATGGAGGAAAGCAATACTTTTTGATGCACATCAAACAACGATAACTGCCATTCACATGACAATTTGTCTTCCTTTTCTTTATGCCCATCCCCAACTTGCACATGAGAAATCAGAGGGCAATGTGCCAGAAGTCAGCCCAAGTAAGAGCCAGCAAGGGTCCCAGCTCCTGACGGCCCAGGGCCTATACTGCTTCCCACTCAGAATCATCCTTGAAAGCATTCTCCAGTCCCTCTCTCTTGAGCATCCACAAACACTCTGAGCACAGAGCCTGAGTGCACTGAATACACTAGGTACTCAATCTGAGTCTCATGAGGGAGAGGGGCGCTTCAGTCCAGAGGAGACAAGAGAAAATCAAGACGAAAACAAAATTAGAAGGAGGACAGATATGTTCAGGGTATGTTCTCTCTCCAGAATGGGGCCTGTGAACAAAGGAAACCATCAACAAAATGAAAAGGCAACCTACAGGATGGAAGAAGATATTTGCAAATGATATATCCAATAAGGAGTTAATATCCAAAATATATAAAGAACTTCTATAACTGAACACCAAAACCCCCCACATAATCTGATTAAAAATGAGCAGAGGACCTGAAGGGACATTTCTCCAAAGAAGACATCCAGATGGCTAACAGACACATGAAAAGGTGCTCATCATCACTCATCAGCAGGGAAATGCAAATCAAAACAGGATGTGATATCACCTCACACCTGTCAGAATGGGTAGAATCAAAAAGACAAGAAATAAGTGTTGGTGAGGATGTGGAGAAAATGGAACCATGTGCACTGTTGGTGGGAATGTAAATTGGTGCAGCCACTATGGAAATCAGTATGCAGTTCTTCAAAACTGTAAAAACAGAACTACCATATGATCCAGTAATCCCACTCCTGAGTATTTACCCAAAGAAAATGAACACATTAATTTGCAAAAATACACACACCCCTATGTTTATTGCAACATTATTTACAGTAGCCAAGCTATGGAAGCACCCCAAGTATCCATCCATAGGTGAATGGATAAAAAAGGTGTGAAGTACACACACACACACACACACAGGAATATTACTCAGCCATAAAAAAGATTGAGATCTTGCCATTTGCAACAACATGGATGGATCTAGAGGGTATAATGCTAAGTGAAATAAATCAGTCTGAGAGAGACAAATACCATATGATTGCACTCATTTGTAGAATTGGAGAAAAAAATAAACAAAGAAAAAAAGAGACAAAAAATCAGACTCAACTCTAGAGAGCAAACTGGTGGTTGCCAGATTGGAGGTGGGTGGGGGATGGGTGAAATAGGTGAAGGGGATTAAAATGTACATTTATTATGATGAGCACTGAGTAATGTATAGAATTGTTGAATCACTATATTGTATACCTAAAACTAATATAACACTGTGTGTTAATTACACTGAAATTTTAAAAATTTTTAATAAAAAAATAAAAAGTAAAAAAATAAGGTAACTAAGGAAAGAAAAAGTTTCTTTATGAAGCTCCCCCCCCCCAAAAAAAGAAAAAAAGGGCAGAGGAACTGAATAAACATTTCTTTTGTTTTGTTTTCTTTTTTTTTAGAAAGGGAGAGAGCAAGAGAGAGAAAGAGAACACAAGTGTGGGGGGCGGGCAGAGAGAGAGAGGGAGAGAGAGAATCTTATGAATCTTAAGCTGGGCTCAATCTCACAACTCTGAGATCATGACCTGAGCTGAAATCGAGTTGGATGCTTAACCGACTAAGCCACCCAGGTGCTCCTGAATGGACATGTTTCCAAAGAAGACATACAAATGGCCACAGGTACATTAAAATGTACTCAATGTCACTAATCAGGGAAATGCAGATCAAACTAGAATGAGGTATCACTTCACATCTGTTTGAATGGCTATCATCAAAAAGACAAGTGATAATTGTTGGGCCGATGTGGAGAAAAGGGAGCCCTGTATACTGTGGGTGGGAATGTAAACTGGTATAGCAGCTATGGAAAATAATATGAAGGTATTTGGATACCTTCTAAAAATAGGACTACCATATGATCCAGCAATCCCATTTCTGAGTACATATCCAGAGGAAATAAAAACAGGGTATTGAAGAGATATCTGCCCCCTCCATTCTTTGCAACCTAAATGTCCCTCAGTAGATGAATGGTTACAGAAAACTTGGTACATATACATAGTAAATATTTAGCCATGAGAAAGAAGGAAATCCTGCCATTTGCGGCAACATGGTTAGATTTTTAGGGTATAATGCTAAGTGAAATAAGACAAACAAATACTGCATGGTTATCACTTATATGTGGAATCTATTAAAAAGTCAAACTCATAGAAGCAGAGTAGAAAAGTGGTTGCCAGTGGCTAGGGAATGGGGGAAATAGGGAGAGATGGGTAAAGGGTATAATCTTTGAGCTATAAGACGAATGATGAATATAGTTGATAACATTGTATTGCATAATTGAAGGTTATCAATTTCTTGAGTATCTTTCCAAAGGTTTTTTTTTTTTTTTTTTTAGGGCATATGTAAGCTAATGTTTAGGACTTTTATGTGTCCATCGTTTTTGACGTTTAAATCTCCAATTGTCATTTGGAATTTATTCTGGTGTGAGAAGCGAGACAGGGATTGACCTTAATTTTTTTTTTCTAGAATGATACCCAGTTATTCAAACATTATTTATTATGTAATCTATCTGTCTCTCAATGATTTCAAATGCTACCTTAATCATATAAATTCCTATAGGTACATATGTATCTATATGTATGCATTCTAAATTTCTACACGTATTTTAGATCATTTTGTTACATTAATTTTCTGTCTATATGTCAACACTATGCTCTCCTCTATTCTCTTATTATCTATCTAATTACTGTAGCTTTATACTATGTTTTAATGTCTGATAGTGTGGTTCTACATTAGTGATTTTTCTCAGAAATTTTTTCATAATTCTTCCAGATATTATTGCTTGTTCATTTTTCACATAAACTTTGGAATGAGCTTGTTTTGTCAAAAGCAGTTTTAATACTTTTATTATAAACTATTAAATTTATGAATCAACTTAAGAAAATTAATATATTAATGATATTGAGTCTCTTGTTGCCTTTCCACTTGTTGAAATAAATCTATTGTCTCACTCAGGAACATTTTAAAGTTATTTTCATGAGTATCTTTTAAGGTTTATTTTTAAATATCTTACACTTGTTGCTACTGTATGTGAGATCTTTTATTACATCTTCTAACTATCTGTTGCTTGTTTTTAAAAAGTCTTTTTTTAAATTTTGGTATGTTAACTCTACCTAGCCATTTTACTGATTTCTTTTATTGTTTGTAATAGGTTTTCAATGGATACATTTAATTTTTCCAGATATGTAATCCTGTAATGGTAATTATAATGATAATTTTACTTTCTTCTTTTTATATCTCCAATTTCTTTCTCTCATGTAATTGCATAAGCTAGTATCCCCAGAATAATCTTACATAACAGTAGCAAAATTGAAATGCTTGTATTGAATTTATTAAGAATGAGTGCTTAATTTTATAAAATCAGATTTTTTTTTCAACACCTATGGGATTGATTATATGATTTTCCTCCTGGAATCTATTAATATGGTAAATAAATAAATAGATACCTAAAAATTGAACCCTCCTTGCATTTCTAGAATAAATCCCACTTGGTTGTTGTGGCAGGGACTTTGCAGGTAGTCTTTTCATTATCTTTATTTTCAGAATATTTAATAGTTTTAATTTGGCTTTTCACCTTCACCCAAATTACTTAAGATAGAATTCTTAATATCCAGGGAGTAGGAAATTTTTGTTCTTATTGCTAAATTCCAGTTTTATTGCATTGTGAATAGAGACTATTTCTAATTTTTTTGAAATTGATTGACATTTCCTTCACTCATAGATAACTACTTCACAAGCTCATAGCCCCTTAAATCTCTAACACCTTTTCTCTCTCTTCACTCTTAGCTGATGACTTTGCTTCCCACTTCACTGGAGCACAAAATGGAAACATTCAGAAAATAAATTCCACAAACTCGCACAACAATATCTTCCTACCTACCCGGGTCTGGACTGGATACACTGCTGCCCCTCCCCTCCGTTTCTAACCCAAAGGCCTTGCTTCAGCAATTCTCTCTGCTTTCTCCTGTATCAACAGTTTCCTCTCTCTCCTAACTCATTTCCACCAGTGCACAACCATACTGTTATCTCTCTCATCTTAAAAACAAAACACAAACAAAATTATCTTTTTCTCCTGCAGGCACTACACTTTTCCTTGGCCAGCTTCCTCCCCCCTTACAGCAAAACTCCTTGAAAGACATCCAGTATTAGTGCTCCCTTTTCCTCTCCTCTTCTCACTTAGGCTGATTTCAGTTAGGGTTTGAACTCTGCCACCCACCAGACCTGAGCTTGTCTGTATCACCAATGACCTCCATGTTGCTAAACCCAAATCTTGGTCTCCATTGAACTTGACTCTCAGTAACACTTAATCACAGTTAATTACTCCCTCCTCATGGAAGTGATGTCACTTGTTCTCCAAGACACTATGCACTTCACTTTCCTTCAACCCCACTGGCTGTTCCTTCTTAGTATCCTGTACTAGTTCTTCTTTTACTTCACCTCATAACATTGATGTGTCCCTGGCTTGGTCCATGGATCTCTTAATCTCTTCTTCTCTCTCTGTACTCACCTCCTTGCTGATTCTCTCCAAGTTCCATGGTTTTAGGTAGCAACTATTGTCAAATGATTCTGAAATGTATGCACCCAGCTATGACCATTCCATTAAGCATTAACTCATTAACTTTCAACTCTGTATCTCCACTTGGATGTCTAATGGATGTCTCAAATGTATCCTGCCCCAAACTGAAATCCTGATCTTCTTCATCCCCAGAACTTGCTCTACCCACAGCCTTCCCTCTCTAGGTGTCTCTGCCCTGGTATCTGACAGACCCTCAGTAATTAGAAAGCATGGATTTTTGTGCCTAGGTGAGTGTTTACTGGAACTATAGCAAAGGTTGGCTTGTTGTCAGGAAAGGGTGGGGACTGTGTCTCCATATTATAAATCCTTTAAAGCATGAGCTAACCTTCACAAATAGGGTCCATTATATTACCTTTTTCCAAATTCCACTACAATATTTTGACCTGCAAAAGACCTCATCTTTTTACATTTGGGGACTATTCTCTTTCCTAATTAAAGTCAGATGGTTAGCTTGTGGGTTTTTTTGTTTTTTTTTTTTCTTTCCTGAGCTGCGTTTTAACAGCTGTGGTGTGTTGCCAATGAGTTATCAGTGGACAGATATGAGATTCCTTTATGATGTTAAATGACATATTACAGCATTTTTTCCACAAACAACAAAAGCTGAACATCATGGACAATATTAAATCTTGTGCAAGTTATCCTTTATAAAAAATACATGTTGATTTCTAAAATATAGCTGTACAGTGTTTTTTTGGCCATTTTCCTAACATATGCTCTATTTCATGAGAAATATTTTTATAGAATTGGATGATCTTTGGTCTCAAATTTTTAGACAACAAACAACAACAGCAAAAAAAATCTGACCTTAACTGCTGGAATGGAGGAACCATAACTAATTAATTTAAAACTAAGACCTACCAATATATTTATTGATAGACAAGAGTCATCAACAGTTGCTTTAACCACTGGATAATATATTGCATAGTCTCAAATTATTGTCATACAGATTACTTATGAATTACAATGGAGAGAATAGAAGGATATCACCTAACCAAGTGGTCCAAATTAGAATCATTGGTAACAGGAAAGACTGTCATTGTGCCTCCTGATATGGTGGGGAAGTACATAACATTATTTATTTAGTATTCTGACCATAATGTTTAACTTGAATATAATCATGAGAAACAAAAACAAAATCCAGCAATAATGATTCTGTGGTTGGTTATATAGGAAAAAGTCCTTGCTCTAAGAAGATGCATTTAGGGTTGAAGTATCATAATAAATGCAACTCATTTTCCTTTTTTTTTTTTTTAAGATTTTATTTATTTATTTGAGAGATAGCAAGCACGAGTGGGGAGAGGGAAAGGGGCAGAGAGGCAGAGGGAGTGAGGAGAGGGGCAGGGGGGGAAGGGAGAGGGGTAGAGAGGCAGAGAGAAGCAGACTCCCCACTCGGCAGAGAGCCCAATGCAGAGCTCCATCCCAGGACCCTGGGATCATGACCTGAGCCGAAAGCAGACACAACCCACTGAGCCACCCAGGTGCCCCAAGTGCGACTCACTTTCAAATGGCTCAGTAATGACAGAGACAGAGAAAGAAAGAGAGAAAGAGAAAAAGAAAGAAGAAAGAAAGAAAGAAAGAAAGAAAGAAAGAAAGAAAGAAAGAAAG
>NW_023270451.1:41202999-41282591 GCF_011800145.1 Mirounga leonina
AAAGAAAGAAAGAAAGAAAGAGAAGGTGGCAAAACGTTGACAGTTGTGGAATCTAAATGAAGGGTATACAGGTGTTCATTGTACTATTCTTTCAAAAGTTCTATAGGATTGAAATTTTTCAAAATAAAAAGTTGGAGTAAAATTCATAAATTAGTGGTTCTATGAAGTGAAGAAATCAGTTGTTACAGTCATATATCTCTGTAACCTGGACTCAAGGCACTATTTCATTGAGATTTATTAAAAAGTGACAGAAGTTATGTCTATGTGAAAACTCCTTCAGCTCATTTTTTCCCCACAGATGATAGACTAAACCACTATTAAAACTGAAGATGTTATTTGCAGTAAGGTAACAATGAACATAGTTACTATCTACCTTGTCACTCAAACTAGCAGGTTGATTTAATTCCTCCCCTCCTCCACCCCTAGTGACCACCAGAAGACTCCGAGTCTGTAAACATGCTGCTCTTCTGCACAGAACACCCTCCCTCCCTTCCTTGTTCAGGGATCAGTTCAGGGGTCCCATCCTCCGTGAAGTCTGGGATGCTATGTCACTCCTGGTACTGGCTCCCACTGCATTTGGTTTTCCACAAAGCACGTCTTCCGTGGGCTCTGCTGGGCTCTGCTAGATGTTGTCTTTCCACTGGACTATAACTCAAGAATCCCTGGATCTCCTGTGCCTGGCACAGAAACAGACACCTAGATGGTGTTTAATAAATGCTTGTAGGAATTAATGAGGCAACAAGTGAAGATCTATGATTAGCTAACTGTGAACTAAAATGGAAAATCTCATTTTGACCAAGAGACAGCTCCTACAGTTAGTTATGTTGATTCAAATTGTACATCTAATATGTTGGAATTTTTAAAAATTTTTTATTGTTATGTTAATCACCACACATTACATCATTAGTTTTTGATGTAGTGTTCCATGATTCATTGTTTGCATATAACACCCAGTGCTCCATGCAGAATGTGCCCTCTTTAATACCCATCACCAGGCTAACCCATCCTCCCACCCCCCTCCCCTCTAGAACCCTCAGTTTGTTTTTCAGAGTCCATCGTCTCTCATGGTTCATCTCCCCCTCCGATTTCCCCCCCTTCATTCTTCCCCTCCTGCTATCTTCTTCTTCTTCTTCTTCTTCTTCTTCTTCTTCTTCTTCTTCTTCTTCTTCTTCTTCTTCTTCTTTTTTTAACATATAATGTATTATTTGTTTCAGAGGTACAGATCTGTGATTCAACAGTCTTGCACAATTCACAGTGCTCACCATAGCACATGCCCTCCCCAATGTCTATCACCCAGCCACCCCATCCCTCCCACCCCCACCACTCCAGCAACCCTCAGTTTGTTTCCTGAGATTAAGAATTCCTCATATCAGTGAGGTCATATGATACATGTCTTTCTCTGATTGACTTATTTCGCTCAGCATAACACCCTCCAGTTCCATCCACGTCGTTGCAAATGGCAAGATTTACTCCTTTTGATGGCTGCATAATATTCCATTGTATATAAATACCACATCTTCTTTATCCATTCATCTGTTGATGGACATCTTGGCTCTTTCCACAGTTTGGCTATTGTGGACATTGCTGCTATAAACATCGGGGTGCACGTACCCTTTTGGATCCCTACATTTGTATCTTTGGGGTGAATACCCAGTAGTGCAATTGCTGGATCATAGGGTAGCTCTATTTTCAACTTTTTGAGGAACCTCCATACTGTTTTCCAGAGTGGCTGCACCAGCTTGCATTCCCACCTCTGTTGGAATATTTTTAAAGCCTTTGAAGGGAATCAAGACATGGTTAATTCAGTGTACTGTGAGAATGTGGAAGGCAGTCTATTTGGAATACTGGACTGTATGGAAATAACTCTGTTACAGTGGAAAATATTCTGGTAAGGGATGGGTTGGGAGGGAATGGGTCTTAGGGAAAGTAGGTGTATTTGTTGGAGTTTGGAAGAATAAAGGCTGGAGAAATAAGTCTAAGAGCAGGAGTGGCATCCTTTTCCAGCCCAAGCCTTTGAGATCCCTGCCCCCCTGCTGAGCAGGAGAGTCTATATCATGATATGTCCTGGAATAGTCACTAGTAACGACTGGCCACACTCTGTCCCTTGCAGAAACCACTTAGGAGGGACAGGAAGCAGGATTCAAGTACTGCCCCCCACTCGAGTTTAGTGTCTTAATGTACCTAATGAAAACTCAGTTCTGTGGTGAAAAATAAAAATTCCAGAAGCCTTCATCAGTATCTCATGCAGCAGCACATAAGGGCATCAAAACTGAGTTTTTTGACAATAATACACGGGAGCAATTGGGAATGCAAACTATATCTAACATTAAATGTCATTCACAATATGAGTGGATTTGAGGATGGAGGGAGCTGGGGAGTTATTATCTAATAGGTACAGAGTTTCAGTTTGGGATAATAAAAAGTTCTAGAGATGGAGGGTGGTGATGATTGCACATATTTAATGCCACTGAATTGTATGTTTAAGAATGGTTAAAGTGGTAAATTTCATGTTATGTAATATTTTACCACAATTTTTAAAAATGAAAGAAGAAGTATCTTCAGTTAATGTAAGAGGTTTTTGAGCTTTGCCAAATTACAGATCTTTGCAAAGCTGTTTGAGGAGCTCGGAGGGACCCTGCCACTCACCACCCAAGTTCTGATGCATTCACGTGTTGCTGGGCTTCCGTGCATTTTGTGCCAAACTGGTGCCTGTTGCGCTGAGAGACACTGCATGGGCTCATGTCTTAAACTTCTGGCTCTGTGGAGATCTGGCTCAACAACAGCAGATACGTGAGAAAACACCGGGTCTCTGTGCAAGGGTCCTGATTCCACCTAGCTCAGGCTTCCTGGTCTGTGACGGGCAGAGTGCCTCTCCACCTCCTTTTCCTCTCGTCCTATCATGTTGATATAACTCCCTGTGGAGCAGCCTTGGTAGATTTGAGATCCAGGAAAGAGGAGGGTGCTGGGTGCGTGATGCCTCACACATCATGACTATAATTTTGTCAAATATTGAATAAATGTGTATGTGCTTTAGGGCTAAATATGTAAACCTGACCTCAGGTTCTCTTCCTGTGTGTAAGGATTTGTTGATATGTCATCTTTGCTTGTAGCATAGGCATTGTGATGAGAGAAGTCTAATAGGAGTTACTTAAAAATGTAGTGTGCACTTCTATCTAGACCATTTAGAAAAAGTCTCTCCTCCCCTCCTTTGGATTTGCCCAACTTTTTTTCTCTGGTTCACAGTTTGTTTATTTGGGCTCCAGATGTTCTTGGAAGGGGGGAACCCTGCCCTTTTAAGATGTGCCCCCTGGGGTGACACTGAGGTCATGCACATTAAAATAGAGGCCTTAAAGATCTCAAGTCATGGTCTGACACTGGGGCTTAATGAGTCCTTTGCCATATTACAGAATGGATGCAAAGGGAGACATGATGATGCAGGTGTCCATTTTTGTTGGAAGACTATGTGGCAGGCTCTCCCATTACAGTCTGGTCTTGTAGACATCCTGCAGTGGCTTCTCTCAACAAGAGCTCTCCAGTATTTGCCTGACAACAATGTCCTTGGGCTGATAAAGATGGTGCCAACAGCACTCTGGCCTCTCACATCGCCCCCCACCTTGCCCATATTTTGAGTACATACTACTCTTTACCTTTGATGGCCTCTGAGAACTCAATTTCTTCTGCTGTTTTGAGCGACATTCCCTTACATACTGGCTTTTAGTCTATGACTTATTGTTATAACACCACCACTGGTGATGATAACAGGTTTCTTCTCTGCACCAGGTATGTTGCATATAGGATCACATTTCAGTCCTGAGAGGTAGGGTAGATATCATTAATTTCATTTTTTAGATGCAAAAACTAAAGGACAAGGAAGGTAGCATGACTTGCCCAGGTCTCTCCGGTGCTGTGTGCTGCTTGAGGCTTGCTGCCCTATACATAGTGGGTCCAATTTTGGTTCTGCAAATAGACAGCAGGTACTCTTAGGAGTCAGGAGATCCTTCTTCCTCAGAATCCTTTCTTATTTCTCAGCCTTCTCTACAAGGATCTCATCATTCTATGACATAGAAAAGGAAGTCTAATGCAAATAACATCTAAAGTACACTTTCCAGACTTCTATCAGCTGCAAAGAACAAAGGGGACACAATGCTGAGAACCATTAACACACCAAGAACACATCCTCCACTCTGTAAGAACTGGTCACACGTCACTTGGTACTCCAAGGACACTTCACAGAGTTTTCCATTTTGTTCTCCAAAGTCGCCTATTTGCATGGATGGCAATAAACAACGTTGCAAAGGAAATGCAAAGTCAACTGGAGGGGTTAAAAATTATTTGAAAATGAAAGGACAGAATGCTTGATTTATTAGGAATTAGCAACTACTTTTATCTGAATTCCTTGAATGAACTAAAACATATCCATCTGTTTTGTCTCTCTCTCTCTTTTTTTCCCCCTTCCTTTGGCAGGAGTAAAGAGTAGGAGGGACTTAACATTATCAGAAAATAGAATATTTAGTTTTTACAGGACATTCGAAAAAGATACATGATGTTGTACACTATAGCAATTCAGCTGTTGGGTGTTGATGCTATATAACATATATTAACATACATAATGTAGCAGGACTAATAACTTCAAGAGAGTTTTCTCTATACATGAAAACAAATCCTATTATTAGAATCTTAATAATAGATCCTGATATTAAGGCCCCATGTTCATATCAAAGGATCTTCATATTAAATGAGTTTCGTATTAACTGAGTTTAATTCAACAACCATTTGAAAATTGATAATGAAAGAAATTGACTCAGTAGTCAAAGAACCTCCATTCTGGTCTCTTCTCTGCCTGTCACTCTGTGATCTTGGACAAGAGGTCTAAATTTCCTGTAAAACACAGTGACCAAAAATGCCAATACAGACCTTCCATCTTTAATGTTAATGCTTACACCTGCACATAGACTGAAATTATGCAGCAGCAACTCCTAGGGACTCCAACTCTCTTTCAGTTGATCTGAGTGTTAGAAAAAGAATAAAACTAACTGCTAAGCTTATTCAAAGGTTCTTTTTAAAAAAGAACTTATGGGGAAAATGTGAACAGCTTGATTTGGAAAACTTTTGCCCAACTTTTAAAATAATAACAATACTAGGGGCGCCTGCGTGGCTCAGTCCGTTAAGCATCCGACTCATGATTTTGGCTCAGGTCATGATCTCAGGCTTGTGAGATTTAGCCTCATGTCGGGCTCCCCACTGGGCGTGGAGTCTCCTTAAGATTCTCTCTCTCTCCTTCTCTCTCTGCCCTTTCCACCCCCACTCGCGTGCACTCTCTCTCTCTTAAATATGTAAATAAATAAATAATAGCAATACTTATAATACAGATAAGGATTTATTAAGTACTTATTATTTGGCTGGTACTCCAAATGCTAATGCTTTGCATACGCTATTTCATTGATCCTTACAACATATGCATGAGGGGAATATTATCTCCCTGATTATATAATACACATCTATATAATATATTATATATGATGATATCATATATCATATATGACATATATGATATATCTATAATCTCCCTTATTAAATGAAGAAACTGAGGCTTAGAAGATTCAAAGGCTTTCAGCAGACTACACAGTTCTTTAAAATCTAAGTCCATCTGACTTTGGAGCCCTTGCTAACAATGATTATATTGTAGGATGTTAGGGCCTCCCTCTTTTTTTTTTTTTTTAAAGATTTTATTTATTTATTTGAGAGAGAGAGAATGAGAGACAGAGTGCACGAGAGGGAAGAGTGTCAGAAGGAGAAGCAGACCCCCCGCTGAGCAGGGAACCTGATGCGGGACTCGATCCAGGGACTCCAGGATCATGACCTGAGCCGAAGGCAGTCGCTTAACCAACTGAGCCACCCAGGCGCCCTGCTAATTCTATATTGTGGGTGGCTATCCTGTGCATTGTAAGAGGTTTGGCATCATTCCTGGCCTCCATCCACTAGATGCCACTAACATCTACCAATTTTGAAAGATATGCTAACTTTATTTATTCATTCATTCATTCATTCTTTTTTAACGATTTTATTTGAGAGCAAGACAGAGAGCACACAAGCAGAGGGAGAGGGAGAAGCAGACTCCCCTGCTGAGCAGGATCATGATCTGAGCTGAAGGCAGAAGCTTAACAACTGAGCCACCCAGGCGCCCAGGGCCCCCCTCTTCAAAAAATGTAGAGAAATATTAAAATGTGAACAGTAATCTGGCAAATACAAATAAGAAGTTAACTCTCAAACTTAACAATTTATTATGCGTGTATTTTCCTCTGTCATTCCTTTCCATTTCCTATTATTTTTATGGCAATAAGAAGGGAAACTAAAGTGATACTTTGTGTTCTTCAAGTAGAAAAAAAGGAAGCAGTGGTTGAACCCATTTGGATTCCGTTCTGCTACAGCCAATACTTTACAGAAATGATGTTGTAATAGAAATGAATGTACACTTGTACTAGAGGGAAACACAGATAGTCTTTAAAGTTATTCAATTTATATTGCTACTCAGTTGTTAAAGTGTTCGTGAATGTAGCATGTATATAAATATGACACCAGTGACAGCTATAAAGATAAACCTTTTATGTTGTAACTTCTCAATTTGAGCACACAAGACTCAATTTGGGGAATAAATCATGATAACGGGTAGCTACTACATTTATATGAAAATGAATAAATGTCTTATACTATCACTTTATTAACCTATAATGAGTAGATACTTCATCATCACTGTAGGTTTTTTGAAATACCTTGGCAGAGTTGTGTTACAGATAATGCAGACTCATCTGGTTGCTAAGAAATTAGTTTTATTATCTAAGAAATTGATTGTCTCAGTACTCCATAGTAGATTGGATTGAAAGAATGTGTGGCTGACCCAACACATTAGCCAGCTATGTGACAAACCCAGTGGGAGTATGTTCAGTTATATTTGTCCTTTATCTGGGGGAGATAAGGAGGGATAAAGATAATATATAGGCAGGGAGGAGGATTAAAGGCAGTAAGAGCCCTCAGGGCACAGTGATGAGAAGCCTCCAGGAGCAAGTTCTCAGGATTCTGCCACGTAATGGATAATATGGGAATGCTTCTTGTCTTACAGGGAGAGGAGGGACCCGAAGGCAGCGCCTCACATGGCATATTGTGGGCAGCCATTTCTGCAGTTGATATGAGGGCCAACACAAGATCCTTTGGCCCCATGTTTGCCACTATGACATACACTCTTGCTTGATGGTCCCGTTATTTGGGGTTTGCCCAGAGACGAAGGCTTTAATTTCAGGAAGCTCTAAAGTGCACATATGGAGATTTGGAAATAAGATTATTCAATGAATGACCCAAGACATTCTCTGGGTTGCCATGCAACAAGGCAGCTGAGACAGTGAGTTCCCTTCCCTCCAGGGACTGGCTGCTCCCCAACTTAACTGCCAAAGAACAAGAGGGCCCAAGATCTCTAAAATCTAGCACCTAAGCACAACCAGCACCTGAGCCTAAAGCTTCCTGTGTAAGGACTCTCTCGAATTCACCCTGGTAAAAGGAAAAACAAGAGTGGGTGGCCCCTGTCCTGGAGCACAGCCCCTCGTGCACCCAGCCCACCTCTCTGCAGGATGCGGACACAATAAGGAACCCTCGCATCATTGGGTCTTCTGCCCACACATTCCAGACAGGTTTCCTTCTTTCCTAGGAAGCAAGATGCTTGGAGCCAAATTTGTGCTCCCCATACCTGCCCCAATCAAATTTACAGGACTTCAATACACATATTTTTTAAAATTTTATTTTATTATGTTATGTTAGTCACCATTCATTACATCATTAGTTTTTGATGTAGTGTTCCATGATTCATTGTTTGGGTATAACACCCAGTGCTCCATTCAATACGTGCCCTCCTTAATACCCATCACTGGGCTAACCCATCCCTCCACTCCCCCTCCCCTCTAAAACCCTCAGTTTGTTTCTCAGAGCCCATAGTCTCTCATGGTTCGTCTCCCTCTCCGATTTGCCCCCCTTCATTTTTCCCTTTCTACTATCTTCTTTTTTTTTTTTTTTTTACATATAATGTATTATTTGTTTCAGAGGTACAGGTCTGTGATTCAACAGTCTTACACAATTCACAGTGCTCACCATAGCACATACCCTCCCCAATGTCTATCATGCAGCCACCCCATCCCTCCCACCCCCACCACTCCAGCAACCCTCAGTTTGTTTCCTGAGATTAAGAATAATTCCTTATATCAGTGAGATCATATGATACTTGTCTTTCTCTGATTGACTTATTTCGCTTAGCATAATATCCTCCAGTTCCATCCACATTACTCCAAGTGGCAAGATTTTGGGTTTTTTGATGGCTGCATAATATTCCATTTTATATATATATATATATATATATATATATACCACATCTTCTTTATCCATTCATCTGTCGATGGACATCTTGGCTCTTTCCACAGTTTGGCTATTGTGGACATTGCTGCTATAAACATTGGGGTGCACATACCCCTTCAGATCACTACATTTGTATCTTCAGGGTAAATACCCAGTAGTGCAATTGCTGGGTCATAGGGTAGCTCTATTTTCAACTTTTTGAGGAACCTCCATACTGTTTTCCAGAGTGGCTGCACCAGCTTGCATTGTAGGAGGGTTCTCCTTTCTCCGCATCCCCGCCAACATGTGTCGTTTCCTGACTTGTTAATTTTAGCCATTCTGACTGGTGTGAGGTGGTATCTCATTGAGGTTTTGATTTGGATGTCCCTGATGCCAAGTGATGTTGAGCATCTTTTCTTGTGTCTGTTGGCCATTTGGATGTCTTCTTTGGAAAAATGTCTGTTCATGTCTTCTGCCCATTTCTTGATTGGATTATTTGCTCTTTGGGTGTTGAGTTTGATAAGTTCTTTATAGATTTTGGATACTAGCCCTTTATCTGATATGTCATTCGCAAATATCTTCTCCCATTCTGTCATGACACATATTTTGTATGTTTCTTCCTTCTTGTAGTCTCCCTTGTATCCTTTCCCTTTTTATCTTATAACCCTTTTTATCTTATAACTTGTTTCATCTTATAACCTGTATACATACACACACACATTTTGGAATGTGAAGGGATGAAAATTAACAAAATATAAAAGTTTCATTTTCATAGATATGTAAGAAAGAAGGATCACCCATTACATTTCTGGGGGAAGGAGAAAACCCCACTCCAACCTTCCAGGTACTTCCAGTTACATTAGGGCCTAGGGCACACAGAGGGCAAAGGGCTGCGGTGCTGGGTGCCCAGAGAATCAGAAGGACAGGGTATTCCGAGGAAGAGCCTGGTGCCCTTGAACAACATGTGAACCAGAGCCACACTGTGTTCCTTCTTGCGTTCCCACGCACAGGGGTCCCAGCACATAGTAGGTACCCAATAAAAGTTTGATAAATAAATTGAATGCCTTCTTTAGAAAAAGCCTTTGCTGTGAAATGCAAAGGAATACACTGTGGAAAGAAGCCTGGCTTCCCCTGGAGTCCCCCCCATCCCACTCACATTGAGCAAGTACACCTTGTCACCTGCAAATAGCAGCAGGCCTGGCCTTCCAGGG
Source organism: Mirounga leonina (assembly GCF_011800145.1). Classification (NCBI taxonomy): domain Eukaryota; kingdom Metazoa; phylum Chordata; class Mammalia; order Carnivora; family Phocidae; genus Mirounga; species Mirounga leonina. The sequence goes on from NW_023270451.1 coordinate 41,212,584, forward strand.
AATGACTGATTAAACGAGCAAGTTGTGTGGGTGTGAACTATTGAGCGACACGTTGGTCCAGAACTCCTTCAGCCCTCCGAAGACCCATGAGGATGATTAATTGGAGCCAACCGGCCACATCTGAATGGTTTTCCCTGTTAAATTTGCAAGTAGCTCCCGCCTCCTGTCATTGAAAACTTTAGCCAGAAGGCCTCTTTCAGGAGACATCCTGTCTGGGTTTCTGAGACTCTGAGGGAAGGCTCAGAAAACGAGCCCTGCCTCTTTGCCAGCTTCCTCCCAACACACTCAGTCTCAGCCCACTGGGGTCGGCAGAGTTCAGCTTCAGAAGTGCAGTCAGAGGGCACGACAAATCGACCACCTTTGCATAGAAACTTAGGCCGGCTGCTCCTGACATCCATCCACATCCACCCAAAGGGATCTGCGGATGACGTGAATGACATCTCCCGCTGCCCTTTCAACTGCTTTGGTACTGGGGCTCTCAGCATCCCCATCTTAAGCCATTCAGGTACACAGGACTCAGTCAGCAGTTCCAATTAGAGGTTCAGAAAAGGAATGTGTAAGACTTCTCCCAGATGGCTCTAGCATGAGAAGTGAATGGTGTGGATCTCACTAATAGATTTTTCCTGATCTCTGGCTGAGAAGCCAGACAAGCACAAAGTGCCCATTAAAGAGCAAGTGGGCCTTACAACCCCCTGCCTTTTCATCAAGACAACTTGGCCACACATCAGCTCTGGAGCCACTTTGGTTGCTGAGCTGCTAGCCCTTATTTTATCACCAACAAACAAGGCCCATAGTGAGCCAGTGAAATTATCTTTAGCCCTTGATCAGAATTGTGCTGTCCTCCCCCCCACCCCCACCAGCCATCCTCCACTTTGCAAGGATTTTTTGTGAGGCAATGCCAAGAGAAGATTTGAGCAGCCATGCCAATTAGCACTGACCTTCCACCTCAGAATGCAGAGGAACTGTGCTGTGGGCAAAGGGAAAATTGGTTTATCAGAATGGAAAACATGTTTCACAATATAAGTGGTGTCTCTTCTGGGCATTTAGTACTCACATAAGTAGAAATTTTAATCCTAGGACGAAAGAGTAGAGAGAAGAAACCCTCCAATGGTGACTCAAGACCTCTCCCTAATTTATTCACCAGGATCATGCCTCTTCAACCCTTTTGGGGGAAGAAGGGACAAAAAGGGAAAGAATATCAGTAACTATATTAACTAGCTATTCTGAATAGCAAACCCTCTAAAACACTGTAGTTTAACCAACAACCATTAATCATTTCTCCCAAGCCTAAGGCTTGGGTAAGTGGTTCTGCTGGTGGTCAGGGCTTGGTACACCTCAGCTAGAACTTGTTCATGCTTCTGCAGTTACCTGCCAGGCTGGCTGGGGGTCACTGGTCTAGAATGGCTTCCATGGGAATGACTCCACTATCTCCCATTTCGCCTCTCATATTGCAGAAGGCCAACCCAGGCTTGTCCTCATGGCAGAGGCAGGGTTCCCCAGGGAACTGAGGGCTAGACTTGGAATCTACACACCAGCACCTCCAACACACTCTCTTGGCCAAAGAAAGCCAAGCCATGTTCAATAGGTGGGGAAATAGAGTCCCCTCTTGCTGCCACGGCTCACATGGCAAAGGGCACAGATACAGAGATGGGTGGAGAACTAGGGCCATCAGTGAAATCATCTGCCATGATGGTAGAAAGCAATGAAAGAAAGAATTTGGAGAAAAGAAAGAATAGGTTCAAGGTGTCTAAAAGATTAGGCTTGCGCCTAACTCCAACTGTTCTTTCTCTTCCACCCATGCCCTCTCTTCAGCCTTCTCCTCAAGCATTGGAAGGCTTAGTGCATGTTTGTCTAGGAAAAATTTGACTAGGTCTGACGACCTGGGTTATCACCCACCCCCTCTCTGAGGATTGCTGTCGGCTTCCCTCAGGCACAAGACGTACATCTCAGCAGGCAGCTTTGAGGCCATCGAGAATCAAGATGGCTCCCAGGGCAAGGAGAGATTGCTGAGCTCCAGAGGCTACTCACCTACTTTTATGGAGAAGGGGGAGGGCGAGGAGGAGAATTTTAGTATCACCCCATAAGATGGGGCCCTTGCCTACCTGTCCCGTATCCTCATCAGCCATTTCCTCTCATGCACCCACCACGTGGTGTGCTAAACAACCTTTAGTTCCTGAAATGTGAGATGGAAACAGCTCCACATCTTTGCACACATACTCCTTCTGTCTGGAACAATCCTTCCCATCCAGACAATTCCACTTTACCCACCCAAGTTTCAGTGTGAAGGTCACACCGATAGGTGCCTCTCTTCTGGGCTTCCAAAACTCAACCCCAACCAGAGCACTCACCACCACTCTATTATAATTGTTTACTTTTCTTTCTTCCTTGTGATTTTGTCAGTTTCCTTAGAGCTGACCAAAAAATAAATAAATAAATAAACTAAAAAGTCTTTCGTCTTTATATTCCCAGGGTGAACCAAGTCTTTAGTCTCCACATTCCCAGAGCTTATTTCAGAGCCCACCACATAGAAATGCTTAATAAACCCAGCTTCACTTTATCCTTGGGGAACACTACATAGCCCTTATTTATGGAGCAAGGGCAGATTTGTTTACTTTCCCAATACCTCTGGAGCAGAGCAGACTTTTCTTATTCCAGTTTGTTTAGTTGACTTGGGCAGCTTATAACTATTTGCCTGAAGTCAACTGGCTTCCAAGTGACAAAGCAAGAACTGAAATCTCTGTCTTCCAAGTCTTAGCCCAGTGCTCTTTCTCTTTAACCCTAGGTTTAAGATGGATTTATTTAACTTTTAATGCCCTTGTCTGATTCCAGCAGAGAATTTATTCAACAGATTACGCACCAACCACATGTCAGGTACTGTTCTTCAATTTAAGAATATAGTGATGCATAAGACAGATCAAGTGAGCGTTAGATGATAAACAGTGATTATTTATTTATTCACAAATGAAATACTTAGCATTGCTATTTGCACTATTTTATATGTTTTTCATTTATAGATGAAGAAACTGAAGCCCAAAGAGGTGAAATAATTTGGCCAAGGTCACAAAACTAGAAAGTGGTCAAGTTGGAATATGAACCCAGTCTGGTTCCCGAGTCTGTATTCATAACCACTCTCCCGCAGGCTGCCGGTATAAAATGTTCTATAATGTGAGGTCATGATAAATGTTCTAAAACAAGTAAAGTAGGGTAGGAGGCAAAGGGAATAGAGGATGCTGCTTTAGACATGGTGGCCAGAGCAGCCTATCTGCAGAGGTGACACTGGAGCAGAAGCAAAGGGTGAGACTTGGAGGGGAGGAGCTTGGCAGGAAGAGGGAACAGCAGGTGCAAAAGCTCTGAGATAGGAAAGTGCTTGGTGAGCGCAAGGAACAGCAGGGAGGCCAGTGTGAACAGGGAGCAGAGGGATGGCAGATGTATTAGAGAGAAGCTCCTTTGTTTGGGCCATAATAAAGAGTTTGAATTTTATTTTAGTATGATTTGTGGGAGCTTATAGAATTACATGTGAAAACAAGAGTAAAAACAAAATCAAATAAGATTTGAAAATGGTGCAACACCAAGGGTAAAACTAGATATAAAGTGTAGACCTTACATTTTGCTTCTGAATGTAAGCCATATACTTTACTACCAGCATCAGGCTACAAATTTGAGCTTGAGTTTCCTTGTGGCCATTGCAAAAAAGGGAAATATGGACAGTTCCATGCTTCATAGTATTGAAAGATTAAAAAAAAGAAAGAAAGATGTTGTTTAGAAGCACACCTATTCCTAGTACTGAGACTTTAGGGAATTCTCTGGAATCCTGAACTGATCAAAAGGAAAGTTAATGGCTTTTGTAGCTAAACAGAGGTATTTTGTAATTTCAGTGAGATGTACAAAATTTTACTGGTTCGCCCATGGTAGAAACATTGAAACTGAACATGAAAATCTTCCTGTGTTTCTCTATATGCAGCTATTTCAGTCCACATAATTTGCCAAGACTGTATTTTGAGGCTCAGAACATGTCCATTTGATAAACTATTTGATTTAAGAAATGGTTGATTACATTGTTTAGGTCAATCTAAGGGTAGGGGGTGAGAGGCAGCATGGTCAGTCTTCTCACACTGTCATTAGGATGGTTGACAAAGAGAAACAGACCACAGAATGGCCCCCTAGAGGCCAGGCCAAGGCAAGGTGTTTCTCATTTCTGGCACATAAGAAGAGAAAGTAATTTGTTCTTTTATTGTATTCTCTTGACAATCATCACTGCATACCAATTTTTTTCCTGCTTACTAAAAAATGGAGAAAACAGGCAGATTGGTTAATGAAGCCATGAGGGGGACGTTTCTCCACGAACTTATGTGCTCGTTAATACTCATAATACCTCCTGTGCTTTGAGCACTTACTCCAGTCAGACAAATTCCAGTTTTTTCCATGCATTCCTAAGTAAAGCTCTTTACCTTCTGGAGGCAGGCACTCGATAGGATTTAATGGGACGAGGAGCCTCATAAGCCTTGGGTTGTGTGCTTTAATTAAGTCCCAGAGTTTTGATGGCATAATAGAACATTTGAAAGCCATGTAAGTTGTTCAGGCTATTCAGAAACTGCATGATGTTGTAACGCCAGAGTTCTAATGGGCCCTCGTGACTAAAGAAAGACCAGGGCTGAAGATGGAGAACCTGGGATCATGCACAGAGGTGACCACTGATGACCGCTTCAAGAAGGAGAAAGAGAAAGGAACACAGGGCCATGAGCAAACCCATACTCTTGATCCAATCCCCTTTAGTTCCCTTTTGACCCTTTGCATTGCTTGAATCTCTGGCTCCCCCTTCCTACAGCCTTGCTCTCCTCTTGGAGGAGGGGGACTGACAAAAAACACCATTGGGTTTCTTAGGAAATCATGGAGCTTTTCCTGAGAGCAATTGCAGGAGCAGGAGAGGTGGGAAAAAGACTCAGAAGGAACAGGTTGTGAGGAGGTGGGAAGTGTAGAGGACTCACCAAGAAAGTGGCAGAGATGGGAGGGAGAGAAATTGCATGGTGGTTTGAAGATGCAGAAATTCCTACACGTGTAGGCATTTCTTATCTGATCCTCATGAAACCCCTTAAAGGACAACAGGAAGGGCAGTTACGTCCATCTCCATTTTATGGCTGAGGGAGGAGACTCAAGAGTCTCAAGAAAGTGACTTCTAACCTTCCAGTTTTCTACGTGCTTCTGCAGTCCTGACCTTTCTCTTCTATAGCTCTATCTATCACAGATGTAATTACTTACTTGTGCAGTTATTTACCTGAAGTCTGTCTTCCCTGCTAGATTGTAGCTCCGTGAGGGCAGACTGGGGGTGCCGTTCACTGTCATCTTCCTAGTGAGTCCTGTTTATCACGGAATCCTCAATGTCTAGACATGTAATCAGTGGATTTGTGGATGGAGGTGCCGATGGGACCTCTTGAACAAATCCATTTCTTTAAAGAGACTTTACAACTTAAAGGCGCTTGTAAAATTGTATGAATTGAGATTCTTGGATTTTTAACATTTCCCCCAATATTTTACAAACTTAGTCTAACAACAAATCTGACACATTCTGACATCATGTAGTAGATAGTCAACAATTTTTGCTGTGGTGGAAGAGTAGTTATGTATGTGAAAAGAGTCAGAACCTGAGCGTAGGTATTCTGACTGCAAGTTCACATTCATTTTACCCTTCCCTGCTTCCCCAGTATAACCAGAACAGTGCCTGGAACATAGTAGAGGACCAGTAGATAGAATGAATCAATGAACTAGTATTACTTGCTATGGGATTAATGTCTGTGCCATGTAAAAACCGGTTGCAGGTTTGTTGTGTTTGGAGACCTACCAGTGACACTGGTGATATTTAAAGCTCCTTGTCACATAACCAAGAATGACTTTGTTTGTAGTAGAAAAATAAGAAAAATAAGGAACGGACAAAGATAATAATAAAAATGGAACCAAAGAACTGGTAAATCTTCCCTCACCAGGGCCATCGTTAACTGAAGGAGAAGACTTTTGTTATCTTTGTTTCCCTTTATGACATTAGAGAAATAAGAAAATGAATGTCTTTTTAAAATTTGCATAACATACGATGGATTATTGCGCAGCTGAAAAAAATCACTAGATTAAACTTCTGAGGCTTGCCACACTTTGCCCAGTTAGCCTGGGTTTGCCCCTACTTACTCCCTGACCTCAGTTTCCTCATCTGCAAGATGGGGATGCTGATATTTGCATTACCTGCCTCTCTGGATCAAAAGAGATGGATGTTTACTAGAAGCTGTGTTTTACCCAGCGTGGTTGCCCCCTGAAAGGATGATGTGTTACCTAAAAAGTTCTGTTGTGTCAAAGAATCATAGAAAAGGATAAATATATACTATAGATACTTTATTTTGGTCTAACACATATACCTGTACATTCACTGACCAAGCTTTACTCTAGGACATAGGCCTCTTTTTTCAGTGTGGATTTGCTGATAGGTTTTTCCTATGGTCTTTCTTGCTCAAATCCATTTTTTCTTTCTTTTTTTTGAGATTATTTATATATTTATTTATTTATTTATTTGAAAGGAGAGAGAGAGCACGCGCACATGCAAGCATGAGCAGGAAGAAGGGGCAGAGGGAGAGGGAGAAGCAGACTCCCCACCGAGCAAGGAGCCCAATGCAGAGGCTCCATCCCAAGACCACGCGATCACAACCTGAGCCGAAGGCAGACGCTTAACCGACTGAGCCACCCAGGCGCCCCTCAAATCCATTTCTTTTTTTTTTTTTTTTAAGATTTTTTTATTTATTTATTTGAGACAGAGGGAATGAGAGAGACAGAGAGCACATGAGAGGGGGGAGGGTCAGAGGGAGAAGCAGACCCCCCGCCGAGCAGGGAGCCCGACGCGGGACTCGATCCGGGGACTCCAGGATCACGACCTGAGCCGAAGGCAGTCGCTTAACCGACTGAGCCACCCAGGCGCCCATAAGTCTCTTTTTCAATGACAGCCTAGCTGGATACAGTATTATTGGCTGCATGTTTTTTAAGATTTATTTATTTATCTGAGAGAGTTAGAATGAGAGACAGAGAAAGTACATGAGAGGGGAGAGGGTTAGAGGGAGAAGCAGGCTCCCCGCCGAGCAGGGAGCCCGATGCGGGACTCGATCCCGGGACCCTGGGATCATGACCTGAGCCGAAGGCAGACGCTTAACCGACTGAGCCACCCAGGCGCCCCTCAAATCCATTTCTTTAAGGAAGTTACAACTTAAAGACCCTTGTAAACTTATATAAATTGAGACGCCTGAATTTTTAAAACGTTTTCACCAGATCCCTGGCAGTGATCTTACCCAAACTTAATTTGACAGCACAGCTATTTTTAGGAACTCACTTTATGAAATATTTCCAGTCAGCTCTATTTTTATGGAAACAATTCTCTGCTCCTTTACATTCATAGTTCATCTGCTTTAGATAAATTAATTTAAATTAGTATAAGTTCTAATACAAATTTATCAAGTACGACTGCTAAAAATAAATCTAGAAATAACTGCAACTAGGCAGCTGGTAGGAACAGAGGCTCATGGGCATTTTAGAGCAATAGCTTTCAGACTATATGAATGTACGTCCAGAGCGAGAAAGGCATTTGCTATTGCAGCCCAGTACACACACGTGCACACACACGCACACACACCCCCTCATACAAAGACAAACACACACATGCCCCTCAAACAAAACTTTCAGAAAACACAGCTTTACCCTTACAATGTGTCATGCGCTTTGGTGTTTTTTGCAATCTATTTTACTCTCCTTTTGTTTTTAAATTCTGGGTGCAAACTACTAAACCATTTTCATGTCACGCTCATGGAGCTCAGCCCGGAGTTTGCAAAGACCCTGTCCTAGAGAGTCAGTTTCTAGTCAGGAGCGTTGGGTTTGCTGTGGTTCTCAGCCAGCACCTTTTGTGGAGGGAATGGAGAGGGTCAGTGGGCCTGGCAAGCGGATGGGGTGGATATTGGTTAGGAGAGTTTCTAGTGTACATGGAAACACTTCGTAATTGTATAAGGAGCTCTGCCAGTGTGTGGGTTGAAAGCAGGCTTGGATTTCCTCTCAATCAAGGCTCCCTGGTTATTGTTCTGAATCCCCGTGCCAGATGCCCCAGTGGTCCCAGATAACAGGGCAGGGGAGGGATTTCCGAGGAGCGTACTCTCAGTACGTGGAAGCCAATCCAAAGAGACGCGGTGCGCTCTCGGCCAGGCGCTGGAGAGACCGAGGAGAGTGCGGCAGACAGAGCGCCGCCAGTGCGTGATCTGCAGTGACATGTCCCACTCCTCCTCTTGCCCACAGCGGCTCAGCAGAGTCAGACAGGATGACTGTTTGTCACATGCTGAGAGGACTGTCAGCTCTGCCGGGGCCACTAGCAGACCATTCACCTTGAAACCTGAGAACTCGTCCACCCTGATGGAAATGATCATTCAGGTGTTTGTATAGGAAAGCATGAAAGGCTCCTCTGGGGCCAGGGATGAAACCTGAAATGGAAATACTAGAAAGGAGAAAAGACAAGGACATGATCCCAGGCTGCAGTCACCCACCCAAACTAGACAGGAGTCATCCAACTTCCAGGCTGTCGGAAGAGCTCTGAAGGGTTTATCAACTTTGGGGTGCTATCCGGACCTGAGCACTTTTCACTCCCAATTTCATTGTTTGGCACTCTGAAAAGTTATGTCCTGGAAGTGTTCATTCCCATCTCAACAAGGTTTTCAACACCTGAAAAAACGTGAAACCCATCGTCAGCTGAGGCCCCCTTGCCCCTTGATATCCGGCTATGAGGGGCTGGGAACTCCATTCCACACTCTGTGGCCAGTCACGGTCTTCCTTTTACATTTCCATGAATTCTAAAGAGTTAGGGGATAGTTCTTTTGGATTTGAGGGCTTCTCCACCCAATTGTTCAGTGATGTGCATCCAGATGTGTGACCATGTTGACCCAGATGTACGACTGAGCCTTTCCTTACTCGCCACAAAAACCTGCTCACACAGGCATTTGTGAGCTGCAGATCATCAAAAGTCTCGGGGAGGCAGAAGGGGGGTTTCATTGGAGCAGGTAACCATGTACAATGAATTATTGGGTAATCTCATTCTTACTATTTTTGCCCTCTCTCCCCGACCCTTGTCTGCCACCCACCCCCAGGCATTTTTTTTTCAGGACTTCTTGATTCCATATACTGCCTACAGCCTCACATTATCTTGCAAGCCTCTCCGTGCCTTTCCACGCCCAGGAAACCTACCTATTTTTCTCTCCCTCTATTAATCAGAGCAGTTCCATTCTCTTTGACTCTTATCGCCAAACTCAGCTCTGGTCCTCACCTTGACAAATCCAAATCACACCCAGTATTCAATGGTGGAAGAAAAATAGGGCAATTGCAATAAAAAATATTTCATTTAGGAAAGGAAAAAAATAAAACAACGTACAGTGGCCACTATTGAAAACTGGTGATATCTCATGCTGGACCAGAATAGCCTGTCCTGGCTGCCCTGCCAGTGGAGTGAGCCATAGGATCAGTCAGTTTGGCTGCCCCCAGTTCTGCTGTCTTGGAAGACCCTCTCCTGTCCACTCTCTACCATGTGAGCGGATCTTGGAGAAGAGGTTCCCTTCCAGAGGCTGCATTCATTCCTATGGCAGCCCACCTCTTGTGTCTGGGGGTTTGGGACCTCTCATCTTAGGGTCTGAGCAATTACAAGCGTTTGAATGCCAAGTTCAGGTTTCTTCGGCAATTCAAGTTGCTTCGAGCAATCTATCCATTATCTTGGCTAATAATAATCAGAGCACCTAAAACAGTTGCTGATGTTCAGGCACTCTTCTGAGCTCTTTACATATATTATTTTTTTAAGATTTATTTATTTATTTTAGAGAGGAGGGAGGGGCAGAGGGAGATGGAGAAAGAATCTCAAGCAGACTCTGCTGCTGAGCACAGAGCCCAATATGGGGCTCGATTCCACGACCCTGAGATCACAACCTGAGCCCAAACTGAGTTGGATGCTCAACAGACTGCACCGCCCAGGTGCCTCTTAAGGCTTGGGCTTTGATAGGAATATGGTTTAAATCCTAAGATGTAATAAGCACATCGGCCATGAACGACTAAATTGCACTGCATTAACCAACACCTCTAAAACCTCTGTGGCTGATAACTACTAAGGTTTATTTCTTCCTCATGTTTCATGACCCTTGGTGGTCATCAGGGGCGGTTCCACATATGATCCATGCTCAGGAATCCATGCTGATAGAGAAGCCAGCACCTTGAACATTGTTGGTTTCCATGTGAGGGCAAGGAATGTTCTGGAAAATCTTGCACCAGCATTAAGTGCTCAACACTACTCAAAATCTATTGGCCAAAATAGGTAGGTCACATGGCTCCACCCAATCACAGCAGCCATAAAATTCAATTCTAACATATGTCTGGAAGGCAAAGAGCTGCAAATTTCGGGTGAGTTACCAGTGCCTACAAGACTAAAATTTGTCACCACATTGCAGGGATTACCAACTTTCTAGCTAGGAGAATGGGAAGCCTCAGGACTCCATCTTCCATCCTGACTTAACCAGTTTCATCTTTTAGGTTTAATCCCTGTGACTCCCCACATCTAGTTGTCAATATCTGCAGTATTAAGGATTATTTTGGTTGCAAATAACAGAAAAGTACTGCAAGTTGGCTTTTGAAAATATGGGATTTTTTGTTTACACTATTAAGAAATGTAAAGCTGTGTTGCACTTTGGACATACCTGGAGCCAGCAGTTCAAATGATATCTCTAGGATGCTGTCTTTCTCCACTTTTTGGGTGGGGGGGGCTTGGCTTTTCTTTACGTTGGTTCCATTCCCAAGAAGTATTTTTTATAGGGTGACAAAAATAGGCAACCACAGCCCTAGGCTTACATACTATCATTTTCGCAATCCTCACGGAGAGTGTGCACTTATTTTCCAGGAGCATTAGCAGGAGTCACTGGTCCAGCTTAGGACACATTCACATCACCTATGTGTGGCCAAGGAAATATGGTGCTCTGATGGGCATTTTTGAGTCTCATGCACCCCAAACCTAGAGGGAGGTGATTTCCACCAGGACCTTACAGGCCAAGAACAGGGGAAGAACAGTTGCTGAGAATAAAAAAAGAAATGCATGATAGGTAAAAACAATAGATATTCACTACATTTATTTGTCATTTGTATCCCCATTTTCTGGTTGAAGAAACTGAGACTTGCTATAATGTTATGTACATCCCTATTAGATGTTATGTGCATTTCTGTTTTATGGTTGAGGATGTTGAGACTTTATAAGATAAAGTAGTAAGTCTTAGATCATGCAGTGGTAGGCTTGAATTCAAACTCATCTGATTACAAATGACGTTTGATTATTTGCTGTGCTCAGTTACCTGCTCTGCATTCCTATTACTAATCTAATAACAGAAATGTATGACAAAAATGTAGCATGAGCTTTTGAATGTTTAAAGAAAAAAATTACATCTACAGTATTTCAGTATTTCTTAATATTATTTAGAAAATGTTGATGAAAAACAGGACTATATAATATGATAGGAATCCCCAAGCTATCTAAATCTTTCTACAAATAGAAAAAAAATGTTTTTTTTTTTATGTTCATGATCTCCTTTAGAAAAATTAAATGGTGATAATGAGTTAATTGATAAATACAAATTCCTTTTTAGAAAGGACACAGATTTAATATAAAATAATTGCCTCTTTATGACTGATTTATCTTAAGCCTGACTGCATTTAAATTATATCTTGCCCTTATTCAGACCTTATCTAGGGAAATAAATGAACCTTTCATTCTGGAAGGAGATAGAATGGAGAGTGCCCCATGAGGAGACAAAGAAGAAATAGTCTGAGTTCTTAAAAGATGGATTGAGATCCTTTTCTCTCCTCCTGGTTGGTGAGGAAGACATACATATCCCACTGCAATAAATCGTGAGTCACTTATAAAGCAGTCCCTTGTAATGTAGATCTATTAGGAATGCCTCCCCCATCCCCCAGAGCCCACCACCACTGTTTTGTCCATTCTGAGCCTCTTCTGGAAGGCTGATGAGCAGTTATCTCCCCCAGGGCCTATGGAAACACCATTGTGGTTGCTCTCGTTGAGACAGGGTGCAGCTTGCTGGGCTCCTAAGACTCCATTCTCATGCTGAGTATTTTCCTTTGAAATAAAATATGTGACATTCTAGACTTTGGGCCCTTCTCCCCAGGAAAATGGAAAGCAAACACTGAGACAATCCTTTAAATCCTTCAAGGCCAAATAGCTCCAACTGAGGCAGAAAGGATGGGAAGGGATGGGGGGAGGTGCAGAATGTCTCAGTTATTCTAGCTCTTTGCCTAAACAGTCCAAAGTTACAGGATAATTGCTGATGCACCACTTTGTATGTGTCAACCTAGACAAGTTTATATTTTCAGTTAGATGGGTTCACTTATCTCATACAATTACATTGTACAAAATAGAGGCTAGACAGGCAGCATTATCAAATCTGGGGACCACTTGGGTTAAATCTCTTTCCTTCCCTTTGTGATACCCTGAGTGTTTACAAATATGCCGTTTGGGGATAGGTCTCAGAAGGGCAGTAGACGGCACACCTGGGGCTGGGCAAGGAGTTGTCATAACCAACATGGCATCCATGGTGACCTTGATGGGGGCCTTTTCCACAGGATGGTGGGGGTGAAATCCTGGTTGGAGTAGACTCAAAAGAGAACGAAGGGAGCTGGAACTAACACTAAAAGTAGAGACATCTCTTTCAAGGACTTTTGCTGTAACTAGGAGCAGAGAAATCTGACCATAGCTAGAGGGTAATATGAGATCAAGAGAGTGTTCTTTGCTTTGTTTTATAGTGAGAGGGATTGTGGTAGGGTTGTATGCTGATGGGAACAATCCAGTATATAGAGAGAAGCTGATCCTTGAGTAAAAAGAGGAGATTGCTCAGAGAAAGACAAGTATCATATGATCTCACTGATATAAGGAAACAAACTGAGGGTTGCTGGAGTGGTGGGGGGTGGGAGGGATGGGGTGGCTGGGTGATAGACATTGGGAAGGGTATGTGCTATGTTGAGCGCTGTGAATCGTGTAAGACTGTTGAATCACAGACCTGTACCTCTGAAACAAATAATACATTATATGTTAAAAAAAAAAAAAAAAGAAGATAGTAGGAAGGGAAAAACGAAGGGGGGGAATCAGAGGGGGAGACGAACCATGAGAGACTATGGACTCTGAGAAACAAACTGAGGGTTTTAGAGGGGGGGGGGAGTGGGGGGATGGGTTAGCTCGGTGATGGGTATTAAGGAGGGCACGTATTGAATGGAGCACTGGGTGTTTTACCCAAACAATGAATCATGGAACATTACATCAAAAACTAATGATGTAATGTATGATGACTAACATAACATAATAAAATAAAATAGAAAAAGAGGAGATTGCTGGGCTGCATCCTTAAGTAGAAAGAAGGAATAAGACCGAGTGCACAGGTGAAGAGATCGACCTTGGACAGTTCACTCATCCTAACCAGAGGGCACATGGCACCCACAGTATAAGTGCAAGGAGATGGAAGGACATGGTGATAGTAACTAGTGAATGTTCTCTTCGGATCACTTCAATTAATTAGTGAAATAGAAGATAAGATATTTGGCTGAGATAAGGATGGGGGGGCATTGGAATTTGAGGAGGGAGGAAAAATATGAAATAGTCATCAGGTTGAATGTCAGAATGAATGACCTAGATGAACAACCCAAAGAAGCCTATTTCTGGATTGTTAAGTGATAAACTTAAACATGACCCCACAGATTAAGGCTGTCAGTGCAGACTTTGAATTCTGATTGGAATTGTCATGTGGTGATGAAATAATGCCTTATGCGCAGTGGGGGGAGGTCAACAGGTGGTGGGTTTAATCTTACAGTCTTTTAAATATTAAATAGTCTATAAAACAAAAATATTCTCAATTAAATAAAATAAAGACAATCTCCCTAGACAAAGATAGACCTGAAATAGTACTCTCTGGGAGATGCATTAAAAAAAACACAAACACGCATTTCAAGGGCTTGAGGAAAAATCATTGCAAGTTCAGAAGCCAAAAGATAACGCAGCTTCCAAAGGAAGAAACATAATCTAACTCACAATGTTGTTTAAATGCTGGGAGACAAAGCCCAGCAAGAATGTTTTTACAGTATAATTTTGGAAGTGCAAAAGGCTATAAATAAACTTTAAACAGAGTTTTTTGACCTGACTTGCACACTCACCTAGGATGGCATTCGGGTGGTATATACTCCCTGAATTTGCATACCAAATATTGTGTATATGAGTACATGCATATTTCTGGAAGTGAGCACATAAATTCTCAAAATAGATTCTGATTCCAAAAGAATGACTTCCCCCCAAAAAGGGAGTGATCTACATCAGAAAACTTGCAATATGGGCAGAATATTTTACCTCAGAATTTCTGAAATGAAAATATAGAAACAGTTTGGAATGGTAGGAAATACAATGGACCAGGAATCAAGAGTTTGGATTCTAGACTTGCACCTGATAACCTGCTTGATTAATGGATACATTTCCTCATTGCTCAGGACATCAGCTTCCTCCTCCACAAGAGAATGGAGCTAGAATACATTACCGCTAAGATCTCTTCCAATTATAACATGGTAGGATTCCATGGACATGTGCCACACTGCATGATTTTTGTTAACAAAAATGAGGGCTGTCTTTATCTAAAATAAAGACTCTGGAAGGGCTTTATGGCTCCTCCTGGATCCTCCCTTTCTTCTCTCAGTAAGTCAAAATGACAAACTATCTACTAACTAAAGAGAAATAACAAGGTAATATCTAGAGGATACCTTGGCTGAGATGGTAGTACTAAGTGACAGTTCAAACACATTTCACCCTCTCAGATGCCGACCAAGAATGGATTTCTAAATATTTACCTCTGACATAACAAAATGACAGAGGGCGCTTATTTTTCCAAGATTAAAGAAAGGTGAAGAGGCTGTGAGTAAGACTGTTTCCACAGGTGAAACATTTGAATTCCTCTTAATCTTAAGGCTTCTCCACAGAGTATAAATTATAGCAGCTTTCACTGACAGAGCAGTGAATATGATGATGGTGCACGGGTCACTGTAAATCGTCCACTGGATCATCTGTTCCTACTATCTTAAAACACATCTCAGTTGCTGTGGAAGTCAGCCTCAAAGATGGCCACCAATGATCCTTGCCTCCTCATATTCACACCTTTATGTAAGCCTCTCACATAATGCATCGGGGTTTGATTGTGTGACCAATAGTATATAGCAGAAGTGAGGCTATATGACTTTCAAGGCTAGTTCATAAAGGCATTGCAGTTTTTGCTTTGGTCTTTTATATGACTCCTACTGAAGGAAGCCACCTGCCAAGTCAGGCAGCTCTATGGAGAAACCATGTGGGGAAGAAGCGAGATGTCCTGCCAAGAGCCAGCACCAATTTACTAGTAATGTGAATAAGCCACTATAGAAGCAGATCCTCCAGCCCCAATCAAGCCTTCAGATGACTGCATCTTCACGATGTCCTGTATCTCATCAGAGACTCCAAGCCAAACCCTCCCAGCTAAGCTGCTACCAAATTCCTGACCCAGAGAAACTATGTGTGTAATTAGTGTTTATTGTATGTTAAAGCTCATGATTTTAACGGTAATTTGTTACACAGCAATAGATAACTAATATGGTTGCTTTATTTTTCTTAAAGTCTACAGCAAATAATACACATGATGAACAGAGAAACTGAAACAGGCAACAGTTTATAGTAGAAAAACTGGTTGATATCATAAGTGACAATTATAGCTCAAGCTATAGTCCTGTGTGTTCCTATGTTTCTGAATGAACAATGCTACTCCAGATTATCCAGAAACTTCCCAAAATGTGTGGTGAGAATAATATTTCTGACATATTAAACTAATGTCTTTAGCTCCTGATAATTCCTAATTCCTAGTTGCCCCAACACCCCCTCCCACACCAATTAAAACAAAAGAATTAATCACTTCATGGAAAAAGTAGAATCACCAAAAACAGGCAAATCATTGCTCAACTTGGAATTTCCAAAAATAATTTTTTAAGTTTATAGTCACATGATAATCTGAAGGCATGTGCTTGAAATGGCATGTTGTTGCAGACAACAGAAACTGAATCTAAATAAGCCAAAAACATTTATAGGAGGGATATCTGGGAGCTGATAACATCCAGAGGCAGACTGAAGGAACAGATTCAGAAATCAGGCAAGAATCAGAGTTAACCAGGAGCTTTGCATCTTTGCATGACCTAGGAGCCAGGAGTCTGCAAGAGCAAACTGGGTATCTGATCTCTCACTTTTCATCAAACTCACACCATGGCAGAACCTTGTGTCTGGTCCCATGGAGCACCTGGTCAAGAAAGGGGAAGGAGACTCTGATGTTAAGCAGCAAGCAAAAAAAAATTTGTCAACAGATACCCACCCTTTTTATTTTTGCAGGAGCCAGTCTTTGTTGTGAGAAGGAGCAAAGAATGTTCTCCTAACTCCCAAAGCTGGTTCTTTACATATCAGGGGTCAAGCCTGGTGGCATCTGATCATCAAGTTTGCTTGTGTAAATCATGGACTATAGAAGGAGGATCATACCTGTCAGGTTAGGAGAAAGAAAAAGGCTCATATGAATGAGGGAGTGGGGGCAGGGGCAGCCTATGAGAAAAGAAGACAGCCAGGAGACCAGATTTGTGTCCTCCCTTCTCTATTCCTGTACCTGGAGGACTGGAACTTCAGCAGAGGACCCTAAGATAGGCTTAAGGTCCTTCCAGAGTAGGAAGCTATATTCTTCTTTTTCCTCCAGAATAGACCCCTCCAGCTGGGTTCTCAGTAGGAACCACCAGCAGGCCTCAGGGAACCAGGAGAGGTAGGAGATCAGGCAACCGTCAGGCTCTGAGGAGCACTTGGTCACAGGTAGATACACAAGCCTCAGTCATCAAGCAACAGATTCAGCAAGTCCAAGAGAATATTGGATACATGGACTTCCCTTGCAACTATCCAAGATGACTCCTTGTGTGAGAGGAGGTAGGGAAAGCCCTTGAGAGGAGGGAGTGTATCCCCAAAGAGGCCATTATTATTATCAGAAGAGAATGATGTAGCTTGAATTGAGAAGATTGGGTATTTTCCACCATTAGCAGGAATGGAGCCTCATAAGCAAATATGTCTCTCCATTGAAGGCACCCCCATGTCACAACTCTTGGTCTTATCTCTGTGATGCTCTGAGCTTCTGCTCCTTTGCCACAACCGACCCCAGCTCTCGATGCACCACATCTTTCCAGTGGGAGCTGGAGGAGGAAAAGGACTGTGAAGGGATCTTACTTTGAAAGCTACTGCAGTGAGTGGTCCAGGTGTGATATGTCACTGCCCTCATTCATGACCTCATCTGAGGCCATAGCCAAAGAGTAACCAAACAGCAAATGTGGCTGTCTTCACAACAGCCACCTTTGCACCAACCTTCTGAGCCAAACCCCAAGCTATGCTGTTCACACACTGGGCAACCCTGAGCAAGCCTTGGCCTTGGCTTCCTCATTTTTAAAATAGGATGGAAATGATAATGGTGGGGCATGGGTGGAGGATTTTGTTTCTTTCATTTTTTTGTTTTGTTTTCTTTGGTTTTTGATCGGGGCATGAGGAAATGGGGGAGAGGATGGGACCAGATTCGATTTCCTCAAATGATTATCCAGCCATAAGATTCTAAGGCTTTACATTACAGCATTTTCTATGGGAATGCTATATCTCCAAGAGACCACTGCATAATCTATACTTCAACTAATTTGTAAACGTAACCTGAAAAATATTTAGCAAATAGACCAAAGACAAGAAAGCAACCCCTTAAACTCTAGCAGCTGATGGTTTTCACCAGTAGACCAAAGAGGACATGCTTTGGTTCTAAGCAGAGTTAACAAAAACTGTCAACTATAGAAATGAGCATGGATTTCTTCTTAATAAATGGACCCCCAGTAGCTGGTCTAATGTAATCTCACAGACCAGAAAGGCCAACAAATTGAACCCTAATTGAGTACCCCAGTGGGTGGCCCGCCCTGTCAGCTACACCCTACAATTTAGCAGCTGTAACAATGGCCAGCCAAGCTCAGCACTCATGTCACAGCCCAATGCAAACAAGCTCACAGACTGTCTGAAGCTTCTAAAGAAATAAAGACAAATGAAAATCAGCTGATGTTCAAACTAAAACAAACAAACAAAACAAAACAGAGGTGGTTGGAGAAAGAGCAAGATAAAATATTTTATCATTGGTGACTAAACACAACACTGTAGGAAAATATTTTTGCTATATCAATGGCTAGATTTAGTAGTGTGGTATCTGTTTTAACTTTTTTTTTTTTTGCCAGTTCTCCCAAAGGTAGTTTTATTTTGCTGAAAAGGCAAAGAAAGGGGTTAGAAAAATTAGCATTAATTAAACTTTATTTCCCTTGGCCATGGGCCACACAGTTCAAATAAAGTGCAGCCTCTAGCTAAGTTCCCTCACAAGCAAAATTCAGAATGCATGGTTTAATTCACGTATATTTTTGTTTCTCTGACAAGAAAACAGAGAAGAGAGGGGATAAGCACAGTTAAAGTGAGAAGGTGAACAGGAAGTATGTCTTCTGTTTGGCTTTCTTTAATTTTCTTCTTTTAGAGGAAATTAGTGGGAGAGGGAGGGCAGAGCAGGATGCAAAGTTATGTTTCAACCATATAAAAACATATGTAAGTATATAAATAAATAAATGCAATACACGTCGGTGAACAAAAGCTCCATTCTTCAGTGTAGGTCAAAACCCTTGGCGTTATCTTTAACCCCTGCCTCACACATCCCCCTAGACTGCTTTCAAAATGGATCCAGATCCAATTGCTTCTCACCACTTCACCACTACCCTACCGGTCCAAGCCACTATCATCTCTTTTGCAGGATATCTAAATAGCCTCCTAAACTAGTCTCTACATTGCTTTCCAAGAATTTGTTCCCTACTAAGTCTGATCTGGCTTCCTGCTCCCTCCATGACTTCATCTGCTGTTCTCCCCTTCACTCCTTCTGATCCAACCATGAGCTAGTCCTGAAGCATGCTAAGCATTCTGTCACCTCAAATCCTTGGCAGTTCATGCTCCCTGTGCCCAGAACGTTCTTTCCCTGGATTTTCTTCGGGGCTTGCTCCCCTATTCTTTCATGGCTCTATTGAAGGCCTCAAGTTACCAGAGAAGTCTTTCCAGACCACTCTGCATAAAATGGCAAATCTCTGTCTAGTACTCCATAGCTCTCGTGCCCAGTTTTATTTATTTTTGTCCACAGAACATACCACCACCCAACATACTTTATTTGCTTATTTATTACCAAAAATTTCTCCCATTAGAATTTATACTCCTTGAGATACTGTTTTGTTTATGCTGTATCCCCAATGCCTATGATGGTCCTTGGCATATAGTTGATGATAATAAATATCAGTTGAATAAACAGATGAGTGAATGGATAAATAACTAAATAAAATGAACACATAGGAAAGAAAGTAAAGGAAGGTATGGGAGAGTGCAGAGAAAAAGAGAATACATGACCTCCAAATACATCTCTTTAAGGTAATAGTATGGGTAAACATTTCATACGTTTCTCAGTTTTCCTAAATGTATAAAATATAGATGTATTGCTTCTGTAATGAAAACAGTTAGTATTTATCTGGAAACAATTTTGTCAAAGTTAAAATGTAGCTAATATTTGAGAACAGAAAATATAAATATAGGTTGGGCTTCTTTTAAATTAATGTTGCACAACTTTAGGAGAATGGACAAGTCAAAGAGTAGGAAGGGTTCTTGAGACGAAGGCCCAACTTGTCCCAATGGGACTGTCACCCACAGAGCTGTCCAAGCCAGACACGCAGGCTCCATGCCACCTCACCCTGCGTCCCCCAGTCACCAGTCCTGGCCATCCTCTAGAGCCATCTTCCCTGCTTCCCATTCCCACCACTGTCATCACCACAAACGTCCAGGACTCATTTTCATTCCTCACTCACATCCCACTTTAAAAGTCAATCAGATCCTCTCAATTTCTCCTCCTGCATCTTTCCTTCATCTATCTCTTCTTGTCCATCCACACTGTCATTGCCTTAGGGCAGGCAGTTCTATATTCAACTCCCTACACCTCATCCCTCCTCCTCAGGCAGCCTCCCCAGCAACCCCCTGCTGGAGGGGCTTTTCTTATTTGTTATGTTAATCACCATACATTACATCATTAGTTTTAGATGTAGTGTTCCATGATTCATTGTTTGTGCATAACACCCAGTGCTCCATGCAGAACGTGCCCTCTTTAATACCCATCACCAGGCTAACCCATCCTCCCACTCCCCTCCCCTCTAGAACCCTCAGTTTGTTTTTCAGAGTCCATTGTCTCTCATGGTTCATCTCCCCTTCTGATTTCCCCCCCTTCATTCTTCCCCTCCTGCTATCTTCTTCTTCTTTTTTAACATATAATGTATTATTTGTTTCAGAGGTAGAGGTCTGTGATTCAACAGTCTTGCACAATTCACAGCACTCACCATGGCACATACCCTCCCCCGTGTCTTTCACCCAGCCACCCCATCCCTCCCACCCCCACTGCTCCAGCAACCCTGTTTGTTTCTTGAGATCAAGAATTCCTCATATCAGTGAGGTCATATGATACATGTCTTTCTCTGATTGACTTATTTCGCTCAGCATAATACCCTCCAGTTCCATCCACGTCGTTGCAAATGGCAAGATCTCATTCCTTTTGATGGCTGCATAATATTCCATTGTATATATATACCACACCTTCTTTATCCATTCATCTGTCAATGGACATCTTGGCTCTTTCCACAGTTTGGCTATTGTGGACATTGCTGCTATAAACATCGGGGTGCGCGTACTCCTTCGGATCCCTGCATTTGTATCTTTGGGGTAAATACCCAGTAGTGCAATTGCTGGATCATATGGTAGCTCTATTTTCAACTTTTTGAGGAACCTCCCTACTGTTTTCCAGAGTGGCTGCACCAGCTTGCATTCCCACCAACAGTGCAGGAGGGTTCCCCTTTCTCCGCATCTGGAGGGGCTTTTCTAAAACACAAACTTAATCATCTTCTTCTCCATACATCTAAAATCCCCCAGCTTAGCACACAGAGCCCCTTCTGGACCTGACCCTGCCTGACCGTCTACGAGGGCCACTGCCCTTCATTCCAGCCCAGCACAACTCCAGCACTAGTGGCTTCCCCAGCTCCTGGGCTGTCTCCTGCCTCCGTGCCTTGAGCATGCCCATTTCTGTTCTTGGAATGTCAATCCTTGGCTTACTTAATGGGCACCTACCCCTTAAAACTTACCTCTCTTGCCACCTTCTCTGAAAAGTTCTCACTGGCCCCCACTGATCTAAACGCTATTCCCCTGGGTTCTCAGAGAATCGTGTGTTCTGTTTCAGTCAATGATTTACTCATTGCGATCTTACATTAGACTGTTAACCTCCTAAGGGAGGAGCCCATGTCTTAGACTGAATATTCACTTTAACATTTGACTCAGCATTTCATATCTAATAGAAATTTAATAAGTAATTGCAAGAGGAAAGGGACAGGGGAGGGAGGGAAGTCAGCTAGGTAATTAGACCGATTAGGACTATACATATGCGGAGAGAAAAGTACATAAAATCTTAAGATCATGTACACTAAGTCTCCTTCTCTGGATGTTTGCAAACCTTGGAGCTGAGATTTTTGAAGCAAATAGCATACAATTGTTAACAATAGGCAGACCATGTGGATTTCAATCTCAGTGGAACCACTTAAAAGCACATTACTTAACCAATTTGAACCTTAGTTTCCTTATCTAGTATATGAGAAGGAGAATATTGTTTCCCTGATAAAGCTGGTATGAGGTTAAATAGGATAATTCACATAAAGGGCTCAGCACGGTGCCTGGAAGCAGTAAATGTTCAATAAACATTTACTAAATATCATTAGTGATAACGATGATGATAATCATTAGGAAACAAAACACCAAAGGTTTTTAACAGAACAGTAAGAGGAAGTCCAATAATAAAACTATCCAATGTATCAAGCTGCAACCACAATCAATGGTATTTCGAAGGCCAGCCCCAAATCAAAAGCATAATATGAGGGCTCGGGGCTGCCAACTAGCTGCACTTTAGAGTATACACACCAGCAGCACAAGAACAGACAGCAGGCTGTTTAAGTTCCTCAGGATTGAACAGCAGCCTCAAAGCCATGGATCCAGAATGGTTCCACAGGATGGCAGTGGATGTGATTGAAATAAATGCTTCTAGAGTCAAACAGGATCCTGAGATTTTATAAACCAAGCCCAACAATGGTATTTTCTATAAGATTTCTCTGAGTATCTCTGAGAAGAGGATAGCAGGATTCACCCAACATTTTTAATCCTCGTGTCCCATGGTTTTCAGATCACCTCCTGAGACTTTTCAGAAATGCCCCAATTTAAGGCAAGTCCAAGGGTCTGGCATTTACCATCCCAGTTCAAAGGAGAAGAAGGAAGGCAGAGAAAAGAAAAGAATATACAGCCTCCAGATACTAGTATGGCTGAATATTTTAACGCTTTTCTCAATTTTCCTAAATGTAGAAAATAAAAGTGTGTTAATTCTGTAATCTAAGAACAGATAACATTTGTCTTAAAACAATGCTGTCAAATTTAAGATTTAGCTAAGATATGAGAGCAGAAAATGAATCAGGAAGGGTTTTTTTTGTTTTTTTTCTTGTTTGTTTGTTTTTTTAAGTCAATGTTTCACAATTTTAGGAGGAGAAATCTCCTGTGTTTGGTGAACTAACAGAAAGACAGGAGGGCCTCGTGAATGAATGCCGAGTCCCAGACAATCCCAACACAGTAGAATCAGGGCTGAGGAACACTGGCTCAGAGACACCACAGAGGTCTGTGATCCCCTCTGGGCCCTACTGCTCAGCAAGCCCCTGCTCTAGCTGTGGGCATCTGCTTGGATCTGGGGAGGGGCAGGCAGGGTCTCAGCAGACACCTCCCTGGGCAGATCTCCAGGAGAGGGCTAGGTTGGCATTGAGACCCCAGCACACCTTGACTCTTTCCCTACCTCAGCCCACACAGCCTCCAGGAGGGCACCTTCTGATGGCCTGAGTCAGGCTTCTCCGGGGCACTGAGTTCAGGCTGAGCCAGCAAAGGCCAGACCAGCCTCTCACTTCCATCACTGTTGTGGGGCGCAAGCTCTTTCTCTTGTATTCATTTGCTTTCAAGTCTATCTGGTAACTCTGTAAGTTTCTCCCTTTCATTCCAAATTGGTTTCCTGTCATTTTTATGAGAAGGAATTTATTGGTGCTTTAAAAAAATATAAAAATGTCTTTGTGCCTAAATCTTTCCTTAACAGGTTTCTTTACAATGTTTGTTCTCTATCCTGTTTTCTGGGGTTTTTTTTTTTTGTTTTTTTCCCTTTTCTGATTCAGTGCTTCTGGGCCCAACTAAATGGAAGCAGATCTGGTAAAGGCTGGCTTGCAGGTGGGGTGGGGGCAGCCGGCCCTTGGGTGGCAGAGCCGTGAGCTACTACCCCTCACTAAGCTCTATTACTCCCTCAGCCACTTGGCAAGACTCTTCCCCCGGGCAGCCCATCGCCCTGCTTCTCTGAATAACACACACACCACGCAGGGAACCGTCACTTACACAAACAGCCGTGAGCACCTTCAGCCTGCTGTTGGGCTCCTAAGAAGGCAGATGCCCTAGAAAGGCAGGAAGGGAAGTGCATGCTCACAGTCTGAGCCTCCGTCTGCGGGCCTCACAGGTGCTTTCTCTTCAGGGAAAGGGTCAGTGGCCATCTGGAACCAGGGCTGCCCGCCCGCCTCCTAGGTAAGGGACCTGCACTTTGCCAGTGCTAAGCAAGAGGCCTGCTCTGGATCAGGGCAAGCTGTGGGTCCAACACTGGTGCTGGGCCCAGGGGAGGAGGGGGGGGCGTGTTTGAAGGGAGCAAATGCCAGTGAACACCTGTCATGTCCACTCCTCCCCTCGCAACAATATCAGAGAGAGAGGGCGCGGGGTACAGCCTGCTCCCTGGTCCCACCCCTACACCACATACTCATATTTACTGAAGGCTCCTGGAAAGAGCTGCTTAAGGTAGGCTTAAAATTATCTTGACAAATGTAGGGAAAATGCCTCCCAGAGGACTAAGTGGAAAAGACTGGTTTGCAGAATTGTACATAAAACAATTTTGACTGTAAAAAAAGGATACCCCTCCAATGTGCATGCAAAAGGCAGGAATGGATAAAGCACAATGGTTGCCTCTGTTTAGTGGACTCATCAGTGGTATTTCTTTCTCCCCTCACACATTTGCACATCTTCTAATTTTTCCACAATGAGCATTCTCACTTTTAGCACCAGAAATGTCATTAAGCCATTTGTTTAAAAATCTACTAAACACCTCTTAACAGAGTGACAATATGGGTAAGACAGGTATGTGTGTGTGTGGTTATATACATAGACACACCATGCACATATATAAATAAATGTGAATAAATGTATATGCCCATGTACATCTGTGATTCTTTTTTTTTTTTTTTAAAGATTTTTATTTATTTATTTGACAGAGACAGAGACAGCGAGAGCAGAAACACAAGCAGGGGGAGTGGGAGAGGGAGAAGCAGGCTTCCTGCTGAGCCGGGAGCCCGATGTGGGACTCGATCCCAGGACCCTGGGATCATGACCTGAGCCGAAGGCAGTCGCTCAACCAACTGAGCCACCCAGGCGCCCTACATCTGTGATTCTGTGTGTATATATGAGATGTATGTTATAACATACATATAACATACATATCATGATTGACTTCGAAGACCCACAAATACAGACAAATGACCTACTGGGAAACCCACAGAAATATGTCACACCCAGAAGGCCAACAACAACTAAGACAAAGGGACCCCCACTAGCTGTAATAGGATTTGTCTTCCATTTTCTGGGGTCAAGTGACTGTTGCAAAATAATCCATTTATTTTTTGTAAAGATGGCCACCTTTGACAGGATAAGATGGGGAAGTCCCTGCCTGGAGCAGAAGCGGGGTGCCACACTGGTGACAGCGACCTTAATTGATATTTCTGCCCAGGGGTAGCTTCTCTCTCTTTCTCCTCCCAAGTGAGGAACTGTGCTTTACAGGAACGGGGCAGGGCAAGCCTGGGGCAGATACAAAAGACCTTGTGTGCTCTCTTGGCATGGCTGCCCTTCCCGGCCTATTCTGCCAGTCATGGGCCACTGCGCCCTCTAACATTGCCCCCCATGCTGTCGGCCTCCAGCGTCTTCCATGGGAAAGAGCCTT
The DNA here is from genome assembly GCF_011800145.1 of Mirounga leonina. NCBI lineage: Eukaryota > Metazoa > Chordata > Mammalia > Carnivora > Phocidae > Mirounga > Mirounga leonina. The sequence continues at coordinate 41,237,879 of NW_023270451.1, forward strand.
TGGAATGCCTCGGCCGGAGCTCAAACACTCATCCTCCATACCTGAGAGTTCTCAGGGCAGCACCTCTGTGCATGTCCTGCTCTCACACTGAGGGCTCTGTGTAGAGCGGGGCAGAACCTATAAGAGATGAAGGGCTTTGGGGTGCATGGGTGGCTCAGTCAGTTGAGCGTTCAACTCTCGATTTCGGCTCAGGTCGTGATCTCAGGGTTGTGAGATCAAGCCCCACATAAGGGTCTGTGCTCAGAGGGGAGTCTACTTGAGATCCTCTCTCTCCCTCTCCCTTTGACCCTTCCCCTGCTCACGCTCTCTCTCTCTCTCTCTCAAATAAATAAATCTTCAAAAAAGAGAGAGAGAGCTGAAGGGTTTCATTATGTATAACCTAACCCTCAAAGACATGGAAGATTGGGTCCCAGAGGGAAAGGGAAAATCTAGATATCTGAATTTTCTCCCTGGAATTTCTGCATCCCTTTGGAGTTCTTAAAATTTGATCCCAACTTCGGTATTACCCATGAGGGAATGGCACTCTTCCTTAAATGACATGTCAAACACTCATTCCAAATATTTTCTTTAGAGAGCTTTTGTTATTTTTCTACAAGGTTAGTCCTTGTAGGATAATGTGTGTGTGTGTGTGTGTGTGTGTGTGTATGTCTATAGTTAAGGAAAAGAGTTGGTCATTCCAACAACTCACTGGCAGCATGGAGGCTTGCAGCAGGTGCTGGATGATATCTGGAAGACTTTTAGCCCATCTGTCTGTTCTGTCATTTGTTTTGTTCATTCAGAACATGTGATTCAAAGATTGGTTGTACTAGATGCATAGTGAGCTTGGAAATCAAAGTTACAGTCAAAAGATATGTTTACTTTCTGCCGTATGAAGTACTATAGCTCTTTGTTACTACCACAATAATTCATTATAAATATTTCAATTAAAAAAAAATAAGTACTGGACCTTCTGGCCAAAATTTAAATCAGAGCAGGCCCAGTGAAAAGTCTTTGTCAGGACTTTAGGTAATAAAAGAGAGTAACCCAATTTCATCTAGCTTACAGCAGAGAGTCTGTCAGTTCCCAGAACTGGGGAGTCTACGGTTATGGGATTTAAAAAGTCAGGTTCTGCTGGATCCAGGGACTTGGATGACATTCAAGGTCAGTCGTCAGTCTCTTTCTCTCTCTCTCTTTCTTCCTGTGGCTCTTTCTCTACAGATGGAAAGATAGTCCAGGCAGCTCAAAGACCATATCCTTATAGCTATGATTCCAAATTGAAGAGACATACACATGGTCTCTCAGCATCTATGTAGAAAGTCTCAAGAAAGATGGCCATTTCAAAGCCAATCACTCTGGCTTGGGAAGAGAGGACTTGGACTGGCCCATCAGGATCACATGCCCCCTCTGCACTGGGGGGCACATGGAGTGCCTGTGGGTGGGGAGCTGTGCAGGGGGACACAACCCTGGTACTTGTAGATCTATCAGGTCCCATGGAATAGGGGAAGCATGGTTCTCTAAAGTAAAGAGTGATGTGTGCTTACCTGAAGGAGGGAAAGGAATACCAGATGGACAAATGATTTCTCAAAGCATCACTCTAAAGTGTGCCTGAAAAGGAATCAACCCTGTTTGACATACTTTTAGGAAACTAAAAATGAGAACAGAGAAAAAACTAAGATTATTGGACAACATTGAATAGAATATTATTAAGGACATATATTGACTCAAGAGAGTTTGCTTCAAAAATACCTTCACAGTGAAAATCCTGGGATGATGGTATCTTGATTAAAATGTTTATTTTCATAAAACAGAATCCAAACAGCCTCAGAGTCAAAACAACTTTTCCTGGAACTGAGGTATTTTTCCCCAAAAGAAGTCCAAATTTAATTAAGATGGGATAAACAGCATCTGGACATTCCTGATCTTATATCTTGACATAATTTAGCCTCAGAGGCAGTCATATTTTCTTAGAAGATGATCCTTCCTTTCCTTCTGCTGGGCTTTGTCCTTGGGTAGGGGAGAGGGGAGAGGTTGCTAGAATTCGTCCCACACCATTCACCATCACACATCTTCTTAAGGGAGCTCTGCTGGAAGCAGAGAGAAACCCAGTACTTCACGAAGCTATTCGAAAGGTTCTTCAAAGTCATAGGGCTCTGAAGGGGAGTGTCTGTCACCAACTGACTCTGGCTGCCCTGCTTTACACAGTTTTATGACTTCTAGTCTATTCCCATCAGTTATCCTATTTTATGGCTGCAAATAAGATAAATTGCGATCTCTCTCTCTCTCAATCTCTCCCTCCCTCCCTCCATTAGGGTCACAGATTAGAGGACGCACTGCTCATCTGTAAATTAAAATAGATCATTCCGCAGTCCCACCCTCTCTCAGACCTCTTGTAACCTCACCCCCCAGTAACAACTTCTGCAGGCAGAATATGGACCCCAGAGCCTGTCTCAGAGGACAAGAGACTAAGTTGGTGCCAGTACCAAAGTGGGTTTAGCAAAGCTGTGTCCTTCAGAGATCCGATCACGCCTCTGTGACGAGACCCGCCTCCCTTCCGGGCCTGTGTGGGCAATCTCCTCAGGTTTAGAGTCCCTCAGCCGTGTGACTTAGACAAGTCACTCCACCTCTCGGGGATCACTGATAACATGAACAGAACAGACTAGGTGACTTCAGTGGCCCTTACAGTTCTGACGCCCTGACTCCATATCCCACCACCACGATTTAGGGGAGTTCTGTGCAACCATAACTCTTTCTGGTGTCTCTCAGATAATGGCCCGCCCTAACCTCACTCCGCCAAAGGGTATGTCTGCAATAGCAGGAACAAAAGCAAGGACAGACAGGGGGACGGGCAGCAGCTATATTCAGATTAAAATTGGTAAGGTTAAGTCAGTAACATCCTTAATAACATGGCCATTTCTTTCTCCTTCTCCCCTCTGGGATTAAAGCTTGTGTGCTGACTGTTGAAAAATCAGTCATTAACGGCCAGGAAATGACTTCCCCATCCATCAGAACACTGCTCAGCCATGTTTCAGCTTTTCCCCCCTTTCCCTGTGTAATTATTCTCATCCACCACTGATTACAGTTTATAATAGCCATAATTCTCTCCGAATCAATCATTACTTTACTTTACCATGAGGTTACTGGTAGAAGCATGAGGGAATGCAGTACCCCCGGCTGGGTTTTATTTTTTGGAAATTGCCTGCTTTTGTCTGGATCTCATTTAACCAGCTGGATGTTCAAAGAAAAGCTAAGATTTTAATTCAAAGGCATTTTTTTTTTCTACTTGACCTTAACTCTTCTTCTTCTTCTTCTTTTTTTTTTAAGAGGAAATGATGGCTGGTTAAATAAGGCTGATATTGTACAAAATCTGGCAGTGTTGTTGTTTGGAGTGATTGGTAGGGGACACGGTGGGGATTCTTGTCAGGAATTCATGTGCTTCTTTGGCATTTCACCCACTTGAGTGCTGTTCAGGCTGTCCATCCTGCATGAGTTCCTGAAATGTTCAAGAACTGTCTGTTCCCTCCAAGGAATAATTGAAGCCAACATTCCTATTGGGAGGAAACAAAGTTTTTTTTTTCTTATACATTCTGGGAGGTATGATAATCAGTCATTTACACCTTAGTGAGAATTTAAGGCAATTCAGTTTTATTCAGTATTTACCAGACTTATTATGTTCAATATACAGAGCCAGTGCTTTGGTGAGTTCAAAAAAAATGAATATGATCTAGTCCTTGCATTCTGGAGCTCACATGGTGGCTAGAAGTGGTAGGAAGATAGACATATAAATAATCATTTCAGTACTCATCATGTGTACCTTGGATTTGGGGGGTACAAAATGCAGCAGGAGAATGAGAAAAAGAGGCTATTTATACACTAAGGATCTTAGAATTTCTAGAGGAAATGTGATTGGAGCTGAACCTTGGCAGAGGGCAAGGACTTGAACAAGCAGTCATTCCAGGAGAGGACAGCAGAAATTAATCATAAAGGGCTGGTAAGGGAAGAGAGGAAGGAGGAGACCAAGGCCTGACAGGAAAGGCATGAAAAGGTGGAATGACCTAGGGCCATGGGGTGGTGTAACCTGGGCCATGGGAGTTGCCCAATGGCTGGCTGGAGCATCAGGTAACCCCCAAGAAAGCTCTGGAAAACCATCCAGGCTCCTTTCAGAGAGATCTAGAAATACTTGCCGTGGCAGCGTTAGCAAACACAAGAAGATAGTACAAGACATCACATAATCCGAGATATGTTATTAGAAATGTGACCTCATGGCTCGTGAAATTTGGGACCTGCTGGTTATAATAATGAAAGGAATAATTTTACACTCACCAAAAAAAAAAAAAAAAAAAAGGTCTCTCAAGCCCAGATAAAACCAGGTTGAAGTTGAAGCTCTAACAGAAGACATTTTACTTAGAGATTTTTAAAATATTAGCATAGTGTGCTGGATCAGCATCAACAGCAAATGTTTTCAGAGCTATTTGCACGAAGGAAGGGTTGTATCTGTGGTAGGAATGGGGACATCACTTTTGCCCTGGCATCCCTCCTTACTAGCACATGGTTGGTCTATTAGGGAGACCCATGAACTCTCACAGAGCCCCTTTTACCCTCATTTACCATATTTGCCATATGTAGGAGCCATGACATAATTTATGCACCAAAAGCCCAGGGGTCTACAGTCTGGGGGAAAGTATTCCAGGTAGCTGCTAATCTGGAAGTTATTTTCTTTCCCTAAACGGCCAGGGTGGTCCATATCAGTGGTTTCCAGCTTTCTTATTTCATGGGCCAGGAAAATTATTTTTTTTTACATTGAGTGGTAATGGGGGGAAACGTGGGTTTGCCTATTTATTCTTTTGCCAAGTCAGGGCATAAAATATAACCACTTTCAGCTCCTCTATTGTTTCCACACACACAAAGCACATCTTGATACCAAAAACATAAGTAAACCATAATCTCAGCATAGAGGACAGTCCTTTCAATTGAAAGCTTTATTGAAGAAAACTTTCTTTGTTGTCCTTACCTTTCTCATTTTGCAACAGAAGGCTCAAAGATGCATCTTTGGAGGGCATGGCGCCCAGGAGAAGTTTTGATCTTTATGAGCCCTCTCTCATGCTGCTAGAAGATAGCTCAGAGAGATGATTCTGGGGGTCATTTCACTGGACACACGTTGGGAGAAAGGAAAGGGACAGCCTTATTTTTCGACATTGTCCAAATTGATCAGGAAGCAAATCAGGACCCAGTGTTAACTCACAATGTGATGTTTGCGAACAGCAGGAGACAGAGGCTGAGAAGTCTGTCTTCTCAGCTAATATATCAGCTTTGCTGTGGAAGGATGCCCATTCTGCTAGGCTTTTTTGTGGTCAAGGGCTTGTTGTGCATAGAAGGCTGGCCAAGAATGCACGATTAGGAAAAGAATGTGTTAAAAGGGTGGAACAGAACCTGGCCAAAAGCATCTCCTTTTTAAGTCACTCTTGGCTAAGGTCTTCATTAATTCCCAGTGTGAGGGCAGAGAGAAAGAAAGGATTGATGGCTAATAAGACTTACTACTGAATCCCGACTATGCGCCTACTGCATACTACACATGTGCGAATGCCGAATACCGGCTCTGCTCCATGCAAAACCCTTCACAGCTACACCACCTTATTTAATCCTCAAGACAAGTTTATGAAATAGGTGTTCGATGCAACTTTTTTTTAGTTGGTGAAAGCAGGACTAAGAGAGGTTAGGTTCTTGGCCTCTGATTACAGAGGTGGGAGCGACACTCATGTTTTCCTGTGCCGAGAGCCCACTCTGGCCGCTGCGCCGAGACCCTTCCTGCAGGATTGGCGCTTGGTTTGTGTAATCGCCTCCCTACACTTGTGCATGGCCTGCAGTCCTACACTTAACACACTGGTTCTGGTGCGTTCCATCATATGGCTTTTCTAAGTCTTGATGAATCCTTTGTCGTTTTTGTACATGTCTCCAGACATTGTTAAGGGATAAGCCTGAGTAAATCAGATACAGACGGGGGTCTGGCATCAAGGAGGCCGTCCAGGTAAGCAAGCGGGGGTCCTCCCTGCACCCATCTGACCAGAGCGCCCTCACTCTCAGGACTGGACGGCTACTGATTTCAGGGGTTTTCAGAAAGCTTCCCCAGTCTCACAGGCTCTAGTCCCCATCTGCCACATCTACGGGGTTGGATGCAAATTCCCAGGAACATGAATCACCTGCTTTTCTCTAGGGTTTTCCTCCATCTTTGGCCCCAAATATTTCACAGCAGCAGTGCCAGAAAGAAGTCCTGGGAGAGAGGAAAGCTTGCATATTAATTCCAGTGGCGACGTAATGAGAATTTCATTCACTTACTTTGAATTCCCTCGTGTCCCCCATCCTCCCCTTGGTTCATTAACTCTCCATACCTTGCCCGGCTGCTGAATCTCAAGAGAACAAATGCACTCTCGGTTCCTCCAGCAGTTTGCCTGGCTGGTCCTCTCCTCCCTGTATTTCCCCCAGGACTTCACTCACACACACAGCTGCAGCTGCCCCTCACAGAGGTCTTCATCCAGCACAGAGTGTGCATTCCCCCTCTCCAGGAGAGGACAGCCTCCTTAGTGTGAGGCTTACGCCTAGGTTCTGCCATCTGATCAGGCTGTGCTGGCCTTCTCTTCTCTGATATTGGGGGGGTTCAGCCCTTAGTTCTCAACCCCCACCCTGCCCCAGCACAACAAACATACTCATTTATTTCAGAGAGGGACCTCACTCAGTTGTGGTCAACATGTGATAAAATGCTTTTCTGTAGTCTGAGTCTACAATTCCAGACAAAGATTTAGGAGTATGAGAACTTGTGCAGGGACAGGGAGGGGGTTTGTGGTTTGGGGAGAAAGTGTAAACTAGACTCTATAATCCATCCAACATGGATTAAAAAGCTGACAGTTTCATTCTCAATTTAGATGAAGAGGCAAACATGCTTTCACACTAGAAAAAATCTCATTTAATCCCTGCTAACCACTTCTGTCAGAGGCCCGTGTGTGTGTGTGTGTGTGTGAGAGAGAGAGAGAGAGAGAGAGAGAGAGAGCACACACGTGCGCACAGGCGTTAACTGGCCCCATAAACTAGGAAATGTAGAGGGAGGCACTGCTCCTCCCTATCCTGTAGATCTGTCTGGCTGCTTGAAGGTGGCTGCAGGGCTGAATAGACTCTTCAGGCTTTTCGAGGGGCAGGGCTGACGTCATGAGCATGCGCACTGGACCCCACACCTGAAAGGACTCTGTGCTTGGTAATATTCTGCTGTTGCTGTCCCAAAATACTCAACAACTTATAACAAGGGACCTGCATTTCTGTTTAGCACTAGGCCCCATAAATTATGCAGCTGATCTTATTGAGAAGTATATCATAGATAGAACAATGGCTGAAAACACAAAATACAAATGAGTTATGTGATCTTGGGTCCATCCCTTCACCCCTCTCAGCCTTAGCTGGGCTCACATTTGGTGGTTCTCAACTCTGGCTGTACCTTCAAATCACCAGAGGAGCTTTGGAGAAATATCAATGTACTAGAATCCATTTGGAAAGGGGACTGGCATTAGAATTGTTTTGAAGTTTCATTTGAAGTTCTGCAGGTGATTCTGATGCAAAATTATTGCTGAAAATACAAGCCTAGACAATCTAAGTTCTGTTTTCTGTGATCATGTGTTCATTTCCCTTGGTACCTGTTCAAATTCCCATTACTGCTGTATTCCATAGTATAATCATGCTTGTTTTAATTTAAAACTAACATTTTGGGGCACCTGGGTGGCTCAGTAGGTTAGATGTCTGCCTTCGGCTCAAGTTGTGGTCCTGGGGTCCTGGGATTAAGCCCCGCGTCAGGCTCCCTCCTCTGCGGGGAGCCTGCTTCTCCCTCTCCCTCTGCCTGCCGCTTGGCCTGCTCTCTCTCTTTCTCTCTGCCAAATAAATAAGTAAATAAAATCTTTTAAAAAATTTAAAGCTAACATTTTAAATTTATTATCTAGTAAAAGGACACTCCAGGAAGATGCACCATATTTAATTTGTGTATAACTCATGGCTTTGCACCCTCAGATGTGTAGTAGCCCACTTTGAGAGGCCCAGGACTAGACTGATGATGGTCTTTAAGGACCCTTATTTCTTCAATATTCTTGGTGCCTATGATCTGTCTTCCATAGATCTTTCCACCATATTCATGTGAGAAATGAATTCCTTATGGCCATACTCATGTGAGAAATGAATTCCTTAGATGTGTGTATCCTTTCCTGCTAACATCACTAACCCTGGGCCTTCAAGGAAGTTCAATGTGTATACTAAAGGTCAAAGTCAAAACAGGGAGTGATTGGTGTAGGCCCAAGGAAAGAATCTGAATTCTCAACTGTTCCAACAAGTTAACAAAAGAGTCTTACCCGTAGTCACATTGGGAAACATCAATACTATTGAGTAGTTGATACCAACTTAGATCTCTTAGAGCAACCATGGTATTACTCTAGACAAAAACATGGCAAATGGAAGTTTTTCTCTCCTGCTCTTCAGAATCCCTAAAAGTGACCAATATGCTCAGAGAGTATTCTGCCAGCTTAATCAGGCCTGCCCCCTTGGGGGTTAGTACATTACATGCCCCAAACCATCTTTCTTCTCTCATATAGCTGCCCTTGGAATAGGATTTGATAAACTAATTTTCACTAAAGTGTCAATGACTGATGCCATGTACTTAGTTCTTTCCAAGTGTAGTATATTACAACAGGGCTGCATTTCCTTAATCCAAAAGAATAAGGCTTTAAGGTAGAATTTTAGGCATGACTGGCAAGCAAGGAAGGGTATAGTTAGATCTAGACCAGGCTTCCTGGACCTCCTCAAATAACATAGCTCCTCTGGCAGCTGGCCATATGTTTGTCATTTAAGCAACAAATAATGCTATCATCAAGCAAGTCTTTGAATGTATGAAAGCATGTATTTAAAAAATCAACCAACCAAATAAATGAAAAACCCAAGGATATCATTTGAATTCCTACTCAAATTGCTCAAAGATGGGAAGATGAATTAAGGGTGCTCAGGAAAACCTGGCAGATAAACAAGGAGTTTAACATTAACACTGTGAAAATGAGTGAAGAAGGAAAGGGTGGATTGCAGTTAAGAAGGATCTAAGCATAAAAGGCAAATCTCTGGCATTCCCCAAACACTTTGGATCCAAGAAACCAGCTAAGGGAGATAAGTGAAAGATTTAATAGAGAAAGCAGCCAAGGAGCCAGGAGGAAAGGAAGTAGGTGCTAACATGCTGTGCACCCTCCCCCTCACCAGACCCTGGATACTACTACACACATATGTCTGCCCAAAGGGAGCTCCTTTTTCTCCTATGTCCATCTGGAGGGAATGGTGCTTTCTGATTGGTCTATCAGAAGAACACTCTCCTAATTTTCACCAAGATTTCCTATAGGCCAGCAGCAACCCTGGAACCAATCCCAGTTAACCTGTGGTCTGTATGCAGAAAATTTAAAAGCAAGAATAGCCACAGGAAGCAGAATGTCACAAAAATTCAGACGTAGACCCAACAAGGAAGGCATTAAAAAAAAAAAAAAAAAAAAGCAAGCAAGCAAGCAAAGGAATTGAGATTGGTAGAAGAAACACATTTAATGGAGTCTGAAATGTTTTCACCAGGTCAACCCTGCCTGGAAGAAACGAAAAAGAACTGAGGCGACCGACCTAGCTTCCCTTCCTGCCAGGACTGACCTATAATTTGGGAACAACATAAAAGGCCCGTGCAGAGCTCAAGGCAGTGCCTCTTGAAATCTACAGGCCAAAGAAGTTGCCCTTTTTTATTTTGCTAATTTAATGTGAAAGTGAGATAGGCTCCTTTGCAGCTTTGACAGCGAGCTTTCTGGGAAGGTGTCTAATATTGGACATAAAATGGAGACATGAATCGATGAGACTCATTAATATTCATAGACAGCAGATTAAGGTTGGTGGGAAAAATTATTTATGAAACCGGGGTATTGTCTTCCTCTCACCAAAAGGATTTTGTTTGGAGAGAATTGCAACCGAGTGACAGGGCTATAGACAGATTAGGTATGAATTTGCAGATTTCTTGGTTTATCTCCCAAGGAAAAGAATCTGAAGCATTTGCAAGCAAAAAATGTGCTGGGCTGAGAGCAGTAAATGCTTCAGCATTGGGCGCCGGTAGGTGTAATGAGGTTCAGACACCGCGGGCATGATGGAAAGTACTTGGAAGGGAACGGAAGAATGGATTGAGAGTGTGGTTATGTAACAAAGGAACAGGCTGAAAGCAGAACAGGGCTCAGCTGATGGCAAGAAAGGTGGGGGGATGAAACATAGCATGTTCCTTTTTTATTATGCATGTGGGGGATGGGTGATAGCACAAACCTGAATAATATAATATGTAATTTACACTCTTTTCTCACATTAAATATGTATTTGTTGTGCCGTGAGAAGCCTTTGTGTTGTATCTGACTGTAGTTAGTATACGCTGTTTTATAATCTAATAAAGACAAGAGTGAAAGTCAATGAGTTAGGAAGGTGTCTCAGAACCTCAAAGAAACTGTTAACAGTACTCTTTACTTACACAGTTTGAGGATTTATTGCCAGTCCCTTATCTCCATGAGCCCTTTCCTCCTTTATCTTTCTGATCCTTTACAGGCTTGTGGAAGTAAGCAGTAGACATCTGCTGAAATTTTAAAGTGACAGGTGAAATTTCTTTTTTCCAGAATTAAGCATTGAGAGTGGCAGAGTGAGAACCTTAGAATAAGACCTTGAATTGTTCCCTAGGGCATACAGCATGCCATGGATTTTTTAAAAAGGGGTTTTCTGGGGCGCCTGGGTGGCTCAGACGGTTAAGCGTCTGCCTTCGGCTCAGGTCATGATCCCGGGGTCCTGGGATCGAGTCCCGCATCGGGCTCCCTGCTCTGCGGGGAGCCTGCTTCTCCCTCTGCTTCTCTCTCTCTCTCTCTCTGTCTCTCATGAATAAATAAATAAAATCTTAAATAAATAAATAAATAAATAAATAAATAAATAAATAAAAAGGGGTTTTCTGTTGTTTGTGCTTCTAGTCCCCTACTCATGGGCCAGCCCATCACAGTTTGATGGTTACTGTGATGTTGTAAACATAATTGGAGAAGAACAAGTGGCTGTCCACTGTAGATTGTTTACCCACAAGGCTTAAATTAAGTAAGGTCTCCAGATCAATTAAAAAAAATTTTTTTTTTAGGTGGATATGAACAGATGAAATTTAAAAATGTGTTCCCAGGAATTTGATAGGCCAGTCTTTGAGGACAGGAGACCTGGAGCCAATCTAAGCAGAGCTTTATGCAAAACAGCACAACAGAGGCTACAAAGGGGAATGAAATCAGGGTTTGAGAGCTGGAAGAATCCTCAGCCGTGATCTGCCCTAATATCTTCATTTGGAAAGTGTAGAAATGAAGACTGATAAAGAACTCAGCCAAATGGATAAACAATGCGTGGGACATCCATACAATGGAATATTATTCAGTCATCCAAAGAACGAAGCCCTGACACGTGCTACACCATGGGCGAACCCCCAAAATATTATGTGGAACAGAAGAAGCCAGACATCAAAGGTCACATATCTTATGGCTCCATTTTAGGTCATGTCCAGACTCGACAAATCCGTGGAGACAGAAAGCAGATTGGTGATTGCAGCATCCAGAGGGAGGGAACGTGGGGGGTGACTACAAACAGGATGGCGCTTCTTTGTGTGGTAATGAAAATGTTCTGACATTATAGGGTGGTAGTGGTTGCATAACCTTGTCAATATGTTAAAAATCCACTGAACTGTACACCTTAATATGGTGAATTTTATGTTCTATGAATTTAATCTCAACTTTTTTTTCAATTGAGAAAAAAAGACAAAAAGAAAAAAAGAAGAGGGGGCTTGACAAAAACATTTAGCAAGGACTGGAGCCCAGCCTCCTCATCTGAAAGGAGCATCCTTTCTATTCATAGACCCTCTTCTGGAATCATGTTTTTAGTATATAAAATTAACATACAATAACAAAGACCAACTATATCAAAATGAAATTATCAAAATATTCTTAAAAAAAAACCAAAACCCAAATGTGTGATCTAGTACCACATGCTTTTCTAGAACGGTACATTAAAGAACAGTAACTAGCAGCTGGTCTTGGCCCTATTGTCATTTCCAAGTTGTGATGAACATATGTGATTCTACACAATGTCCGCAACAACTGCAATGGGGTATGAAATCTGTGATTTCTATTAATGACAAAATCACAGATACTAATGCTGGTTTCTTGCTGACACTCAACATTAAGTTTCAGTTAGAATGTAGTGAAAACAAAAATACATGTATTTTTTCACATCCGGAATCATAGACCCTCAAATTATACATATGGGTCACTTGGGGGTTCATAGACCCTGTTAAGTATCCCTACATTGCACCACTTTGGATGGTATCCAGGAAAAAGTGCAAAGGACTCAAATATTTAATAAGCCCTTCTCGTTTAATTACCTAGGGAGGATGGTTTCCAATCTCAGCCACTGGCGAACAGCAAAAGTAACATCTAAGGAGACTTCTTGTCATTCTTTGAAGAGCGCATAATAAACTACCCGATTTAGTAGGCAGGTAAGTCCCCTAAATGCAAATAGGTTTCATTGTGTTTGTGTCAACTCTCAGGTTGTAGGGAATGCTAGGGTGCTGTCTGCAGAACAATTCTGGGGTTCTGTTTCCTGCTGGGGGTGTTGGTAAATTATGCAGTGGATTAATGTGATTATTGATGTCTGCTCCTGAGCCCAGAAAGAGGAGTGGTGACCCCCTGATCCTATTAACTCCCAACCCTAAATGCTGAGCACTTCTTCCTAGACCTGCAGCCTATCTCTTAATGCAATTGGTGCCACCAGGAGCCTGGGTTTAGCAATTCAGTCCTTAGCAATTCTACACCAAATGTGTGATGTTAACACATAAGGTAAATTAGCCATGCAGACGTTCGGCGTGGCTTTTCTTTTTAACAACAAATGCCATTGTTTATTAGCATGACAATATACTACAATGAAATGATGCTTATTAAGAAGCTATCATTTGGAGAACGATATCAACACGCGGAAGTACTTCAGAAAACATGATACTTCTTGTTTAAAATACTGTTAAGCTCTGCTTAACAGGTCCTCTCAGAACTAATAGAAACTCAGAGTGAAGCTTCCAGGCACCACCAAGAGCCAAGGTTCTGAACTACAGAGCCAGGAGGCTAAGTGCTTCCCCAAGGCTGTGACTTTCCCTCCGACGTGCCCGGGGGTCGCAACTTACCATGAAGCGGGTTTCTGGGTATCTGACCAACAGATACCCAGAAATCTGGGTATGGCTGCCCTCTAATCTTGGGTGTTGGTCCTTTGGTCCTATTGCTTTAGTTAGTGAGGGTAACAGCTACCCGACCCAGACCTGCAAGGGAAGGCAGCTTCTGGAGCTTGATTCTGTACGTTATTCTCCTCAGTACACCACACAGATGAGGCAAATGTGATGTGTATGCATATGTAAATGTGATGTGTTTGATCTATGTGTAATATATATATCGCGCGTGTGTGTGCGTGGCGCCTATCTCCATTGTCCTTCTCCCTTTGGAATTGCTTTCCCCCCACTGTTCAGGATGAGAAGGAAAAGAGCATCCAGTGAGCGGGTGGGTAGTTATCTCAATTCCCTGACCCTTAACTTTAAGTCAGTTTGACCAGACAACTTAGTTTGGCCTTCTGGCTTCTACTTAACCATTCTTCAGAGACTCTATTCCTCCAAATAACCTCATTGGCAGTGAATTTGACTCCTGATGCTTCCAAAGCTTGAAATGGTAGTGTGTTTTGAGATTGGCAGGAAGCTTTCCTCCATCCATTTCATCCCCCTCACTTGTGAGTTTGAGGCTCCTTTGATTTTTGACACTTGGACCAGCTTCACGTAAAGTGAGAGCCCCTCCTGGGAGGCAGCAGGAGAATGGAGATCCAGGGCCTTCCCCCCTTTCTCACTCATCCAGGGCAGACTGCACTAACTGAACGCAACACTCTTTCCTGCAAACCTAGGGCTGGCCTCAGAGTCCTTCTGAACATGATGGAAGCCAACAGTGGAAGTCAATGTGTAAGGGGAAACCTACTTGCCAACCTGACATTGAACCCACGTCAATGAACAGTGAAGGCATGAAGTTTGCATAACTGATCACTAGCTCATTGTGCAGTGGAAGGCTGTGTCCTCCAGCTAACGCTTGAAGTTCAATGTGTGTGCTTCTTAAGCAAGCAAGTTAGATGCTCCTGTTTAAGGGCTTCTCTTAAACCACAACAAAATATCCACCTTGTCCATTAATCTCTGTGGGAGAGCCTAACGGAGAGGATTGCTGGAGGGTGAGATGTGTCACTCCCCTGTGCACTGGGAGGTGCTCTGTTCCTCAGGCATGTCAAGCAGATCCTGGCACAGTTCAGCCCCTGTGTCCCTCTTGCTCAGTGCCCTGCCTCCTGGCCCCTGGGTTTTGCCCACCCCAGGCCCAGCGCTAGCTCTTCCATTTTCCCTAGACCTCTCGGCCTTCTCTGAGCATCATTTGCCCACCTTTGCAAGAACCGAACTCACTCCTATCTCCCTGTTATCTTTGGGAGCAAGCACAGTTTTCTAGCACACCAGGCATTGTGTTAATCATTAGTGGTGTATGATGTTTCATTATCACAAAATCCCCCTTCCCTCCATTTGCTTCTCTCTTTACAGCCTCCCTGATCATTATGTCGGCCATTGGCCATTGGAAGGTGTCCCCTTGCTTAGTAGAGATAATCCCCTTGCTGAACAGAGGTACTCATTCATACTTTTGTACCCAATAACCTTCTGTCATAGATGACTCTCCTGGAGCCAGGCTCTTCTCTCCAGTCCAAAACCATGCCTCAGCACAGTCTCCACCCCTGCACCGTTAACCTCTTGATTGTCTGATATTTCAGGCAGCAAAGGGTCAGCCCCTGCTGCTGAGAGCAAGTCAGGCAGTGGGGTCAGTCCTGTAAACTAACGGCTTCACTTAGCTGCAGCCTTGTCTTCTACACAAAAATCTTCTCTCAACGTTGTAGGCTTCTCAGGGTGGGGAAGAGAATAAGGAATTCATCCTCACCCTGTCAGCTTTCACCCAGGCAAGGAGGGAATCTGAATGGGAATCTGAATCTTAGCTTCAGTCTTCTGGAACACGGTTTAGGCTGGGGCCTCCTGAGCCTCCTAGCTAGTAAGACTGACTTGGGAATCTGAGAGTCTGTCGGTGGGGTGCAGGAAGTACAATGGTGTGCAAAGTGTGGGGTGCCACCCTCCACCCCGCCCCCCTGTCCCTGCCAGGCCAGAGAAGTAAAGTGAGCTCAAAACAATTAGCCAAAGGGATCAACTGTCTGTTTCCCAGACATGGCTTCTGGTTAAAGCTACAGCAAAGTATGAAGGTGCCAGGCACTAAGGAAAACATGGATAATCCCAAATGTTCACATTTCCTCAATTTCGAAGTTTTCATGGTGTCTTTCCCACAGCCGTTGTTCCAATAAGCAGAGGAACTGCTGGGCCATGGAAAGGGCCCTGACTTTGGAATGAGAAGACCAGGGATGCGTGCTAGCCCCTGCACTTGCTGGTGGTGTGACCTTGACCAAGTCCTGGGCAGAGCAATCTCGTGGAACCAAACTGCCCCACTGGTAAACAGGGAACCATTAGAATGTCTTGTTCTCTGTGGCGTTATGAGCTTCCAATAGCGCAAGGTAGACTTGAACGCCAGTTATGTGCTGCAGTTTGCATTACAAAAACAAGGACTTTTTCCTTTTTTCTCCATCATTCAACAGCCCATGATCCTCCCAGGAGCCCCTCTCCCCCCAGCTCTCCTGCCTTGCTGTATCCAGCATTTGCCGGGCCACCCAAGGCCCGGTAAGTGGGGTGCTCAGTGGGGTGGGGGGTGAATTCATGATGCCTCCATCTCGCCCATGCAGATGGGTAAGGCAGCTGAAATTAATGACATTCCAAGCCACTGCAGTGCTCATCTGCTTAACAATCCAATTTCTAGGACATTTTAGAAGTTGTTAGCTGACTGCCAAAAATGAGGATCATTAAAAATAGATTCACAGCTGTTCAGGAAGCCAGAGATATAATTTTACCTTCATTATGCCTTATTGCAGATGTTATTGATTTAATCTCATTGCATTTTACTGTGTAATATCAATTCACACTGTCTTTGACTTGGAAATTAGGAACTGTATTTATTCTTCGTATTCTCATAGCACCGATATGCTGAGACTGACAGCCACATGACACCAGGTTCCAAGGTGGTGGCACCATTTGGGCAAAGCCTAATTGTAGGGGTGCGGAGCTAATTCCGTGTCATTGCCCACGAGAAAAATCACCTAAAGATGGGGGTCACTGTGCCTTTTAAGAGTGGGTCTACCCACACAAATAATTTAAATAAATGAATCAAGAGAACACTTGGTTTGGCTTGCATGTCACCAAAAAAGTTGGTTCAATGAATCTTTCACTTCTCTGGCAATTCTTTTAGCCTGAAAATTTCACATTGAAAATTGCTAGAGAATTTAATCTGAAATAAATTAGTGTACATTAGGATATTGTTTTCCAAGAGGGGTTTCTCAGAACATTTGTCTTGAGATACTCTATGATTTTTTTTTTGAAAAAAGGTCTAGGGGCACCTGGGTGGCTCAGTGGGTCAAGCATCTGCCTTGAGCTCAGGTCGTGATCCCAAGGTCCTAGGATCAAGCCCCACGTCTGGCTCCCTGCTCAGGGGGAAGTCTGCTTCTCATTCTCACTCTGCCCCTTCCTCCGCTCATCCTCTCTCTCTATCATTCTCTCTGAAATAAATAAATAAAAATCTTTAAAATAAAAATTTAAATAAAAATTTAAAAAAGGTCCAGTGCTTGTTTGGCACACATATACTAAAATTGGAATGATACAGAAATTAACATGGTCCCCTGTGCAAGGATGACATGCAAATTCATGAAGCGTTCCATATTTTTATATAAATAAAATAAAATAACATAAAATAGGTCCTAAACCCAAAAAGTCTGGGAAACACTAAATGATAAGTCCTTCTATTAAGGAGTTACAGTATATGTTGGCATATTAAGGTTCCAAGCACGAAAGAAATTTGCTCACTTTGTTTAATCCAGCATTTTCCGAACTAAAGTGATGCAGAATCGTTTGTTCTCCCCACCCATTTACATCTCTGAGTGCTAGTGTGTGGAGGAATACCATTTGGGAATCACTGCTTTAGGACAGTACTGGAAGAAGGAAGGCCAGCTCATCGCTAGGAAGTCCCACACATTTGTTGACTGCCAGTATGGCCGCCATCTTGAACCTAAATGAGCCATTCCTGATTTACAAAGGTTTGGTTCATGAACTTTTTGACCTGAGTGTCTGTGGCTTCATCTCTCTCTTCCTTTCCCTATTTCACTGTCTCAGCCTCCAGACTCAGGTTCCATCCCATTCACTTCCAATTTCCAGCCTCCCCACCACCCCATCAACTCTGCCCCAAGAAAACTTGCCAAGCTCATCACTCACAGGTGCAGAGAGGTTCGGGGAGGCCCATGCCTACTCTATTTTTACTAGATTCAGCCATTTCCTCAAGTAAGTAGCTCTACACGAGTGAGAAAATTTGTTCATATGGTATGCTCCAAAGCCTATATGACATCAAGTATAAAATGATTCCAAATTTGCCCTATTTTTTTGTAACATGAACATGTTTCATGGCCTTTAGCAACTCATTTAGCCACTCTGTCTTGATGAGTGGTTGGCATAGCACACCTAAAAATGCACAAGTGTCTGTCTATATTTATAAGGGTTTAGAAAAGAGCCCCATATTGCCAACAATGGCATCTGAAAGGGTTCCATATGCACCACTTGGTTTGATGAGCTCACACTGGAGGTTTTACCAACCGCAGTGGACATCATCAAGGATGGTGTGGCCCAAGGAGTTTTACTCCCTTTCTGCCTACTACCTTGCAGACTTCCAGATGTCACTAGCTTCCAGGCTGCTGAAGGTCTGTGGGGCCCTCATACATTTATGTCTATGTCACTTTCTTTTATTTCATAGAAAATATTATCCCTTTGATCATGACGTCTAACATTTGCTACCAGGTGGCAGAGAATGTTAAGCAACTTCATTACTATCTCTCTCTAGCCCTTCCTTGCTCTTCCCCACCGCAACTTGGCTGATTTCCCTACACCCACCCAGTCCCCAGCGGTGACTTAGTATCACTTCTCAGGATGACGACCATGGGCAAATTTTGGGCAGGGTTTAGGCCCAAACCAGGGTTCAGAGCACAGACCTGATCTTACTTGGTACTTATTCCCCACAATTAGTAACTCCCCAATAACAGACATCTTGTGCCCCACCCCTGGATTGTGAGCCACACCATGCCTGGGCTTTTACTTCCCCACCTGTCCACAGTGGTGACTAGCACTGAGCTCAATGCCTACTAACTCATTGCTGGTTTAGCCTCTCCCAGCCAGTAAGGGATAGAGCCAGTGTGGGATTCAAAGTCTCTCGATAGGCAGATTCATCACACTGAACCAGTTTGTCCCGAGATGTGATTCTACAGAGCGGTCAGCTTACTCCTCTGTGGGCCGACGTCATTCTCACAGCAATTCCACTCTAGTAACATAGGTTGAAAAGCTAGCTGGGGATCATAACTGCATACATTGTTGTGCCACAGAAAATTATCCAGATTTTTTTTTTTTTAGCAATATAGCTTATGCATACAGGTTCAAGAATGGTGTTTGGGGCAGGCAGGTGGCACAGCTATATTGACAAACTCATAAGGTCATAGGTGTTCCAACTTGAAAGAGATCGTAGAGGATGTTTAGAGGAATTTCTTATTTTTGTAGTTAGGAATTTGAACTCCAAAGACTGGCACAACACAACTAATTGACTAGGTAATGCTGGAGAATTCCTTTTTACATAAACCCAAATGGGAGAATTCATTTTCCATTCCTTTACTGATACCTGTTTTTCTTTCCAGTATTTAAGTTATGTTACCTTTTAGTAGCTCTGATGTGGTTCACAATTATGTCCCTTTTGAAATCAAACTAAAGTGAAATCTCCAAAAAAACTCTGAAGAATCTGAGACAATGACAGACCACAAAGGAAAACTCAATTTGGACCCATACTTGAATGTCCTGAAAATTAATGCAAGAGCAAAATATAACTAATCTGTACACTGTACAGAAAATAGTTTTCCTTCCCCTAGCATACTTATATAAGTATATTATATAATCATATACTTATATATGACAGACCCAGACATATTAAGAAAATAATAGAAAAATAAAAATGCTTCTTTACAGGACTTAAGCTACTCCATTAACATTGCTACTAAACAAAGGAATAAAAAAATAAGAAATTAAAAACAGGCATTAAGAAAACTAGCAGAGCGGCGCCACCTAGTGTCGATAATCTGAAAAAGCATCTGCCCTTCCCTGCGCCCTCCTGTGGTAGAGTTTACCATTCTTCGTAGTCAGGAAAGCGAATTTTCTAAACATTGGTTTCTTTTCTCCGCTCCAGATGGGAGATGGGAAGAGAGAGCATCTCAACACATTTTCTTAGCAAGGTATACCTTCATTCACTATATTTAAGACAAAACTACGGAGATCCAATTTCCCGTTGATCACACAATCGTCTTCCTTTACACATGATTTCAAGTAAACTGTACTCATTACCTTTAAAATTTGAATAATCTTAAAAGATGTAAGCCCTTCAGTTACCATGACATTCTGTTCACATGAAATTTTATGAACGTCATCCCTGTATCAACATTTTAGTAACACTTCAAAGCCAAAACAAACTTTAATTTAAAAAAAACTAATTTAGAAGTGAATATGAGAGAATATGAGCCAGAAATAAGATTCATCTTCCTCTGTGCCTCGGTTTACCTATCTGTAATGTGGAAATTGTTCTGACTCCAGTCTACCTACCTTCCTTTAGGAGTGGGGAGAGTTGCCATTGATAGGATTACATGAGATTGTCCATGGATGCTATCAAAGAGTAGAAAGTATACGATTTAGACAAAACTGAGACATTTTGTTATTTTTATTAAGAGTTGAAAATTTTGGTGTTGATCTCTAACATCAGCACTGCCTGAGTGAAGGAAAGAACAGTGAATGAGAGAACTAGATGAACTTTACCAATCCCATGATTTATCCTTGGCTAAGTCATTTAAGTCTGGACTCTGTTCTCCATAGGGCCTGTTGTGGTTCTAATATCCTACAGTTAGATAATACGATTGCAATCTCCCTGCCACTGTCCCAGCACAGGCCCTCGTTACCTCTTATCTGGACTATTGCAATATCTTCCTAACACATCTCTCCCAGCTCCAATCCATCCGGGCAAGTAATCAAGGAAGACAGGTATTTCCAGCTTAAATCTTCCTGAAGTGTAAGTCCAATCATCCCATTCCCCTGCCTAAAAGCCTGAAATGGCTCCCCATGTCATTTTGCAGGGCAACCAGCCTTTATTGGCATCTACTCTGTGCCAGACAGTATAATTGGTGCTTTCCATGCCCAGTGTCATTACATTCATGCAATGACACTTTAGTTTGGCAGGACATACCCCATTTTCATGGGGGAGGAAGCTGAAGCTCCTAGTTGTTCAGGGAACTGATTCAATTCCCAGTGAAAGAATGAAGAGTCTGGAATGCAAATTCAGGTCTCTGGTTTGAAAATTTGTGGTCATTGTGAGCAGTTGAGGTGTAGACTTAGGAGCCAGAAATGCTTGGGTTGGAATCCAGGCTCTGCCAAACATGGTTACAAATTGTGTGACCTTTGGAAATTTCCTCACCTCCCTATGCCTCAGTTTCCTCATCAGTAAAATGGGTGCTTAGTGAGTGTTTTGTGTTACGATTACATTTTCTCATTGAACTAGGTATGAAGTTCCTCCCTTAACATTCAAGGGGCTTTTAACCTTTTGTTTTTTCTCCTACTACTTTCCTAAGAGTCCAATGCTGAATTGTTCCAACCCCTCCCAACCCCACCCTCACCCCCCATGCTTACAAGTGTACTGACCTCCCCCCCAAGGTCTCTGCTTTTGCTACTGCTGGTGGTCTCCCTCTTCGGGAAGTCTGTTTCCTCCTCTCTACTGACCCCTAGTGGTTAGCACAGTGATGGGCATACGGCAAGCACGAAATAAATGTTAGGTATTATCAGTATCGTGGTAATTGGTGGTATTATTAATATTCTTCAAAGCCCAATGCCAAAGCCACCTCTTTCATGAAACATTTTCCAATCCTCATGTGAGGTGTTGTCCTCTTCTGAGCTACCTGATTGTTGCCCTACCTATTACTTAGCACACTCTCAGGTGATGCTGACCAATTCAGTACTTGCCAGCCACATGTGGCTATTGCCCTTGAGATGAGGCTGGCCCGAACAGAGATCTGCTATAGGTGTAACATAGATCCATATCCAAAGACTCTGTATAAATAAAAAGAAGTGTTAAAAAGTTTCATCAGTATTTTAATTTTTAATATTTTAATTTTTATTGATTACATGTTGAAATGGTAATATTGAACATATTAGGTTAAATAAAATATATTATTAAAATTAATCTCACCTGATTCTTTTTATTTTTAATTAAAATTACATGCATGATTTCCATTATATTGCTATCAGAGAGCACTTTTCTAGGGTACAGTTATTTTTAACTATTCTGATTAGAAAATGTAGTTCAGAGTCATGGTATAAAGTTGAGAAAATATAGAAAAGCACAGGGTAGAAAAGGTGGTGTGTCTCACCACTCAGGAAGAAACACTAATGTATATGTTCTAGGATTTTTATTTATGAATATATATTTTTTGGTAAAACGTATTTTTTGACAAAGCCAAGATTATAACCTAAATGTTTGGTTGCCTACCTTTTCCATTTGTCATAGTGTAAATCTTTTCTAGTTCATTAAATCTTCTTCTACAGCTTCATTTTTAATGGCTGCGCAAGTATCCTGCTCATGGATATACCATACTTCATTAAGCCAGTCTGTGAACGTGCCAGAGATCGGCAGATGCTCACCAATCCTCCTTCCTCTTCTGGGGCACAGTGGGAGATTATGTTTCCCAGCATCCCTTGCAGTTAGTTGTGGCCACATGACCAGGTTCTGGCCAATAAAATGTGGTCAGAATGATGTAAGCCATACCCAGCCCATAACAAATCCAGGCATTCCTCTTTGCTCTCTCTCTCTCCACTCATCTGTTGGGTGAATGCAGGGGTCTAGATGAGTGCTTTGAAGTTCTGAAAGATAGTAGAACTACAAGGTAGAAGGAGTCAGGATCCCTAAACCACTATGTGGAAAGCCACCAAACAACCACCTCCAACTGTATCATGAGTGAAAAATAAACTTGATCATGTTAAACCCCTGAGATTTGGTGTTATTTGTTAGAGCAAGCTAGTGTTAATTCCCTTAACAACAAGTTTGGCCATTTGGATTACTTCTCATTTTTGTTACTATAATCCGCAGCATTAGGATAAATTCCTAGAAGTTGAATTGCAGTGTCAAAGGATATGTACATTTTTACAACTTTGGGAAACTATTGGTAAAATCCCCTTCATATTTCTTGTATTCCTTAGCAGACAGAAGCCATTTGATACATATTCACTTCAATTGCTTCTAAGTATCTTGTAGATAATAGGTATGTGTTAAATACTAAACAAATGTACATATGCCCAAAGTACATATGTAAAAGGAAATACTTTCCATATAATGACTCTAAAGTATAGATTTCAGAAACTGCATGAATTGTATAGATGCCTTTAAGAAATACAGGTTATAGAAAAATGGCAGCAAGTAAGATCAATGTGCTTGGCTGAGAACTTCTTTTAAAAAGAAGGTGTGTTCCTTTCTAATTGTCATGGTGAAGCCATAAGGAGAGTCAGCCAGTTTTGGCATATACCTCCCACACCAGGGGTTGCTGATATGCAGTTGGCCACTTGCAATTTTTTTTTTTTTTGCATCTTTTTGTTCCTCCATGGGTTCTCTGTATGAATCTCATTGCATATACCTGTGCTATGCATTTTTTTCATGTATCACAAATGGTGATTTATTTGTAACTACATTTGGTCCTTTAAGAGACATAAATATCAGATTTGGGAGGGGTGAAGTTAAGAGTAAATAATTTTTAAGATTCTTTCCAAATCTAAAATTCCACGAAAGGTTCTGCAAAGAAGTGAATTTAATTATCTAGTGCATGGGCCTACTCTGAAAGAAATCACTGACCAGTCTGGAGGCCAAATTTTAGTCTATTGGAAGTTTAGTTTTCTAGAAGCCCAAGCAGTAACAATAGCCTTTCTTTCAACCACAAACCAATGCTGTTTCTTCATGTTAAAAATCATTGAAATAACTCCAACCCCTCATTACCCAACAGTGCAAGTTTATGTGCAAAATTCTTTCAGAAGAATATGGTTTCACTTTGAGTGGAGTTGAAGTTTTCAAGTCCTCAGGCTGCTGAGAACAGCAAAAACCCAAATTCTAGTCTTCCTGTAATGAGATAATTCTCGTGCTATTGTAGTAAACACTTTTACTGAGGTCAATGAAAAAACCTACTACATTCTAAATAAATGGGTCCACCATGGCCCTTGATCTTATTTCTGGAAATTTTATTAATGGTTGAGACACAACAACCACAGAGGAATGAGAATAAAATCCTATCCTATTCTTTCTTGAAGGACATTGGAGTTATAGACAAATGGATTTGAGAACACCCCAAGATAACAAACCAGCTGCACAGTTAAAAATATTATCTTTCTATGTGATGCTAAACAACATTGCTGGGTTTGTTTTGTGTAGCTGAATTGGCCTGACTGCTCAGCTATTTAGTGTCACAAGGGCACACCTCGTTGTGGAGGATGAGGAAGGAAATGGTATCTTGTAACTAAACATTATGTCTTTTGAATGGGTCAGAAAGAGATGGGTTTTGGGGGAGCAAAGCTGCTGGCATAAGCATTTCTTTGTTTTATTTGGACCTTTTCTGTTCTTCTGTGGTTAAATGGTGTTCTTTAAACGATAAACCCGTCATCTTCTCAGACTGGCGCAATGGCAGGGCTCTAGGTGAGACATGTTATCCACCACCTTCCTTTGCAATCTCTCTCTCTTTCATACTCAGGCAAGACCAAGGCTAAGAAAGGTTCCTCTGAAGGACAAGACCCCATCAGGCCAAAGAGCAAGAGCTGAAGTGTGACGCATGAGTAAAAGGAGGCACAAGGAAGAATTATCTTATTTCCTGTGTTGACGATCCTCCACCTCCCTATCTCTCCTCCCAGAGTAGAAGTTCTATGAACCTAGGGATCTCATTCTCCAGCACCTAGCATATGGTCTGGCATATAGAGGAAGCTCACAAATATATTTTTGAAAGGTAGAGAGGTAAGAAAAAAGAGCCATGAAACTCTTCCTGGACAAAAAAAAATTTTTTTTAAAGATTTATTTATTTGAGAGAGCGAGAACGAGAGAGAGAGTACATGAGAGGGGGGAGGGTTAGAGGGAGAAGCAGGCTTCTCGCCAAGCAGGGAGCCCAATGCGGGACTTGATCCAGGGACTCCAGGATCATGACCTGAGCCGAAGGCAGTCGCTCAACCAACTGAGCCACCCTCCTGGACAAAATTTTTAAGAAATAACAAAATTGCCAGATGTCCTAACACCTGGGTGGTCAGTATTCATTGACCACCTATAATATGCCAGATGCAACACCCAAAATAGAAACAAGAGTAGAAGCAATAACAGAATAAGATTCCAGTCATTTTCTAGTCAGAAAGCAAGTTTCTAGCTTACATCAACTTATACCTGAGAAATGGATCTCAAAAAAGGGCAGAAAAATACTCTTTGACATTAAAGTAAAGCATGTGCCTTTCATTACGAGCATGCTCTCTGCTGTTTTGCATAAGTGATTTGCCCTATCTCTAAATCAATTTATGGTATGAAAACAGCTACCCAAACTCCTATCAAATGACACACTCCAAATTTTCTTTGCCATTTAGCATACATTTTAAATAATATAGGAGCATTGAGACTTTTTTAAATAAGGAAAGTGTTTCAGGGGTCCATATTGCATTGTGTTGATCATCAAGAGGATGGCTAGGCATGGCTCCTTTGGACAACTGTGGGGACAAAGAGTCAAGGGAAAGTATAATTCTTTTTTACTGTAAAGAGTTTTACCCACAAAAATCACTTGGCCTTTCTTATGGCTCATGCCATGGGTGATTCCTCCTCATTCATGGACAAGCACCCAGCACTAGGCCCTTTGTAGGTCTTCAGTAGATACAGCATTTATCAAGTTTAGCAAAATCCTCCCCCTCTGGCTTGAGCAGCTATCTCCCAGATGCTCTCTCTACCCTTGAAACAGGTTCATTGCCCTTCTCGTCTCCTTTCTTTGTCCGGGACACCTTCATTTTGGCTTTAGCTATACACGGTACTTGGGAAAATGACTGCCCTAATCATAATCTTTAAGATCTCTACAGAAAGTGTCTATAACTGGAATTTCCTCATTACTTTAATGTCCTTCTAGTCACAGCTTCATGGGCCTATTATGTGTAAATTAGAAACACATTATTCCACCAGCAAAGCTTTTCTTTCAAATGCATAGAATTTTATAACCTGTCACAATCTATTAAATTCCAAATTGTTTGTACTGAAACTGACTTTTTTCTGTAAGAAGATGTCAAAGGATCTTAATTTCAGCTAATTTTGGCAACCAAAACGAGTCTCCTCTACTTAATAGCTGGCAGTGGTCTCTGCAGTAAAATGCTTCCAGGAACAATTGGAAATTACTAAGATAATAGTGTGTTTCTTTAGATTAGAATCACCTCTGAAATGTGAAGCTTTTGCCAATTCAAAGCTCCTTTGCTGTCTTTCTAAAACTGAATTTCCTGAAAAGTTCTTAAATATTAAGAAGAGTTGATGTAAGTAGACAAGAAGACAGCAAACAGGAAAGCTAATGGACAGACTGTGAGTGACCTGTAGAAAGTTCTAGAATTTCATATGGGCTACTTCCAAATAAGGGAAAACTTGGCAGGCATGAGTTTGGAATTCTCTTTAGTTTGTTGCTCTTTTCAGAGCCCAATACTACTTTTATTACTATTGCTCTATGGTTTCATGACCATCAACTGGAGTATTTCCAGAGATGGTATGTTTTTGGGTGGGAAAAGCATCATTTCCTTCACAACCAGCTCATTAAGTGTGATGTAAACTCAGCACTGGAGTGAAGAGTTTGCCATTAGTCATCTGATCTCTACTTTGGATGTGAACTCAAATAGCTAATACCAAGGAGCTACTATGGGGTGAACCAAGGAGAACTCTGTGCTTTATGCTTGATGAGGAGTAACTAACAATAATAGCGAACGTTAATTAAATGCCAGGCATGTCAGTAAGTGCTTCATGCGTGCTAGCTTATGTAATCTGCAAACCATAAAAATAAAGAAATACAAAGCCTCTGAGGCAGATTGTACTGTTACTCCCATTTCTTTTTTAAAAAAAATTTTTATTGGTATGTTAATCACCATACATTACATCATTACTTTTGATGTAGTGTTCCATGATTCATTGTTTGTGTATAATACCCAGTGCTCCATGCAGAACATGCCCTCTTTAATACCCATCACCAGGCTAACCCATCCTCCCACCACCCTCCCCTCTAGAACCCTCAGTTTGTTTTTCAGAGTCCATCGTCTCTCATGGTTTGTCTCCCCCTCTGACTCCCCCCCCACTTCTTTCTTTCCCTCCTGCTATCTTCTTCTTCTTCTTCTTTTTTAACATATAATGTATTATTTGTTTCAGAGGTACAAATCTGTGATTCAACAGTCTTGCACAATTCACAGCACTTACCATAGCACATACCCTCCCCAATGTCTATCACCCAGCCACCTCAACCCTCCCACCCCCCACCACTCCTGCAACCCTCAGTTTGTTTCCTGAGATTAAGAATTCCTCATATCAGTGAGGTCATATGATTGACTTATTTCACTCAGCATAACACCCTCCAGTTCCATCCATGTCGTTGCAAATGGCAAGATCTCATTCCTTTTGATGGCTGCATAATATTCCATTGTATATATATACCACATCTTCTTTATCCATTCATCTGTCAATGGACATCTTGGCTCTTTCCACAGTTTGGCTATTGTGGACATTGCTGCTATAAACATCAGGGTGCACGTACCCCTTCGGATCCCTACATTTGTATCTTTGGGGTAAATACCCAGTAGTGCAATTGCTGGGTCATATGGTAGCTCTATTTTCAACTTTTTGAGGAACCTCCATACTGTTTTCCAGAGTGGCTGCACCAGCTTGCATTCCCACCAACAGTGTAGGAGAGTTCCCCTTTCTCCGCATCCCCGCCAACATCTGTCGTTTCCTGACTTGTTAATTTTAGCCATTCTGATGGGTGTGAGGTGATATCTCATCGAGGTTTTGATTTGGATTTCCCTGATGCCGAGTGATGTTGAGCACTTTTTCATGTGTCTGTTGGCCATTTGGATGTCTTCTTTGGAAAAATGTCTGTTCATGTCTTCTGCCCATTTCTTGATTGGATCATTTGTTCTTTGGGTATCATCAAGACAGTATGGTACTGGCACAAAAACAGACACATAGATCAATGGAACAGGATAGAGAGCCCAGAAATGGACCCTCAACTCTATGGTCAACTCATCTTCGACAAAGCAGGAAAGAATGTCCAATGGAAAAAAGACAGTCTCTTCAACAAATGGTGTTGGGAAAATGGGACAGCCACATGCAGAAGAATGAAACTGGACCATTTCCTTACACCACACACAAAAATAGACTCAAAGTGGTTGAAAGACCTAAATGTGAGACAGGAGTCCATCCAAATCCTAAAGGAGAACACAGGCAGCAACCTCTTCGACCTCAGCCATACCAACTTCTTCCTAGAAACATCACCAAAGGCAAGGGAAGCAAGGGCAAAAATGAACTATTGGGACTTCATCAGGATAAAAAGCTTTTGCACAGCAAAAGAAACAGTCAACAAAGCCAAAAGACAACGGACAGAATAGGAGAAGATATTTGCAAATGACATATCAGATAAAGGGCTAGTATCCAAAATCTATAAAGAACTTGTTATTCCCATTTCATGGAGAGCAACCCTAAGGCTAAAGAGGGAGAGTTAAGTTTTGAACTTAGGTCACTCTTCAAGGTTTTGTTTTAGAAAAAGTCATCAGTTTCTCCAGTATGAGATGACCTGGATCACAGAAATGTTGCAGATACTGGAGCTTTCTTGTTGGTGCTGGTAGGTCTCCTTGAATTTATGTGGCTACAGAGCATTTATTCTCCATTAAGTAGGGGTGGTACGTGTCTGAAGATATTCCTAAAGCAGGACAGGCACTGTATTCAAAACAGACATGTGATAGACAGATTCTCAAGGCATTCCAAATGACTGGCCAATTCAGTCAATTTAGGACTGAACAATTCAAACTGATGGGTTGTCTTGGCATTGTACCAACAAAATTTCAGGCAAAAAAATCAGTCAATTTCTGTGAACCCATCATTCCAACTGCTTGGCCCTGTATACCTAAACTAATTGCTGGATGTTTTTCACTTTTCTCTCATTTGTTTTTTATATTATATGATTTTCCTTGCTTAATTTTCCTATTTCTGTTTGATAAATCCTGTCTGAGTAACTCTGAGCTTCTCATTAGAACCATTTTACCAATTATGTTCATGGCAATGCCAAACGTGGGTGTACTTAATTTACGTATTGGTAGTGAAAATAATGAAATTTCACCCAAAATAATAGCATATGTTTGCCATGTTTCATGGATTATAATTCTTTTATCTGCTTTTCTCTGAATGTGGTTTGCAATAAATTTCATTCTCAGTAATAAAGTCTCCCAAATGAAATTCCCTATTTTATACTCTTTTATGTGACTTGAGACACTTGAGCAACACGTCCTTTAGAAGAGATGTAATTTGAATGCATTGCACTTGAACATAGCTGTCTTTTATTCAGGTGACCTTTGGGTTGCAATGAATAAAAATTCAGTCAAACTAGATGAAAAACAAAACGCACTTTTTCAGGAAAGTGGAAGATTTGCCAATTAATCAGAAAGCCAATTAATCAGAACATCCTTTTACAAAGTTCTAGCTCATCAAATTTCACTTTTCCATTTGTCCATTCATCTACTCACCCATTCCCTTAAGATCCACTGAGCATCTATAATGAGCCAGGCCCTGTGGACACATGAACAAGGGCTCCACGATCCTTGCTCTCGGGGAGTCTTGTCAACCCTCTCCTAATCTTCCTTCCTGCTGAGCATTTCTGTGTGTGCTATTGAAGGGTTGCTGGAAACTGGTGCAAAAGATAGGAGTGCAGTGAGGAGAAGCTGTAAAATGGAAAATCTCATTCACTCTTAAATCTATTAAAGATTAACGTTGGAAATCCAAATTGTGCATTTGGTTAAGATGAGAATATATTTCTGTGGAATGCACTACTCATTGACTTCAGGGCAAATACATTTCAAAGCTTAAAAAAAGAACTGAGCTCAGTAGTCACTGAGACAGACCTAACCATTTTCTTGGAATGATACTTAAGGCTCTAATCAAGGAAATCTCCTAACCTAGCTTCTGTTGTTAGCTTTTTCTCCTGTCCAACTGTGTGGCATCCTCACAACCACCCAGAAGGCTGGTAAAAGTCCAGATTTGTGGACTCCATCCCCAGGGTTTCTGGTTCTTGAGGTCTGGAAGGGAGATTGAGAACTTGCATTTGTAGCAAGTTCCCAGGTGACGCTGGTGCTGCTGGTCCAGGGACGAGATTTTGAGAAACATTATTATAAATAAATGTTACTCAAAATGCCAACTTCAGATGTGAACTCTTCATTGCTAGTCTGCAACAAGATGAGTACAGGAACTGAAAGAAAGCAGTGGGAATCTTTTATAATTTGACATTGCCGTGACATCCAAGTACATGATCAGTGGGCCTATCTCACTGAATAGGGTAGAGATGAGCTCCAGGCTGTCAGCTTTACATTGTGAGTCACATGTGTACAAGCTACATGCTAGATATGCACAGGGAGCCCATATTTTATTCTGTAATAGATTGAAAAGAAAAACCCAGGCTGTTCACCATATGTAGTTTGAGAAGCACCACTCTCTAAACCATCACACCATACTGCCTCATTTTTTAAAAAGTGGTTAATACACAAATGAGTCAGGGCATTCCTTCTCACACAGTTTGGGGCAGGTGGGAGGAGGAGGAGGCCACGTCTCAGCCTGGTGCCCTCTGCCTAGGGAGGCCCAGAGGAAACAGACAAGGCTGTTTTGGGTGTGACACCACACACCAGTGGAGTGGGTCAGCTCAGGGGCCAAGGAGATCAGGCTTTTTTGAGGCTGGAGGCCTGGAAAAAGAAACTGACCAGTCAGAAGTTAGGATTTCCAACCCTCTACAAGCGTGAAACTAGGTAAGAAGGAAGGTTGGATGCTTCCAGGTGAGATCACTATGGGTCCCTCAATTGCAGACAGCCAAGAAGACTCAAGACCCAGCACTGGTAATTCTTTACGGTCACAGAGTCACCTGATCCCAGGTCTGAAAAATTGACTTCATACTTGGGCTTAGCAGCTTGGGTATGACTATATCTGCGGATGGAGACCAAGAGCAATCCCCATCATGGGTGCACCCTAGGGAAAAGGGAAAACAAAAAATCATCCTTTTATCTCAGCTACTTGGGCTGGCATTTTCTTTTACCTCTTCAAACATTTTTATTAAAATTTCCAATGATCTGATTTCTGTCAGGATTCAGCTGTTCTTGGCCTTAAATTCTAGGATCCTCTTGGGCGGGCAAGACGGAAACCCATGTGATGAGGCCTCCATGATTTCAAAGCTTGATGAATGTGTCTCAAATTGACTTTGCTAACTGTCTTTTCAAATAGATCTCCTGATAGCTTTACGATTTTACTAGCAGTGATTTATTTTTTAATATTTTGCACTTCAAGCTCTGATAAATTCAGTGTTCTTTCTAAGCACTTGCACAAATTAGACTGTAGTTAGAGGAGGTTAGCATTTTTCCATGTTCAATACATCAGGGCCTGATAAGCATGCACTGCAGCTGGCTATTTGCTTTTCTAGTCCCCACTGAAGTCTGCCCTTCTCTAAAGCCCTCCTTGGCTGGAGTCACCCCAAGAAGAGACTTTCATTACCCTGTATCCAGAAGTAGCCATCAGCTTTGTTATAATGGCCTCCAGTCACTCATTTGAAAGAGTGACCTTACATCACCAGCTACCTCCCCGGGCCTTGTCCTTGGGGCCGGAAAATTAACTGCCCCAGAAATGCTGCAGACTGGCTGAGACACAGAGAGACTACCAGGCTGCTGATAAAGATGTGAGTTTCAGGATGATGACCCAGAGAAGCAGAAAGGACTGTAATGTGGGGGGTATGCACCGGTCACGGGTCAGATCTGGGCTTGATGCCTGCCGTATCATTTAGAATGCTTTTGATTACAAGTAACAGAAAAACCACGTCGAACTGAGATAAGAGCAAAGGAAATTTAGTGGCTCATATTGGTCCAAGAGGCAGAGCAGGCTTCTGAGTCGACTGTTCTAGGGGCTCAAGGACATCAGTGCCTCTTCTCTCTACCCTACTGTTTCAGTTTCGTCCTCAAACTGATTCCCTAATTCCCCTCAAGGCTGCAAGACTGGCTGGAGGTTGCCATCGGGCTTCCTCATGAGAAGCCCTCAGAAGAAGAAAAGGGAGAACTGGTTCTCACAGCCAGTGCAGGCAAAGTCAGTCACTTCAATATCATTGGCTAGGGGATATGCCCTGAACTGATTGGCTATGGTCTGGTTTACCTGAGCCAATCGCCATGCAAAAAGGATAGGACTTCTGTGGTTGGTTTAAACCAATTAGAGTCACTCATTGGAGTTAGGGGTGGAGCTGATGGCTCAAAACCGAAAGTGTGCCACACCTCAGGGGAGGAAGGCATGGCCGGAAATGGGCAACCTCCACGTGGTGATCCTGGCTCTGCTACTCTCAGCCCCTTCATCTCATTTAACCTCTCTGAGCCTCTGTCTCCTCATCTGTAAATTGAAGATTACCTTGATATCCACCTCCTTGTTGTGGTAGAGATTAGGAAAGAGAGAAGAATAATAAGGAGTTTTGCACTGTGCCCAGCAAACCGTTAAGTACCCAGTGAAAATTATGAGGGAGAACATCAATGGAAGTAGGTGCACGTTACATGCTTTCTTGGGCTGGTTTCCACCAGCACTTCCTACTTAGTGGATGCGAGTGAAATGGCTATAAAAGGACAACAAAGACTGTTCAGAGAAGACATGTATGCTGATTTATCCGGACATTATTTAGGTGGGAAAAAAACTCAATCCAGGCAGTTCTAATACATGCAGAGGGTGTCGCTTAGTGAGTTTAAGCATAATAGTAATAATGGCAGTAATAATAATATTAAAACAAAGATGAAATGAAGAAAAAAAAGAAAACAAAGACAGAAGGGGAGTAGCTGCAGTTCATCGAGCACTGCCGAGTGTTGTCCTAGGCACCCGATGTGAGTCGTGAGGCCTTGACCTTGGCTTTATTATATCTATTTGTACATGAGCAACAAAACTTTACCTAAGCTAAGGTGTTTGCCTGAAGTCAGTAGCCGTTATGTGACAAAACCTGGATGTGAACCCAAATTACTATGATTCCAAAGTTCATCTCATGTCTGTATTTCAAAACTACTTGCAAAGGAGGGTGCCCTCATTCATTCACTCCCCCACTCGGGCTTCCAGCAGCTGGCCCGGGGGCCCCTGCCATGATTGGTGTTGGGGAAAAGAAAGATGAATAGGACCCAGCAGTGCCTCCAAGAACCAGACAGTGTCCGCGTCCTGGGATTCCTGGCTTATTCGAGGAGTTCCCAGGGCAAGGTTGTCTGGAGCAGAGTTTTGCACTCTTTCTCAGTCAAATGAGAACTGTTGAATCACTAATGATGATGGAGGCACAGCGTGCTCCACGGCTTGCAAGACACAGGGGGCTGCCCTCTCCCCCCAGCTCCCTCTGCCATCTGCTGTCCTCAGTGAGACAGTTTAATCTTGAGCTATCTCAGGGCAAAGGAGGTCGAACCGTCAGAGGTCACCTTAACTCTCCATAACTCTGCTCCAAAGAAATAATTGTTTCAGAGGAAAATGGCTGTGACCAGTCAGATTCTCCTTTTTTCAGAATCTGGACTAGATGGAGAGAATGGGTCTTGGGGGTTTATATTGTTGATTCTGTTCAATTCACCCAGCTGTGTTGAGATGGCCTCTGTGCTAGGGATATGCAAATGAGTATCACAGCGCCTCTGGCCTCTGGGGTCCACAAGCTGACAGAGTAGACAGAAGCACATAGAATGTAGTACGTATTAGAATAGAATTGTCTGGCATGCCTCAGTATGACTGAACAAGTTGTTAAAATTTCGGCAAATAAGTCCAAACGGATGAACACATGCTGTCCTGACTGCCGATCCACCTGCCCCATAGTATCCATCTTCTACCTTTTCTGCCCTGACCCCTCCTCAAGGATCCTTCCCATGTAGTGGCCCCCAACTTCCCCATGATCCCCAAACTTCCCCTGCCCCAGCACCGCAGTGGCCCTATGTTTTGATTGGTCAGCATCTGAACATGCATGGAACATCTGTTGCGGCCTTTGATGTCTGGCCACACTTCAGCCATGCTCCCCAGAACTTTCCCCAAGTCTTGTCCCTTTACCCCCATCCTGCAGCCATCCTTCTCTGAGTGCCAAGACAGCCGCTTACTGCTAATGTCAGCCCAAAGGAGTAGATATGGGTCAGAAATACAGGGCTCCCACAAATTGAGGTCTGCCTCCTGGGAATCAGCTTCAGCGTCCTCTGGACTTTGGTTTTTGTAGGAACACAGGACTCAACAACCAGATGGCTGGATCCTTTTATCTGGTGATTGGAACTCTATCCATTAGGATACTTTCAGCTACTAGTAAAAAAAAAATCAAACTGGCTGAAACAAAAGGGAAAATTCAAAGGAAAAACACTATGGATCCCAAGCATGTTTCTGTCTCATTGTCTGAGTGATCACAGTGACCTCAGTGTCCGTGTTCTGCCGTATTCAGTTGGCTTCAGCCTCAGGTGGACCCCTCTCATTGTTGCAAGATGGTGGGCAGCAAACAAAATCAGAAAAAGATTGTATGTTCTGGTGTTTTTATCCTCAGAAAAAAGGAAATCTGTCCCCACAGCCCTTCAGTTGGCTCACCCTTCTGTCTCATCGTCAGAAATGGATCACACGTTCCCTCCTGTTCAATGGCCAATGAAAAGATTGCAGTCACCATTGCTGGCTTTTTCAATCAAGATTCCCAACTCCTTCACCAGCAATCAGGAATGTTTGCTACTAGAACCTACTGGAAAGAGAAAGGTAGAATTGGGGAAGATGATGTTGGTGAGTGAGGTAGGGAACTTGGGCGTATGTCACTAGAAATCAGCAATTAAAAGGCAGAGGATTTTATGGAGTAAAGAAACCTGGTTTGGAATGCCAGTATTACTTAGGCCATTGTTTCAGTTGTTAATTACTATGTAACAACCACCCCCAAACTTCGTGGCTTAAAACAACAACCATTTATTATTGCTCACTGGTCAGCAGATCAGCTTGGTGGTTCTACTAATCTGGGCCAGGCTCATCTGAGCTCATCTGGACTCTTCCAAGCATCTTCAGGAGGCTGGCTGGGGTAGGTTGGTCTCAGCTGAGATGGCTTATCTCTGTTCCACGTAGCCCCTCATCCTCCAGCAGGCTTTTCTGGGCTGGCTCATTGGACGGCTCACCTGAGTTCCAAGAGAAAGAGTAGAAGGAAGTGTTGGAGGTCCAGGCTCAGCATCAGGACACTATCAGCAGAACCTCATTCTAATGGCCAAAAGCAAGCCATGAAAGCAGTCGAAAGCTGCAAAATCACATTGCAGAGTGTGTGCGGAGTGTGGATCCTGGGAAGCGTGAAGAATGGTGATCACTTTGGCAATCAATCCACCACCGTGACCTTTGCAAGACATTTCTTTTCTCTACACCACCATTCATCACCTCTAAAATGACACTAATAATAGTATCGACCTCAAAGTCTTATTTAAGGATTAAGTGAGAAAATGCATGTAAAGTGCTTAACTCAGTGGTGGGCACATAGTAAGCATTAAATAAGTACTAGCTTTTATTACACTTGTATTTAGGATTGTAACTAGTGTTATTATCATTATTATTATGGTTGTTTTAATGATTATTATGATTTTGAGTATCTGTCTGCTGGGTTATGTCTCCCCCTAGGATACAAGCCTAGTGAACTGATTTCCAAAAAGCCCAGACTTTATGGAAATCCTTGCTGACTCCCCAGAAGCCTGCTAATCAAGGGAGCGTGATTTCTGAGAGCTCCCCATCTGCCTTCCTCCTGCTGTTTGGTGAGTGCCGTTGTCTCTGGGTTTTTGCTGTGCTGGCTGCGTGGAGCTCCCTGAGCTCTGTGGCTCAGTGGGAACCCTCCAAGGAACGGTGGTTAGCTGCTATTTCAACAGAAACCACTAGTTTTGGGAGGAAAGGAGCAGGGAGCAGGCTTCACTCCCGGGACAGCTGATTTTCTCTCCTTTCCGCTGTTCTATCTGTGCCCAGTGCAGAACTCTCTAGAGGGGATAATAGAGTTCATGGTGCTCAGTGTGGGCTGTGAGTGAGGGAAGGAGAAATCTGGCAGCCTTGTCTCACACTTACTCCAATGCAAGCCTCCAAGAGTTAAAACCGGTTGGCAATTTCTTGGAAAAGGGAATTTGTCTCTTAAATCTGCAAAAGAGAAAAGTTTATTGTTTCATGTTTTGGGGGGGGTTTGTTGTTGTTTCTTAGGGTGGTTTTGTTCACAATGGAAAAAAAAAAAACCTCCCAGTGGTGGTCCCGTTGTTTATAGGCCACACAGACTCTGCGAGCACCAAGGAGCAAAGGTGCAGGGGCTCGTTCCACGAGGCGGCTGCTAATTTCATTTGCCACCACGGTTTTCCCATCTGCTAAGGGACCGGCCCAGACAATTTGCCACATATAATTCACAGTCCTTTGTAATTTCAGCTCAAGCCAAATCAACAGCTTGATCGAAATGCCATGGTGAGGATTCAGAGGGTGGTGCTCCCATCTTTTGTCCTCACTCCATGCCAGCGAGGGCCCTTCCCTGTGCACACCTTCTCTCTGTCCCACTCTCCGAGTCTCTGCTTCTCACTCCCTACCTGGTATCACGGCCGGCCCAGTGCTTCCCGGTCTCTCCCCTTTGGCAGGCTCTGTATCTCTGCCTCACAAATGGACTGCCACCGAGGCCATTGTCGGGGCTCCGCGAGCTAATTGTGGCCCCCACCCCCGCCTCATCTGGCCAGGGCTAAGATGGATGCTCCATTTGCATTATTTATGTCTTTCCTTGCGTTCCAGTGATGTGTTTGTGCATAACATATGTAAAATTCTGCTGACATGGGGAATTCATTTGGTTCGAGATGTTCAAAAAGCGGGGCGGGAGGCGACCTGGTTTGTGTAAATTCACAAGCTATCAGACAGCTTTGCTTTCTTTTTCCTGAGACGCGGAAAATGGCTCCTCATGAGAGTTCTTTGGATCACACTTGACAGTCAGGTGAGCTCTTTTGCTTAAAGAGCTTTGTTTCCATTTGGGCTGTCAGTCTTCCACCTTCAAATGGGGCCAGGTGAGGGACTGAGGCCCATTTTGAAGTTCAAATGCAAGCCTGTCCCTGTGTTGCAACTACAGCCAGAGAATATCAGAGCCACAAGGCCTGAGAGCATCTCATTTAATCTCTTCCTTTTGTAGAGGAAGCCACTGAGTCTGAGAAGCAGAAGGTGGCTTGCCAAGCAGCGAGCCATGGTATATCATGTGACCCAGTCCTTAAATTCCTTCCAATAACACGTTGTTACAAGGGGCTGGCACCCTTCCAGGCACTTTACTTACTGTCTCATTTAATCCCCATGAAAGACTCAGACACTGGGACTTGCTATTCTTCTCATTTCATAGAAGGAGGAAACTGAGGCACAGAGAGGTTAAATGATTTGTCCAGGGTCACATAGTACTAAGCAGCAGAGCTAGGACTCAAACCCAGGGAGCCTGGCTCAAGAGTCCCTGATCTAACCACAGTGTTCCTCTGTCCTAAGGAGTCTCTGAGCTGCCACGTTGATTACAGAAGGATGCTCAAAGCCCTCACTTTGCAACAGGAGGCCTGCTATGATCCTGCCCCTTCTGACTTTCTGAGCTTCATTTCTGCTACTCCTCAGAATGTAGAGTTGGGAAAGGCAGTCTTGTGCATGTTGTCTTTCAACCCCTGCTCAGCCACAGAAGAATGGGCCTTGGGCCTGGAACATTTCCTTAACAAGACATGGGGAGGCCACACAGCCTCTGCGACTAGCTCTCCCCACTTCAGAGCATTGTGTACTCCTTTGTACCACTAAGCGCACACGTCAGTGGCCCTCAGGCACAGCCCAGAACTCTGTAGCTCAGGCCCCAGGGGAAGAGAGAGAGTCATTTTGTTGCAGCACGAAATGGGGAGTGCAGTCACACCGCCCGTGTGGGCTGCTGGGTGGCTCCATGGGCCATGGTGGGCCTGACCATGGCAAGGGGCTGGATCTTCTGCACGCTCTCAACAGAACACTCATTACATGAACTCAGGGTTTCTTACTTCCCCAGCTGAGCACCGTCCTAGCCCATTTTCTGATGTTGTAATCACTCCTTAGGGCACAGGTGATGGACGACAGAGCAACCAACTCCCCAGTGGGCCGGGTATGAATCTGCCTCCTCTGTGGACCAGGGCAGGAAGAAAGGACACAAAGAAAGGGCCAGCCCCTCCCCCCGGGGTCAGGTGGTATTCGGGCTAAGGGTATCTTCCTCAGCTTCACCTTAACCTGACTTTCCTACCATATTGGAGCAAGGGCTCTAGCTGAATATTATGAGCCAAATATCATGAATATTATGAGTTTATTATTGAATAATAAACCACTTTTTATGACTTATAATAACACACATTGCAGTATTACCACAGTAAGAAGCAATGGCAATTTTACTAAGGAGACTCCTAGGAGATAGTCCTTAAGTTCTATAGACGACATATATTTCATACATATAATTCTGACACACTTCTACATCGTTTTATGGGATGTGTTCAGAAACTGTGATTGATAACTATGTTCTCTAAGCCAGTTGTTTCAAATGTCAGTTCATAACAAAGCTTTCACAGACCCACAAAAATAATGTGTGTGTGTGCACTTCTAAATTTGTGAATGTCCTTTCTTGGGAAGCAATGTCACTTATTCAAAGATGGTAGGCTCTTGTTCTTTTAAAATTATCAAGGGCAAGAAGAAAGGGCAAGAAATTTCTTTCTTCTGTGAAATAACAGTGTTCATCCTATTGGGAAAGTCTTGAGATAATGTATTTCAATTTCTTCATTTTTTTGATATTCTATTAGATTCTTGGTTTATTTACTTTATTTAATTAACTCATTCGAAAGCTAAGCAACCTCTGTGTCACCTCACAGAGGTGTCTTTGATGACAAAGAGAAGATGATCCATGTCCTAAGCTCTCCGGTCCAGAGTATCTGCTCAGAGCTGGTGGGGCTTGGTCCTCTGTCTCTCTGGCGGCCTCCTCCTCAGAGCCCTGCCTCCACCCAGGCTCTTGTGCTCTCACACAGCTCATGATGGGCCTGTCCTGACGTCGCCTCGAAACAAGAGGCCTATAGCCCAAATGACCCTCCACTTTTCTACTCTTCTGGCCCCGGGTCTCACCTCCTAGTTGGGGGGCAGGTATAGGCAGCGGTGAGACTTTGCCACAGTACTTTTCTTAAGGCTTTAGCATTATAACCCAGGGCACTCATTGCTCCAAAGGGTAATTTCCTATCGTGGAATTTCAGGCAGTGAGGCCAAGTGTGGTGAAGGCACCAGGCAGCACTGGAGAGCTAGTCTTGAGCACTTCAAGTTAGACCCCTCGGGGGCCTCCTGAATGTCCGTCCTTGACCCAACCTGGCTGCTGGAAACACCAGAGCACCCGGAGACTCAGCCCTTCCCTTGAAGTCAGACACCAAAATCATTCAACTGCCTGTGGAAGAAATGTGTCAAAGGAATAAGGATCATCTACTGCATCTAACCGCAAATTCTGTCTCCCTTTGTCTGGCTCACTTCTTGTCGACCCCCATCTCCCTTTCCACTCTTCCTCCTTTATCTTCTCTTGCCACAGACCATTTTATCCAAATAGTTGAAAAATGGGTGTAGTTTATATATCCACACATTGATATTCTCTGTAGGTTCTGTGATCTCTTGTGCAATGTGGGGATGGCTTTTGAAACTTTTATAAGGCTGAACTAGCAGGAGATCAAGGACATTCAGCTAGGTACACAACAATCCTTATTAAAATAGAAATCTTCAAATTTTCTCTTGAAAACTTAGAGAATGGCCACCAGAGGCCCAAAGAGGAGGAAGTATGTGTGGAAGAAGGGATATGAAGGAAAGAACCAAGCAATATGGCTTATGGAACCCATAGAGATAGAGTATCTCTCAAGTTATGGTCCAGAAAATGTTTTTGCTCTTCTTAAAGCAGTCGGTTGTACGATCTGAGAGAAGTGTTCATTTGTCTTGAGAGATGTGTGCATTTAAGACAACAGACATGTCTGAAACTCAAGCTGTTGAGGAGATTCTGGTAGATGAGCCCATGCCCACACCAGATATGTTTTCTATGCCATACCACCCCATAATATGACTACTCTGTGGACTTGGGATGGCAATGCCACCATTCATTATACTTCTAAGGGTCCCCTTCTGCTTCATTACTTCTCAGACTTGGGGAAACATACAGCTAGAAGTAGACGAGAGGCCCTACCTCCATCCCCACGTCTGTAGTTGGTCAGGAAGCCCTGCTTGGTGATCACAGCTGCTTTCTTCCATGACCCTGTCCCCCTACTCTCTGCCCTCAGCTCAGCTGGATAGGTTCTTTGTGGGATGACAAAACCTTCCATCACATGATCTGCGTGCTTCATGGCCTTGCCCTTAATGGGTTGCCTCAATTTCCCTTTGCCAGGGATCATCTATCTGAATTCTATATGATATCATTATCTTCCATCTTTTTGATATGAGGATGTGTGCTTACCCGCCTCTGTAGCTTGCATAGAAAGGCAGATACACACTGAAATTTAAAACCTTAGGAAAGGTACACAAGTGAAGTATCGTTAGCTAAAATAAAACATTGTTGCCAAAAAGTCGAACTTGAATCTGGTCAAACTTCTAGATTTAACTAATAATTTACAGGAAATTCAGGGAAAAGGGACCTGATATTGTTAATAAATTGGAGAGAGAGAGAAGTTGAGATTTAAAGACTGAAAGAGACTTAAGAGACACATCAAACTATTGCCATGTATAGACCTTATTTGAATTCTGATTAAACCAAAAACCTCTCCCATCTCATTAGAAGGTGAATATTCAGTAACTTACTTTTTGTGTTTAATAATTTAAAGGAAAGTTTATAAGAATAGATTGTTACTGGTTAAATATCAATGGTAGAATTTTTAAAAATATAGCATTATAGGCAGAATGAATAAAAATATCCACTTCAAATCACAAATG
Source organism: Mirounga leonina (assembly GCF_011800145.1). NCBI lineage: Eukaryota > Metazoa > Chordata > Mammalia > Carnivora > Phocidae > Mirounga > Mirounga leonina. The sequence continues at coordinate 41,278,369 of NW_023270451.1, forward strand.
TATTTTTGTTACAAAACAGTAAAATAGAGTGTTCAATAATATGACTTTTAAGCATAAAAATACTTTCTATTAGGATGAAATTATGAAAGATGAGTAGAAAATAAATGAATTATGAAAACTTAGGAAAATAAAGAAATATAAAATTTCAAGAGTTTCTTTCTATATTAAAAAAAAAAGTAGTGAGCTGGGTATCACCTGCTCTGGTTCTTAGATTCTGTGGATACATTTAAAAGGATAATGTAGGGGCACCTGGGTGGCTCAGTCAGTTAAGTGTCCGACTCTTGATTTTGACTCAGGTCATGATCTCAGGGTCCTGGGATTGAGCCCCATGTCTGGCCCTGGGCTCAGCAGAGTCTGCTTGGGACTCTCTCGCTCCCTCTGCCCCTCCCCCACCCACACATATGTGTGTGTGTGTGTGTATGTGTGCGTGCTCTCTCTCTCAATAAATAAATAAGTAAAATCTTAAAAAAAAAGGATAATGTAACAGTTTTGTTTTTTAATGTCAATATTTAAAACATGCCAGACATTATGTCCTCTGTAACTGCTATAATTTGGGATGAAACTATTTAGATGCCTGCCTAACAGTGTGACAAGGGTACACAAGTTTCAAAATTCTTTCAGGGGAGACACAAGCGCAAGAGTTTGAAAAGCCCCCATGAAATCCACCACTCCTCACCCTGTTTGAATAGGAACCCCTTCTCACACACAGCACTTCTCTGCAGTGTTCAGAACACATTGCGGGAAGCCCCCCTGCAATACCCTCCACGGCCTTTGCCTGTGGCCCTGCGGCGGCAGATGTCTGCTTCTCAAGGTCAGTCATTCATCCCTTCACTTACTGAATGTTACTCAGGCAGGTACTCCGTTCAAAAGCCTGTGCCGGATCCTCGGGAAATAACCTCTGGAATCACATTCAGTGTTAAATTCTTTATTTAAGTCCTTCTGTGACTGAGGCTAACACCGACCAAATTGTTCCACTCCAGCCTGACTCTGCTGGATGAAAATAGTGAGACAGACGCATGCAGTGTCCTCTTGAAAACAGAAACGATCTTAGGAGAGCCTCGCACAAGCATTAGATGTGCACGAAAAAAAAGAGTATTTCGGAAGGCAGGTCAGTGTTACAAAAATTGAATTCTCCTCTTAATTAAAATGACTTCTTGGTTCTCTAGCAGGACCCCTGAAAAGGTGAACTAAAAGCCAGTTCATGAGGAGGTCCATGTCAGAAAATATCTCCTTATTACTGGTGGAAGAGAACACACGCACACACGCTCAAGTAAGACAAGCGATGAGTCACATCAATATTCCAGATCTGTCCTCCATGCCCCCAGACTTTGCAAATGCTCTGAAGATTATGTGTACATGGAGTTCTGATCTGGAGATGATTTACCTGCTGCAGGCTGACCAGCTCTGTTGAACAGAGTCAGCTATATTTTTGGGGGCTTAGAAGATGACATTAATATTGCCCATATTTATCATGGAGAGGAGACACAGAGTTGCAAGCTGCATTTCTGAGACGTGAAGGCTCAGTCACGTGTGTGTGCCGTTTTCCGGTGATCGTGTTAAACCCAGCAAGCTATTTTTTACTCTCGGTTATGTATTTATATGCACCTGCCTTCCTTAACCTACACACACACTCATTTGCACACCCTTGCACACTTCAGTGTGATTCTTGCACACAGCTATCCCTTCTTTGATTATTCAAAGAAAAAAACCCCTGGGGATAAAAACTCACTATTCCTTCCTGAACAACACACGAGGCCTGACTCCTCTGGGGGTAGATGAGTGGGATGCCGTCTGCAATCGAGTTTTTTGCTTCTTTGTGTTTGGTTTGGTTTTCAGCAATCAGAGAGCCGGCCCCTGTCCTTGCCCAGTGATTACTTAAAGCATCAAAAAGAGGTCTGATCCACTGTTCTCAGAAGCTGACTCTAGGCATCCTAGAACCCGAGGATTTCTGCTTGTCCCCTTTATTTACTCATCCTTTCAACAAATATTTATTGACCACCTATAATATACAAAGCCCTGGGCCAAGTGGGGGGCAGAATTATGTGTATTCCATAGATTCTGAGCCATGCATTTTTCAACATCTTATTGTCTCTGCATTTGGGCTGTTTCCATGGCAATGCCTTTTTGCTCAGTGGCACCCAAACGATTCCATGTCCTCCGACCAATGGCCTCTTAGATTTGATGGGAAACTACATTGTCCGCGACTTCCCTGCTTTCACCGAAAGGAGAAATATGCACAACAGGAGAAGGTAAAACTCCCAAATTGGCAGACTTTCCACTTATCAGCTCTTGCAGCAAAAAAAAAAAAAGAAGTCTTAGTTGCTTGTGTGATTTGAAGGTGATCTGTGTGTTTCATTTACTCACGCTCTCCATGGCCTTAGAAACAGATCATAACTGAGTATGGATTATCTATTGTGATTCTGTGGTTCTTAAATTCACAAATGACTTTTTTATGGCTGTAGAGTGAGTGTGTGTGTGTGGGGGGGTGTAGTGCTTTCTACCAAGAAACTTATTCGGCAATTGATTTTTGATCCATTGTTGAAGCCATAATTTGAGGAGACGGTTTCTTAGGATACATCGATAGCATGTCAGTAGAAACTAGGTAGCATTATTATTTTTTTTTAAAAGATTTTATTTATTTATTTGAGACAGAGAGAATGAGAGAGAGAGAGCACATGAGAGGGGGGAGGGTCAGAGGGAGAAGCAGACTCCCCGCCGAGCAGGGAGCCCGATGCGGGACTCGATCCAGGGACTCCAGGATCATGACCCGAGCCGAAGGCAGTCGCTTAACCGACTGAGCCACCCAGGCGCCCCTAGGTAGCATTATTTTTAACAGAGCAAAAGAAAGGTTTTTCTGTTAATACTATTCATTCAAACGTTTTTCGAGTCCCTGTGATGGGTCTGGCACCACAAAGCACTGTTAGGGGACAGAAACAAACGGGATACTACTTTTGCCTTCACAAGACTTACAGTCTAAAAGAAAAGGAAAACCTGTCAACTATGAATGGTCACATAAGGGAGAATAAAATGAGTCCGGTAATCAAGACTCAGGGATGCCTACGTGAGATCTGTATCATTCCACAGCAGTACACTGACTTTCAAATATAACAAAATGAAGGTAGTTCCATTTCCTCTGAAACGTGGCTACATCAGAGACAAAGACCCCAGGGGGAGCTGAGAACAATGTCCCAAAGCAGCCCTTCCATGGTTGATACAGAGGCAGCTTCCTTCCATAAGGGAGGGGTGGCGAGGACTATTTATTTTGGAAACTTCATCATCAGCCCAATTCTTTGTGCTTCCTAGAACTGCTGTCATGACTTTCTACCCAATGATAGGTCTTACCAGTAATGAATTTATGCCCTGCCTCTCATCCCAAGAACCTTGTCCTCTTTCTTCCCTGCTCAGCTTCTCCTTGACCCTCCCAATGCTCTCAATCCCTTGCAGAATCCTTCAATCTCCTCATATAATGCCACCTTCCCTTTTGTTGAACTCCAAGCTCTTCCCGGCAGGAACTGAGCCTGTGTGACACAGAGTAGACCCTAAAAAGAAATGTTGCTGTATCAAGGAGGAAAGAAAGGAAGAGAAAGAAGAGAAGACAACCTCTCTTCTTGACTCTGTGAGTTTACTAACCTGAGGGGAATTTGGGACTGGCTACAAGCAGGACACGGTAGCTTGGACAGCAGAGAAAGTCCCCTCTGGGCTTCCCTCCTAGAAATATCCGGGAGCAGTGGATCTCAACCAAAACTTGTGCCCCCAGCACATGTGACAGTTGATTTTTCACATGAATGACAGATGGTTTGGGACCTAGTCAACTCACCTGGAATCCCCAGAGTGTTGACTTTCAAGTCACTTTTCTCTCTTGGTGTACAAGTGATTAAAAGTGAAGTGAGGGAAAAAGATAATATTGAATCCACTCTCACTTATGGGGAGAAAGGCCGGTCCCTTGCAAATTTTGCTGTTTTATTGTTAGTAATGGATTTCTTGAGACGAACTGGTTTGTAGACATCCCAGCACCACCAGCAGCCCCTTCCCCAGCACACTTCCCACCAGGTCTTACCTGCCTCCCCCCTACCCCAGGGCAGACACGGAAGACAGAACCCAAAGCAGCAGGAACTCTTCCCTCACCCAGTATCCAAAAATGGTATCCAGCTTTCTTCTTTTAACTCCTAAAATATCTTCTTCCCTGCTCAGCTTCTCCTTGACCCTCCCAATGCTCTCAATCC
>NW_023270451.1:41282601-41328137 GCF_011800145.1 Mirounga leonina
CCAAGCTCTTCCCGGCAGGAACTGAGCCTGTGTGACACAGAGTAGACATGTACATGTACAAACAACCTCTTGTTGACAGGTTTATTGATATTACCAGTTTAAAGAGAAGATCACCCATTCTAAATACGTTCATCTCACTGAAAAATAAGACACAAAACCCTTTATTTCACGCTCAGGTTTAGGCTACTTGATTTGTAAACCATCAGATCCTTTAATAATTCTGGGCAAGTGAACTGGCTCATAGCCCTTCACCAGTGATGTGGAGGTGCTCACGTTACAGTCTCATTTTCCCATCCTTCTCAGCCATGGGCTTCCTCACCCATATACCACACCGTGGTGCTCACTAGATAGATAGGGTTGCCAGATTCAGCAAGTAAAAGTACACAGTTCCCGGCTAAATTCAAATATCAGTTAAACAACAAATACTTTTGTAGTATGTGTATGCCTTATGCAAATTTGGGACATACACATACTAAAAATTATTTGTTGTTCATCTGAAATTTGAATTGACCTGAGCATTTGTATTTTATCTGGCAATCTTATCACCAGAGACCATTGCTTGGGATTCACCAAACACTTTTATATCCACCATTTCTTCTGAGCAAAGGGATTGGAAGTAATAAGTACCAGTAATGGTAGCAGCTCAATCATTGGGCAGTCTGTTGAAGGAGAAGGATGTGGAGACTTCCTAGCATCGCAGAAATCCCATATGGGCACAGGTCCAACTTGCCTGTGAGAAAGAAGATCAATCATAGTGATAAGGGAGAAGGGAGACAGTGGGCAAGGAGGTAACAGATCAAAGGGGGGGCAGAGCATCTTCCAGGGACCACAGCAGACACGATGTGCCGGGCTACCCAGAGTGTCACGCCAGGAAAAGCCGACTCTGTCCAGTCCTGGTTCCTCCCTGCTGAGTCTCCAAGGAAAGTGGAGAACATGACAGAGCTTTGGAAACCATAATATTCAGACAGAAGACCTCAACTGATATTCAGCTTTCTTCCCTTTGCATCTTGGCCCAGGACTTTGACACAAGTTCTCATAAAGGCTTGGCAAATATCTATAGGTGGGAAATGGTTGTAGGTACCTTGATAAGCTCAAAGAAACAGTTAAATCTGAGTGTGAATCATTTAATCACAGTATCTGGAATATATAAACATGGCACGTATTATCTCCACCCCCCCCTTTTTTGTGGTCTCAAAATTTGATCCAAGTCTGGGAGTTAAAAAGTCCCATTTTGTGTAATCAGGTTCTGGTTGAACATGATTGCTGAATTATTTTAAATTGAAGACACATGTCTGGAGGCTGAGCTGTGTGTATTATTTCAGGATGGCGTCCATTAGGTCTTATCCACAGGGGCTATCTTCAACTTTTGCCACATTCAATGCATTCTTTATACATCAGTATTTGCAAAATTGTGAATCATATATAAGGGAAAATTGGAGGGAATATGGTACTCGTTAAAGGGTGATTTTTTGAAATTATCTTGAATGCATTATTCAGACCCGCTTCTAGTCTCCCCTGCTAAGGGTCCCAGTGCTGATTGGAAATTTTCTGGCGGGGGGGCAAAAAAAAGAATATTTTAAAGACAATAACAATGCATAAATAAACAAAACCCTGCAGTTGTGCAAGACCCTTTTGCAAGGCTACATCTTTGAAAACTTTACAACTGAATCAACATTTACTTTAACTCCTTGTTAGCCCCCAACACTTGAAGTGTCTTAATTGCAGACCTAAATTGTTGCCACAGCCATGGGCTTTTTCCCTTTGAATGCATGTGTCCCTGAACTGAGACTTTTGTCAGACTTCACTTCACAAGGGCAGACAGTTGATTTTTTTTTCTTTTTTTTTTTTTATTCTTATGTTAATCCCCATACATTACATCATTAGTTTTAGATGAAGTGTTCCATGATTCATTGTTTGTGCACAACACCCAGTGCTCCATGCAGAATGTGCCTTCCTCAATACCCACCACCAGGCTAACCCATCCTCCCACCCTCCTCCCCTCTAGAACCCTGTTTGTTTTTCAGAGTCCATCGTCTCTCATGGTTCAGACAGTTGATTTTATAAATTGTTGCATCATGTCAAGGGCTCATGAAGGACTTGAAGGTCGCTGGCTCTCCATAAGGAGCCGTGGGGCTGAGGGAAACCCCAATGCTGAATCAGTCTCTCCCAACGTGCCCCCACCCCCAGAGACGTCCACCATACTAAGAACTGGGGCATCTGCTGTGTGGTTGTTGGTTTTCACTGCTTTAGTGAGGTATAATTCCCACACCCTAGAACTCCCTCATTCAGAGTATACAGCTCAATGATGAGCAAATTTACAGACCTGCGTACCCATCACCACAACCTAATTTTAGAACATTTCCGTCATCCTTCAAAAGAAACCTTGTGTCCATTTGCAGTCATTCTTCGTACTCACCTCCAGCCTTTAGCAATCACTAAGCTACTTTCTGTTTCTACAGATTCACCTTTTCTGGATGTTTCATATAAATGGAACCATATAATATGTGGGGAGTTTTTTGTTTTTTTTTTTTTCTGTCTGGCTTCTCTCACTTGGCATACCTTTTTGAGGCTCACCCATATTGTAGTATATATTAGTACTTTGTCTTTATTGCTGAAAAATACTCCATCATATAGATACACTGCATCTTTGTTCACCCAGTCCTCATGACATGTCTGTCATAAATTGGCAGACATTTATTTGGGTTGCTTCTACGTTTAGGCCACTATGAAAAATGCCGCTGTGAATGTCCATGTACAAACAGGCATTTTAAAATGAATTTGGAAAGCATAAAATAACGTAAAATTAATTTGAACGATTGTTAGTGTCATCCACGGTAAACTCTAAGTTGGATTTACTTTTCATTTATTTAAGGGGTTATCCATGCTTTTGTTCAGGCCACCTTTTGGAACATTCCAGAACAAAGTAGGCTCCCGAGTACTTTAAGAAATTTTTATCAGAGTGAGAACCTTAGTAATTCCAGGGCATGAAGTGGTTAAGAAAAAGGAAAAAAATCTGGAAATTTCGAGGCTAAAAGCCACCCTCAGATTGGCCTCAACTCCTTCCATGCCAGGCATAACCTGGAGTTTAAAGAACTCAGAGCCACACATGCCGGTCACACAGACCTTCCTTCTGGCAGCCTCAGCGCACACTGCCTGATTTCTGAAAGTCCTGCTGACTTAAATAACGTGGAGGCTACTCAGGGAGAAGTGAAGTTGGAAGTGGCAGGGAGGTGAACAGGTCATAACACGGGAACGGAGTTGTCAGGCTTTGTTTATTTTCATGCCTTCTAAGGCTTCAGCAACTGATAAGAGACACTGGCAATTCTGTCATCGAAGAATGAGCGTTGCACACGACGGGGAAGCCGCTCTATCGAAAAGTGCCCTTGCGAGTTGCTCCCCAATCACCCACGTAGAGCCGTGTAAGACCCATGTCAGGAGAAATCCCTTTCCAGGAATCATCATAGAAAGCAGGCATATAAAAAGCCAAATGGTTTCTAGAATGTGGTACTGATCAAAGTCAAGCCCAGCATTCTTGTCCTGGCATGTCGCTAACCTTCTCTGTGGCCTTGACCAGGTCGCTAACCTCGCTGGGCCCTGGTTTTCTCATTGCAAAACGAACGAGCTGACATCCTGATTCTTGCCTACGGTTTTTTTTTCTCCATTCAATATTCTGTTTCTCTGGCAACTTTGAAAACGTATACTTTTGAAACCCACATTTAAAAAGTTAAACCAGTATTATCATCCTGTTAGCAATCAACTTACTGATGTCAAGAGACACGATCTGGAATGCCAACTGGTGAATAATTAGCATTTGGAACACAATTTTTTTGAATGCCACACAGAGTCCCAGGGGCACTCCAACACTATATGCAGATAGGAAAATTGTTGTTGATTTTTCAACATATTCTCCTGCAAGTCGTTTAGCTTCTTTTGTGTCAGAGTTGGGAATTAAACCAACATTTTAGGGCTTCCAGACCTTTATTGTATCAATTAATCCGGATTGCCTGGGAGCAAAGAAAATAATCATTCAAGGGCTTGTGTGAAACAATCCACCATAAAAAAAAAAAAAAAAAAAAAAAAAAACCTCTGACTCACTGGCCAAAAAAAGCCATTTCCCCCCCTTGTTTTTTGTTTTCCAGTTTAGGCTCTTATTGGAATGGTGAGATCTTGCTGGAGAAAGGGGTTGGAGGGAGTTTCGTTTCAACAATAGGTGGTGAGACTCTATTCTCCCAAGAAGGAAGAATGTTTCCTGCTGAGAAGAATGCCAGCCAGTCTTTTACCCCTTCTTCCTTGGTGGCCTGTGGTCTGTCTCTCACCTAGGAAGCAACGTGACATCTCCTGCCCAGCCTCTCAGACACACAGCCAGCTGTTGAAGGTTGACACTGCTTTCGTTAGGACTTTCAAGTACATCTCTTAATGGGAGCAGCAGTCTCTGTCCACTTCCCTATGGCGAGGACCCACCATGGAGCTTACAGGGTCTCCTGTCCTTTCAACTGCTCCATACAGAGCATTCCAGGGCCCTGGCATTCTGACTGTTCTTCAAAGCCAGTGACCAGCCCTGTAGTGAAAGAAATCTGGGGACAGATGGCATGAAATTGAAATCACATCATCACTAGCTTCTCCCAAATGCTGGCCTATTACTTTGGCGAAGCTCCACAAAGCTCCATGGCACTCATGCTGATCTGATGGAAGCCTGCATCTTGACTGTGGATGCCTGAACATCAGGGCTGGTAGAGAGGGGGCCCATCAAGAGGAAATTGCGTTAATGTCGTGTGGTCCCTCCACAGCCCTCAGAACCACATGTGCATTTGAAGAAGTCCACACGCCACCAAACAAATGAAGAGGTCTCTTTTCACTTACAGACCCATCTGTTGTTGAAGAACAACCCCATAGCAGGGAGAAGCCGTTCTGTGTTGGAAAGGGAGCCCAGTCCTTGAGATAAAGATGGCTATAAAGGTTTGTTTTGGTTTGGTTTTCTGATTTTCGTCTTTGAATTCAGCTGAAAGGTAATCTGGTGAGGCCGTCTGAAGGCAAGTGCACAGCATGGCGGGGAGACCCTGACTTTCTCTTTGGATTTGCTCTGGATGGAATAGCAAATCATCAGGGGAGGAGAACAAATCGAGAGGAGGAGGAAGGGCCCTGGTGCACCCTGGAGGGATGGTGGGGATTTACAGAGAAACCTACGCTGTGCTGGTCTCACTCCTTCCAGTCGCCAAACTTTCATCCATGCGCCCAACAGTGTATGGAAGCAATCAGGACGCTTTGGTTGCTAGCAACTCCTAGCCCTATGGTATTAGTTTATTTTTATGGTGAAGAATTATACTTCCTCCTCTCTTAAATATTGCAAAACAGTATGAATATTGTATAAGTCTATAAACATAAAAGTATTTTAAGTGGCATATTACATTTCTTCCAATTTTTACTCAAAAAAGCAAACGCAATTATTAAGAGATTAATATCTTTTTCTACCCCAGTGTCATTCCAAAAGGAGGGAGAAAAGCAGGGGATTTGAGGTTTGATGATTTGTATTTAAAAATCCCTGCCTCTCCTCTTATTACTTGGAGGATTAAAAAAAGTCTGAACCTCAGTATTCTTATTTATAAAAATCAGCATAATAACAATAATTATTATGATGATGATGGCAACTTTAAATGATTATTATGAAAATGAAATGCTTTTTAAATTGTAGTTATTTATTATTATCTGTAGGAGGATAAAAAACCCAGTAAATTCACCGAAGCATCTGGAAAAGGTCTGTCTTTGGTACAGGCTTGTCATTAGCATGAGATGCAGAGAAAAACTCTGAAAATACCGAGATGAACACTGAGCTGGTTTGAACAATTTCCTTGTCTGCAGTTCTCCTTCCGATCATGTCTCCAGGACATCCTCGCTTCTCTAGATACTTCTCTGTGCTTCGTAAACGGGGAGATAGTGCTGTCAAAGAATTCCAAATCATGTCAGAGAAAATAACCCTGCCATCTCGCATCTCTTCCAACACCCTTTCCTTGGAGATCAGACACATTTTCCTGGCAAAATGTTCATTATTCAGATGTTGCTTTGCAATTTCCTTCAACTCCTGCTCTCCTGCAGGTTAAACTATGCCTTTCTTTCAGGATATAGGGAAAACTTTGAAGAATGAGAAATTGGAGTCAATTGTGGATAAAGTTCTGGAATAGTACCAGCAAAAATAGAATTTGCAATATCGTCTTCATCGCGGTTGATTGCAAATGATTCATCACTTTCTCACTCATGTTATTGTAAAACATACTGGAGTCCTGAATTTCTAAATTAATGAAACCCCTTATCGACAACACACTCTTCGTTTAATAACTTATTCCTGACACAGACCCATTGTAGGAACGTCTATTGATCACATGCTTAAATGGATCACAGTACTGCATTTCTACCCATGGGGTCCAAATTACCCACGCCTCTGTCGGTCGGCAGTATCCTGAGGTTTTCTTTGGTTAATTCACAGGGAGAAGCTGGGAAAGACGGGACAGGAGACAAGCAGTATGATGCTCAACAGAAAGGGGCCCTGAGTTTGAACAAAAGGAGTCTGAGGTGGCACGTTATTTAAAGAACTATATCTTTTTAAGGTTACACACTGCCAAAAATCCATATGAAGAGTACAGTCTCTGGATTGAGTTGGGCGTCATATGGATAAAGTAACAAGATGCTCTTAAAATCTTTCATTTTCATCTGGATGTTATAGAGACAAGCAGTTGCTTTTGCAATCCTGCTAGCAAAGCATTCTGAAGCTTTTCCGAAGGGGGATAGTCAGGGATACTTTTGAAATGTTAAGAAAGATCCCTTGTCTAAGATAAAAACAAATACAAAACTTTGCCCAACAATTACAGGCATTTCATGGATTGCCTGGATTTCCTATGACAAATACCCGAAGTACTTCTCTATCTCCTGAATTTACTCCCTTCTTAGCTACTTTTCACATGAATTTGGACATGTTAACAATGGAGAATCTCCTGACAAAAAAAGCCATATGTCATAAAGAGTCTGATATTCTTTATGCGAGCGATAGTATTGATAATTAGTATGGTCGTATGTGATAAATAGTAACTTTTTGTTTCCAAAGCTTTTTTAGCCCCAAATACACAGCAGACAACAAAGACATCACCCTCTATTACCTTTTAAATGTTATCAGTTTAATACAAAAGAAATCTATTTTCTGGAAATGATTCCCCAATTCTTTGCTTTCCAGAAAGGATCTATGTCTTTGTATCCATCCGTTTATTTCACTGTCGGTCACCAATGTAACAAACTCTTTCAGAGAGAAAAAACAGGTAAAATCAGCTTGGGAGAACAATACCAGTTAGAGAAATCCCAGATAAAGAACGAAACTAAAGCATAAAATAATTCCTTTCTGTAGCAAATGATTCCGGGCTAAATCTCTTCCATAAGAAACAAATTTTCCATGCAAATGAAACCTGGGTTTTATTTTTAAAGTATAGTGTTCTATTATTTTTGAATAATGAAATATGCCAGCATTTCTTCCCCATTTTATTGAGAATTAAGATATAGCAAAACTCTTTTATAACATACGTCAAAAGCCCAGAAAGATCTTTTAAATTTGATCAAAGGTTTTCACTTAAATAAATAAACTTTTTGAAAGATGTTATCTTATTCTGGAGTGAATAGTTGCATAAATCCATACTCCTCTTTGTTAACAATTTTAAAAAGTATTTCTTAGTGTAAAAAAACAAAAGCATCTCACAGCCAATTTAAACGTCGAGAATTAATTTCAAACAACCAAAAATTATAAAAAGGCATATGTTGGTTTTCATTTTCACCAAGTAAATTATGGTATTGAAAATACCTAGGTCAAGGGATTTCCTCATGCCACAAAGCCTCCTGTGTTATTTACCGAAGAACCAGAAAAGAAAATAATTACATTTGGGCAGATTATATAGGCGAGAATATTGTTTAATTGTACTTTAAATGAAGTCTCCAAGGTGGCTGCTTTATATAAGAAAAGAACCCACAAACATAAATTTTATAAGTGGGCTGTTCTGCGTTTGTGGAGGGAATGTTTCCTTTTCAGAATTACACATACATAAAAATCATGCGTCTCCGCTGGTGAAAGACCAGTAAACGTTGATGTGTTCTGTAAAAACTTAAATGCTGGAGGCCAATACTCACAAAATTTAATGATCTTTCTGCTAATAAAAGCCAACTTCTTAAAAAAAAAAGCAAGGAAAAGAAACAATACACATTCTAAGTGTAGTATTTCCAAATTTCGTAGAATGGAGTGTGTGAAATCACCTACTTTATATTTTTAGTTTGCTCATGTTTTTAAGGTCAATTCTATTCACAGAAATAAACGGGCGTGTGAAATAAATACAGATGTGCCTGGGTCATCTTGTCATGCCTTGCTTTGAAGGAAACCAGTTCTTATTGATAAAATGACAATAAGGTAAAATAAGAATGAGGCTGGTTTTTTAAAGCAAAACAAACAAACAAAAAGAGGTGGGGAGGACAAAGCCCCGTAACAACCCATTTTCTTTTATATATGTTTGCCATTAAATTCAGGGATTTTATGCACTGGGTGCTTGATCAATATCCACCATGGACACCTTACCAGTGCGTTGTATGCTAAGTTTCTCTTTCATTATTTGGAACTCAGCACGTTATCTCTTAGAATCGAATATTCCACTGGGTGGTAGGATTCCCTGGCTGGCTCACAATATTCAGAGTAACCCACAATTTAGCTTGCTCTATGTACGAGTAGTGTTCACGTGGTTGTCAGGTGAAACAATTTCTATAGAAAAACTCATTCTCCAAACCATCTCAGGGTTTCAGTACTCCCACCATGCGGGCCTAGGAGTGGCTGGGGGGAAGGGAGGAGGGAGAGACACAATGGTTAATTTTGATGACTATGAACTCCTAAACTCTCTAGGATTGTCTAAGAAGATAAAATCACGACTCTCCTACAAATATAAAAAGAACTTGTGTCAAAGATTTTTTTTTTAACTCATTAGTTAATGAGGGAACAAGTAAGATGTTGCCATCGGGTCAAAATTCAAGGAATCACACATATATGGGCAATAAGGTATGCCGAGATAAATGTACATAGAACGGCAAAAGGGTCTATCCATACAGAGAGCAATGACCAACTACATTCTACCAGGCACGAGTAATTTGCATTTCTATAGAGAAGACTCATTTTCATTATCACCAGTTTTCTACAACTCGTAGAATTATTAAAAAAAAAAAAAAAAGCTGGAAAACAATGAAAAGTGGAGATCAATGCACAGATGCATCAGAAAGGACACTCAGCAACTTCTCTTCCATCTGCCACAAAGTATTTGACGATTTTTCCTGACACTGTGTGTAACATCAGAGTCTGTCCAGGTCAGTCATAGCCCTGGTACTGTGAATTGGGTAAGAAATGCTGAGTTCCAGACAGCAATCCCCCCACTGTCTACTGATAAAGTCCATACCAGGGCTGCCCGACAGAAACACAACGCAAGCCACCAACGCAGCCGTGTATGTCATCTTCTATTTGCTGGTAGCCCCTTCAGGGGAGGGCCACCCTACGCCGTATTTAAAAAAGAAAAAGAGCCAGTTACAATTAATTTTAGTAAAACGTTTAATAAATGTATGCAATTATATCATTTCAACATGTAACATATAAGAGAATTAATAAGGTACTTTATCTTCTTTTTTTCTTTTCCTTATAGTGACAAACTTTCAAAAGCCCGGGTGTATTTTACACTCACAGCACATCTTAATTCAAAGTAGTCACATTTCAGAGGCTTTACTAGCCACGTGTGGCCCGTGGCCAACCAGACAGCACAGGTCTGTATAAATCAAACATGCATGAGCGAAGTTTTGCGTTTTTCAAAATGTTAATTAAAACGTTTAGATCTATCTCAGCCCTTGCTAGCCCCACACCATTATCTTTAAGGTAGCCGGGCTCTCGGATTTCCTCATTTTGGAATGAAGCACGATCAGTGCTAGGGGAAATGATCATTTGAAGTGGTTGTCTAGTGTAGCCCCGTGAATTTTCTCATTAGCAGCTTGTACTGTTGTTTTTTCTGGGGGAGACAGTGCTCACCCCTGTGACGTGAGACAGAGAGCGAGTGGACACGGCGATAACCACAATAATAAACATAATATCACTTTGCCTGTCACCTGAGTGTGAGAGCGCCCGTCAAAGAAATTAACTGTTTTATTTTCTTATCACCCTTGTGAGGTAGAGAGGAGGGATGTTAACTAAGCCCTAAGGTGTAGCCACCTCAGCATCTTGTCTGTTGTATAGACCTCCGCTGGGCACAAATCGATCCATTCAGAGTTCTGCCTCCCGAAGCAGGAGAGGCCCCTCTCCACGGCCTCCTGGAGGCTGCCGCAGGACGGCATCGTGCCAGGTTAGGTAGGAGCAAGAAGGAGATAGAGGGGGGCCCCTGGCTCTCTGTGGAGCCACAGCAGGGATGGTGTGGGGAACGTCCCTCTTTAAACCGACATGTTCAAAATCCCTGTATTTATTTACTGCTTTTTATTGGGACTTCTCCCCACAGGGATTTCTGAGAAAAGAATGAAAGTCCCAGGGTCAGACAACCCACTGGGATCCCTCATAAAAAACTTTATTTCAGATAGTTCTGAAGTAACACTTGGAATTCTTCCTTTACTAGTATAGTCTGGTGTTTTATATAATCTGAGCCAGGAGAATAAGCCATGGGGCTCTGTGTGTGTGTGTGTGTGAGAGAGAGAGAGAGAGAGGGAGAGAGAGATAGAGAGAGAGACAGCCAGAGACAGAGGGAGGGAGCAACAATGAGAGAGAGAAAAGCCAAAGCCTGCCCTGAGACCCAAGACATTTCCCCCTTCCCCATTTTCTTAGGACCCGAGGGACTAGAATCAGTGCCCAGTGGCCTACAGATTGCCTTTCAATCCCCACCCCCGCCCCAGCCCCTACATTCTCTTGAACTTTCAGAAGAGCCTGCAAGTCATTCTGCCCCCTACCCGTCCAATCAACCATTTTGTCTCTGGTGGCTGCTATTTGCAATCGTCACCTCCCTTGCGTGAATGGCACTTTTACCACCGGGGTGACAGTCATCCCATTCAACTGGCAGTGTTCGTCTGTATTTAACATTAGCTGCTTAATAATAACCCATTGAAGCTCTAGGCCCTATAATGTTTGAATAAGGAGGGGCAGCGTTCAGAAGAGACGACATGTGCTGAATTCAAGAAGGGGGCTATTGCTTTCCTACTATAAACAGAATTGATTATAAAACCAGAACCCAGAAAGGGCTCCTCACCCTTCATTCTGGCGTGAGGGGGTTTCGTTTCTCTGCAAGGCCTTCTTTGAGTGCTGGCTTCTCCAGGTTTTCACTGCATTCCAGGGAGGGAGATAGAAACCAAAGCAAACAAAGTGCCCCCAAAGGACCCTCTCCTCCCTCCAAAAAGCTTCTATTTTTAATTCTCTGCAGCTTTTAAAACAGTTGAATGGGGAGGTTTCAACAGTCTGTGGTGGAAGAGAATTCCTGCTTTCTCTAAGGACGCCCACTTTAGATAATCCCAGCTGGCCACGGGACCCCAGGGCCTGGGCTGGGCCAACGGGTTTTCTTGGCAGTTCCTTTTCAGCACATTCTGTCATCACAAAGTAACTCATAACAACTGTGCTGTCCTCCCCCCAAAGAAGTAGAAAGCATGTTTTGAGCCGCTTGCTCACTGCAGGCAAAACGTACCTACTTGTCCCCTGAGCTCTAACGCTAAAAACACGTTTCACCAGTGCCTGGGATGTCAGAGGGGCGCTTGACTTGCAACCAGGGATCCGTAAGCTCTCGGTGGGGCTTCTCATTCGCCCTACAGCTGCGCCGCAAGGTGGGTGGCAAAAGGCAAGCCCCTCTTTGTCAGGTGGGGAAAGGCGGCGGACCCACGGAACCCAGCAAGGGGCTTCCCAGACACGTGTGGAGGATGTGAGCAGCAGAAGTGAACGTTCCTTGCGTGGCTCTGTCTGGTTTGGGGCTTCGGGGCCACTCTGTCCAGAACACACGTCCCAGGGTGCCATCCGTAGGCATCAGATGAGCGTTGTTGCGCCCGTGCCCCGATCCCCAGCCGTCTGCTCTGCTGCCCCTCTGGTCCCGGGGCCGGGGGACCACGGGAAGCCCAGAATCTCCTCAGCTGTCCTCTCCGTGATCCCAGGCTGCCTGCATCTGCAGGGCACACTCTCAAACGGACGTATCTAAGCCAGTTGGCTGTAGAAGGTACTAGACCCAAATAACCTCTCAGGGTTCTTAAGGACAGGACTGGAAGGGTGGCAAAGAAGCACCAGATTAGCCGCGGGCATGAAGGTGATGAGAAGGGCTTCAACCGAGTGGAGAATTAGACAGCCCGGATTTCAAAGTTCTCTCTGCCTCCTAATGTTACAGCCATTAAACCAAGAATTTAAATCCTTCGCCAGAATGCTCTATTTCCTAATACAGATTTCTTACTTGGCAAAAGACTGCTTATAAATGTCTCCTCCTCTTCTCTCCAGCTTTCAGAGCTCAACCAAAGCCCATTTTATATTAAATAAGGAACAAAGCAGTAGGAACCAAGAGAACTAGTGTGTCAGGCCCATCCCCTGCCCATTATTTCATCTCAGCTCTGAATCCAACGAAGCCCTATTAGTAAGTCAGCCCTGAACTTGCTGCAGAAACTGGGGGCCATCTGGAGCATATGTTTTCAATTCATTTACACTTGACTCATCAAACCAGGCTGCCTTTTTAAAAAGAGCTATTTGATGTTTCAGGAATTATTTCCACCTTTTAAAAGAAACCTAGAGTCTTTTCTCCGTCCACCACGGGAAGCTGCAGAATGCTAGAAGAATAGAAACTCAAACGCAGGAAGGTTCAGGGACGGTTCAAAACTCAAAGCCATGAATTTAGAGAGGGTTCAAAAGTTGGCAAAGTGAACCCTCTCATCCCTGCCCACAAATAATAAATAACAATCACAACAAGGAAGAGGAGAAAGGGGGAAAGCCACTGGAAGGCCATAAGTTCTCCTGTCCTCAGCCTTACAGCTCTCTCCAGTAAAGCAGGGCTTCTTCAGAGGACCTCGATGCTGCTGCCGCCTGCAGGGAGCTGCGCTTGTCTTCCGTCGTAAATTACCTGGCCGAGGCTAAGCTTTCCGCCGGGTCCACCAGACAGGCAGCTCTGCAAGACCCATCACCCGGCGCTGGGCTGCTTAAATTATCCTTCATCTGGCTGTGACATCTGAAAAGCTAGAGGGAGACCGATCACCCCCGATCTGACCTTCCCATACCGCTAGGGTTTTCTTTCTTATAAAGGACTGCACCCCCAGAAACAGACACGGCGGCGTCCTATATGCAAGCAGAACTAGGGGGAGGAAATAGAGCTTTTCTATACGCACGTCCCAACAAACAGTACGACGTTTTCAGACTCGTCCACGCTAAACTAAAGATGTCTTTTTTTTTTTTTTTCATTGAGACGTGACCCTTGGTCCTTTCCCCCAGGGACTCAGCCATCCTGATGCTTCCGATCACGAAGTAAGGACGCGAGGGAGGGCTGGAGGGAGATTTAAGTTTCCCTTCATTTGCCCTGGGCCATCAACAGCCTCGCTGCGGCTTTCCAACCATATTCGGATGCCTAGCACACAGACGGCCACGTGGCCGCAACCATCCTCGACTTCGGGAGTAAATGGCAGCAACGCCTTGAAATGCGATCAAGCCTTGAGATCAGGTACCAGGCCAAGAGAAAGAACTCTTCTCCGTAAACAGTTCCACAGTAAATCAGAAACCCTTTTCTTCCATATGTCACCTGACATGTTTAATTTGTCTGCTCGGACAGAACTGTGGCCGGCAGAGCGGACCATTGGTGAAATCAGAGCGGGCCTTTGTGAGGACGGGCGGGCCAGCAGGCGTGGAAGGGCACGTGGAGGGTCCCCGTGGTGGGCATCGTGCATACATGCCCGTGGGCTAGCTCCATGTGACAGGGTACGAGAGCCAGGAACGGAGATTTCCGGCCTTACAGGTTTGCAAACACATCAAGCCAACGGGCAGACAGGATCAGTCACATCGTCCAAGAAATTTAACTTTGTTCTTTCTTCTCCTGCTTCTCCTTGGAATTCTGCCTTTGTCATAAATGCGAGGAAATAACAAAGATCCATTCATTTTCGTTTCAGCTTTTTACTTCTGGAACACAAAGATTTACACCAGAGACGGGAAAAATGTACTCTCTCCAATGTCTGCACCTCCTCAAGGGGGAAGCCAGTGGATTTATTAGCATCAGGTTGGTTAACCTTGGATCTGGTCGTACAATTTGTTGTGGAAGGAAGAGCTCTTTACCTGGAGGAGGAACCCACCTTGATCTGGCCAACAAAATGGCTTTTGAATACCTACACTTTATTTATTTAGGAAGAAGGATCCTGGTTACTAGCTACGAAGCTGAATTCTCCCTTCCCTGAGCCAGTTGGGATGCCCTATTATCATGGCATCGAAGAAGAGATTATCTTCACTTCTGAATCTATATGGGAAGTAGACCATTTATTCCTATCTTGTGAAGTTGGAATAATTTCTCCCCACTGTTGCAGATGAGTAAATTGAGACTTGGACGGAGATCAAGTCATTACCCCAAAGCTACCTAGTGGCAAGACCCACATTCAATGTGCCACTGGTGATATACATGTACCTTAATTCTTTATTTTTGCCCATTTCCTCTTTTCTATTTTAATATAAGGAAAGTCTAATACACACACATGAAAATGCATAAATATTCAGTTCTACAAATTCAGCATCTGGATCAAGAAACAGATCACTTCCAATCCACAAGCCTCCCTCGTGCCCTCCTTCATGACTCACCCCCTTCAACAATTATACTCCTTTTCCCTGTTTGTGCCAGGGACCCAGGGTGGGGGATATCATATTTGGTTTTGAGCACATGCTGTGGAAGCAGCCTTCCTGGGCTAAAATCCTGCCATACCTTTTACAAGTCACTTAACTTCTCTGTCTCAGTTTTCTCAACTTTAAAACGAGGGGATTCACAGAACTACCTCACAAGGTCATGGTGGAGGTGAAATGCTATAGTACATCTAAAGAGCTTAGATCAAGATAAATAGAAAAGCTCAGGGCAAACCTTCGGGAAGCACCAGCTACTATTATTGCCGGAACATTAGTTCCCACTCTCAGAGACTGTCCACGGGAGACTAGGAAGATCCGATACTAGAGCAAGGGAGAAGAGGACAGAGGAATTCCAAGCAAGCACGTGCTGAATGTCAACAGAAGAAATAAACCCATCTCTAGTTTGGGGAGAGGATTCAAGCCGAACAGGATGAGGAAGAGCTAAACCAGACAGCTTTCCAGTTGCCCAGAATCAAGTGTTCTGAGTAAAACTATTACTTGAAACGTGCTGCTTTATACCTGTGAAAAGCACCTGCCAGGGAGGAGTAGGTACACACGCTGTTCCAGATCATCCATGAGCTTCCCGTGACCCTCACCATCTAGAATTCAATGGGTACTTTAAAATTTCCTACAGCAGAAAGAAATGTGCATGGAGTCTTTTCTACCCAATTCACAGTTTAGTTCCTGGCATAACTTTTTCAGTAAAATAGATTCAGGCATTTTTCCACAGCACATTTTTTAATATTTTTGCACCACTTGAAATGTTTTTTTTACCCATTTAATTTAGAACTTCTCAAAATTCTCTGCAGTGTAAATCAAAAGGAAACAGCTTGTTTAAAGCATAGGTTCTGAGAAACCAGAAGCCTTGGGAAAATAAAAACACAAGATTGAGAACTTGCCAGGCAAATTTCCTTTTTTTTCCCCAGCCCAAAGGAAGGCACTTACTGCAACATCTACATATTTAATGAAATACTTAATCAAATTATCAAAGTTAGAAAAGAGAGAGAATAATAAAAACATATTTCGAGTAATACTAAGAATGACAAGCATATAATAGCAATTTGAACCACGAGTTGACTACAATAAAGCATTAGCACAGTTTAGGTTCCCAAAAAGTATGACAAAGATCGAGGCCTGATACACTGATTTGTTCAGTTAGGACTGGGTTCAGGAAAACTCAAAATGGATTAGAAAAGAGGCTCAAGCTTGAGTCCTCTCTCCCTCCCCCACCCCCTTCATCCTCACCCTCCCTCTCTTGCCTCTGGTTTTCCTTTTCATATTTGATTGTGAGATAAGCACACCAGAGATAACTATTAAACTCTACCACTGTGCACTCTCCAGTCCTGATAGATGTTTGCAAGGCCATAGAGATAATGTTACTTACAGAGCTTTTCAACAGCGTGGCCATGTTGCCGGCCAGGCCCTCTGTCTAATGGGAACAGAACGCTTCCTTCCTGGGTGGCTGGCTGGGCTGGAACAGTACATGATGTTCAAGATAAGACAACGGAAGTTCCGAGCACTGAGCTTGTGTGGTTTAACCAAATGAGGTAAAACAAGAAATGGAAGGACAGTGAGAAGCTGCCTTATATGCAGCCTCGTGTCAGAGCCGGTGTGGGGATTTGGAGTCGGACAGCATCTCCCTCAGTCCTGGTGGGATGGCCTTGTCCCTGCTCCTCAGCTCTGCAGATAGAAATACGAGATGAAGCAGCTTTGTTACCTTTTAGGGATGTTGAAAATACCAAAGAGATCATTGTAAAGTGATTCTTAATGCCCTTGAACTTGCTTTGAAAGGTAAAGTAAATTGAATTTATAATTTCTAGTCCGGCAGCTGAAGAGTATGTCCACCCATTTCTAAAACCAGGGATTACTGTTTGATCCCTTAGAATCCTCCAACACTTTAGACAATTGCACTCACTCAGAACAGAATGCTGGCTGTCATGTCAGCCGTGGCCACTGGCTTCCAGACGTTGACCCCAGCTACCCCAACCATGGCCCACATGACCAACTGTCTGTCCAGAAGAAGCTCTCATCACCACCACCTTCTTCTGAACCTTGGGTTCCTCATCTCGTAAAATGCAGGTGATAACAGTATTAGTTCCTGCCTCATGGGGGTATTTCTGCTCAACCTGCTGCAACCTACAGGTGAGCAGGGTGATAGACGTACCTGGCCACAGCTGGCTCTGTGACCCTCAGCAGGTCACTTCATTCTCTGGCTGTCCATTTCCTCATCTGTAAAATGGGAAGAAGAAGACCTACCTCATAGTAAATTCAATGGCATATAACTCTTGTTTTGATTTGGCTTCTCTCGTTTTGACTCACGTTTTCAGTCTCTCTCTTGTTTGTGGACATCTGACAGGAGCCAATGATGCCCCTGGCTTCATCCTCAGCTCCCCTCCATGGACACAACTTAGATTCTCCCCTTATTGGTCAAGGGGCTCACACCAACTCAGGTCCCACCTACCTGGCTAGAGCTCACCTGGGCCTGATCAGGGGAAGGTGGGGTGGGGATATGGACTGACCCCCGTCAGGAAGCCATTGCTAAATAAACAATGGGATCTCCTCAGCCCCTAGACTCTCCTCCTTGACTCATTCCTTATGCTGTCTTCTGGGACGGTGCCCTTTGCCTGGTTTTTCAGGTATTCCTCTCAGTAAACCATTTTTGAGCACAAACACCAATACAGATGTATAGATTTATACATTATACACATCCAATGTTCTGCTGATATATTTTGTGCATTCCAAAAACACACAAGCAGTTCCAAAAGGCCAAGAACAGGCCACCGGCCAGAGTGAGCACCCATTCTCAGCACAGGAGCATCACCCCAAGTCAGGTCAGCTCTGCGGGTGAGTGTCCTGTGTCGTCAAGCAGGGCGCCTGCTCAGAAGGGTCCCTGGCTTGGTTAAATCACAGATGTCACCATCTTGAAATTCTTAAAATTTTTATCCTTGAACTTGTGTGGTCCCATGGGACAAGGGAGCGTGCATGTGAGCAGAGGAGGCATGCACAATATGGGTGTCCCCCATTCCTTGCTCCCCTATTCACACATGGCTTTTGGCAATGCCTCACGAGCACAGCATTCTGGCGGGCCCAGCATGTGTTGGTGTTTAACGAGACTCAAACAGAGTATAAGGTAAGTGTGTTATGGAAGCCATCTGCTTCCAGAGTGTGGTAGAATGTGCACATTTCAAGAAGTGAAATAAAAACAATTGAGTTAGTTTTGTGAAGTGTTTCCACTGTTCTGGTAAGAATTAAATTCGTATGCATGTACGCAGTATGAAAAACAAATTGCATAATTTCAGTGATTTTGCAGACAAGTTAAGTGCTCTTCTATCCCCCATTTAAAATTGGCATTCCATGATATAAAGATAAATGGTATAATTCATGCTAATAATTTAAAATTTTAATTTTTGTTTACTTAAAATGACATCAGACAGCAAATAAAAAAGACCATGACAAGTTAAGAAAGAGACTGTGAAGAAAGGAACCTTTTTTCTATTTTAGTACCTTTAGTGCCCTTTCTTTCTTGCTCTTGGAATGACCAACTTTGCCTCCAGTCCCCTGACCCATGTCCAAATGACGAACCTATCTCTATCCAGAGTGAGTTCACCCTACTCCCCTCTCTCACTGGAAGAAAGAGAAGATTCTGCCTCCGTTTTGCCCCAGGAAGAGTTCTGTCTTCTCAAGACCACGGTTCATACATCCAGTTGCTTTCATGCTTCATATTTCATTCATTCAACAAATATTTGTGTATTTATATACTTAAAATAATGAGTGGTAAGTATTCGCCCAAGAGAATAAGTACTTCTCCCACCCTGTTTTTGACACAGCGGAAACTTCCTGCCGCAATGGAAAGATCTCAGTTCGGAAGAATATTGCTAAGAAACTCAGGGACTGAGCCCTAAGTGAACCACCCCTTGGCATTCTTCACCCACACCCAGGAGCTAATGATTTCCAGAAGTGGCCATTGCAAAGAATTCATAGGAACATGGGTCACTGTGTCAAGGATCATGTCAAGAAGAGAAGGTCACCAGTTCCAAATATTTCAGAGGTGAAAAGGTCATTTTTATAAACACCGTATCCTTCACATTCAGCACACCAAGGTATGTGCTTTGTCACAGTTTGGTGGGCCACCAGCTGTCACCGACAGAGCCTCCGTCCAAATGAAATTTCTCCATCTTCACCAGCCAGATGTCACTCTCACATCTTGGTTGACAGCTTCTTCCAGGAGTGGACACAGATCGGGCTTTTGCCTGTGGAATTGACTGAGTGGTTCAGAAAGGGTAGTCCAGGGACCTCTGGGGCTTCTTGAGATCCTTCCAGGGGGTTCATCCTGTTAAAATTATTTTCATATAATACTGGAATGTTATTTGCCTTTTTCACTTTCATTCTCTCAGGAGTTTACACTGTCTCTTTCTAGAAGCTATAGGACATGAAGATTTCATTGCTCTGATAGCTAATGAATGGAAGGGGGTATTCTTGTATTTCAAAGATTTCTCCATTTTAATTTCCAGTACAGCTAATATTTATAAATGTCAGCTCTCTTAGGTCATCAATAATTTGGGGTCCTAAGTCCAGAACGTTTGAGAAAGGCTGGACTAAGTGAAGTTGGGAATCTACCACCTTTTCCATTTCTCCAAAGACGGATCAACTCTCTCCTTCCTGAGATAATTCTTTCTCACAGAGCCAGCAGTTTCCAGCGATCCTTATAACCCACCAAGGAGATTGCCATGTCAATGACCAACGAGCAGATGAGGATAATTCAGCCTTGGTCACTTTGGCAAGCAGAATACTGAAGGTGGAGGGCTCTGCAGAGAGACTCTTCACGTGGCACAAGCCACGAACTATGTTTTATGTAAGCAAGGGGATTGAAAATGTCTTTGAAGAAAGAACAGTCCAGTATATATTAATTTTTAAAGTTCCTTAAAGAATATAACTGGGTTTCCCCAAACCATAAATTAACTAATTAATTAATTAATTAACAAGTTAGATAAATTGCATCCAACAGAGCATATCCCTGGAAAAGGAAATCTCTACTACTCCCTAAAGAATGTCTTACACACACACACACACACACACACAGAGGAAACCTGTCATGGACACATATGGTGTTTAATCCATACCTATTACAGAGCAACAATGATTTTACCTTTTCATGAACTGTGAGTCATTCTGCCCTAGAGAGGGCTTTCGGAGCTTCATAAATATTGATCATACGTCCTAAATTCTAACAGGCAGTTTCCTCAAATATGAATGATACTTCTCAACTTCACTCTTCATTCTCCATATTCAGTCACAGTGTTGACCACCATGGAGGGAAAAGACATGCCATGTAGACGGAGACTCCTGGTAACTGAAGCTGAGCCACTTCGAATTCCAAGTCTGTCTGTCTACCTTCCTTACTTCCTTGCTTCCATTCATTCATTCATTCATAACCATTCCTGAACAATGAGCCAGGAATTGTGCTGGGCCCCAAGAGCAATGACAAATAAAGCAAAATGTGCCCTCAAAAGAGCTCACTTCTCCTGGATGTTGAATAGAATTTGTTCTAAAATTGATCTCAGTGGCCTTTAAAGTGACACATGTGAAGAAAACATTAGAACTTCTGATTTGTTATCTTGTGTATGTTTTCTACTATAAATAATATATTAGTTTAGCAGCACATGCGTATATTATAAATTAAAATGTACAACCACTGAAAGTGAGTACCCCCCTAAATTTTTACTGACAGGGTGTTGCAATTCAGAAGGGTTAGGGACACGGCTTGAACAGGCCTTGCTAGGCCTTCTTTTTTAAAAAAAGAGTCAGTCTGTGGTCATCATGAACACATCGTTGGCTGTTCTGCAGCTGCCTAGGAGTTCATCATAAAATTAGTATATGCTCTTAGCTGGTTGGTCTGTAAGGGAATCAAGAGATGATAGACTAGATCTTTTCTTTTGTGGAAGCGGCAAGACCCAGAGCAGTAACTGACTTGCCTAAGCCCTATCCCAATTTGGTGAAGGAGTTAGCAATGTTTTTAAAAGTGTGATTCTGAGTCACCATCACAGTGGGAGAGGCCTCGTGGAAATGCAGGATGCTGACCTGAGGATCTGGACGTTTTGGATCCGAATCTCCAGGGCCAGGGCCCCCAGGCTCCAGGCTCTGAGTTTACAACAAGCTCCCCGGGAGATCCCGGAGCGCTCTGGGGGCTGCAGGAGTGGAAGGTGGAGACCTGGCCAAGGTTCCCGAGTTCCCAGCACCAGGCTCTCTCCTCCAGGCAGGTTGTCTGCTTTTAGAGCAGGAACTAAGGTGTTCAGGAACAGATGTGCAGTGCGGTTTGACCCAAAATAAATGGCTGTGGGTTGCTGATTTTGCTAATTCTGGGACTGTTTCTCAGGGGCTTGTTTTTATCTCTTCCTTTGATGTCAGGCTGTTTGCCATCATTTCTTACTGCCTTCAGTATGATCACTGCTAATCTCTCTTCCCTCCTTCCTCGTCCCCCCTCTACCTTTCTGCTTTTAATTTGTTGTGGGCTGGGAGTCTACATAAATGGGCTTGTTAGGAGTGTGTGTTAATTAAGAGTCAATTAGACATAGTTAAGTGCATTGCTTTGTGACTGGTGTTTCCGGGGCTGCAAGCCTGCTTTGCTTCCTTCCTGCTTCTCAACTGAGTTCCAGAAGGCAGAGGTTGGGGGACGCCTGACCTCTGGATAAGTGGGGCACTAGGATATTTACTTTCTTGTCACATTTCACTGCTGTCAAAGCTCAGAGAGGCTGACCGGCCCCTGGAGGACCAGTGTGCTTAATGATTCAGGACACCTGGGTCTGACCCCCCCCCCCCTCCTATGTTTCTCTGGGCTCAGAGTGATTTACAGGCAGAGGGGATGGGATCCAGGAGGCAGGAGGAACGGCGGCCTCTCCAGGGTGGACCAGGAAGTAGGTATCGACTCCTCTGAGAAACACACTAATTTCCAGTTCAAGAAGGGTCTAGGTCTGTCCCCCTTTACTAGCTGCTGGGGAATGTCAGCCATGACACCCACAAGGGTAAATCTCACAGGGGGTTGTGGGGGTGGGGGGCACATCTCTAGCCTAGACAGCACAATCGATATATTTAACACTCAAGTTCATCCCATGCAAAAATACTACTGTATTTTTTTAAGACCTTCAGTGGATAACAATATCTGTAGAGGCTAAACTTTGTCTGTGACGCCACTGTTAAATGATGGAAAGACAATCAAGATCGTAAAATTTTCATCTTCATCTTGTATTGGGAAATGAAAACTAATTGTCCTCACAATGTCCCAGGATTCTTCACCCTTCCTTTATTATACATAAATATACAATCTTTTGAGCAGAGACAACTCTTCTGTCTTTCTGAAGTTAAAAAATGACAAAAAGAAAAACAAAACGGGAACCCAAAGTCAATGTTATTTTACTTCATGGGGTTCTGTGCTTCTTATGAGCTAATTTCTTGTTTTTCCCAAAAAAAGTAATATCTTTAGCTAACATCCCAGGTTGGGACATGCATGACTGGAGCTTAAGTGTGCGTTTATTTTTAAAAAAACGGGATTTGAAAAGAGGCAAAAAGCAAAAGGTACTTGTACGCAGGGAGGGATCATCCTGATCCATTTTCAGTGCTTAATTACAAAGCTGCTCCAACTAATTTCCTTATTGTGCCCACAGCTGCTGTTCTTTTGTCACCAGTTTATTTTTCTTTGAAACTCTGAAAGGCATCAGGGCTCGCCCGAAAGTCATCAGGAGCAGAACTGGTGTCCCAGATGCCTCGTTACTGGTCTCGTTTACAAGGCTGTTTGGTTGTTTATGTCCTGCATTCAAATAATTTATTTTGTTCAAATCCTCTTGCTTTGAAAATGATTTTAGAACACCGGGCTGTTTTATCACTCAACTGTTCGCCTTGCTGGGTAACAGGAACATCATGGTTTAATCAACATCACAATTTCCCAATAATCTCTGGGCAGGCCTTATTTGGTCAATACCAAAAAGTGTAGCACTCCAAAGGCTCTTTCACAATGACCCAGGGGGTCTGAGTGTCTTTGGTGGAAAGCAAAAACTTGTTGTTCATATGAAATCGTTGTGACTTTGGAAGATGTTCCTCTGTAAGTCTAAATGTCATATGGGATGGCTTAGAACTTGCAAAGGCTTTCCTCTTACAGCCAAGAAGATTGGCTGCTAAAACTAGTCAAGGCACTTGCAGAGCTGGATACTGTGGATATTAGTAAAATGCATTATATTGCAAGAGCATGGCTGAGAGCTTACGTGCAGGTTCCCGGGAGGGAGTCAGAGAGCCCTAAGTTCAAATCCTGGCTTGGGCAAGTTTTCTTAACCTCTGATGCCTGAGTGTTCCCAAATGTAAAAGGAAAGTGAGTAGCATCTAACTGCTAGAGTTGTAATGAGAACTACATTAGCTAATGCTTGGTAAGCCCTAGGCAAGAAGGTCAGTCATGCCGTCAACTCAATAAATGAGAACTATTATTATTACTGTTAGTATCGTTTGGCCAAATATTTGTCTCGTTTTTGGTTCATATCAGTATTGTGAGACACAGTCTAAGCTGATATCAAGTGAAAATTGTTATTAACCGCTTTAGGTGGGTGACTATATAATTTATGGTCCAAACCAGGACATTTGGAGAGTGAAACTGTGGCACTCTTAATAATGACGCCAGGACAGTAGGCCTACGTTAGGACCGTCCCAGACACAGTCCCTTTGCCATAGGAACCTCAAGCCAAACATTATTAGAACTGGAAAGAACCTTTCATACTTTCTGGTTCCACACTGCACTTCTACTGATGAGGAAGATGAAGTCCAGAGCAGTGATGTAACTTAACCAAGGTCACACAGCTAACGATTGAAACCTGAGTCTGAAATGTCAGCGCTCTCATTTTAACTTCAGTGCCTGTCCCACAAGACAGTCTTGTTTCCGAACATCTTTAGCAAGACGGGACACGATTTTTCTTCCTTATCTCTTCTACTGAAAGAGTCCCAAGCCACCCTACTCTCTTTTCCTCCATTTTCCACAGAACAGATCACAACCTGGACAGAACAATCCTCTTGTCACCCTTTTAACCGACATCCCCCGCACTGTTGTTCAAGGTCATTTTCCCATTCTGTTTATTTAGTCATGGGTTGGGAGAGAAAGAGCACAACTGCTCCCTCCCTTCTTTCTATTAAGAAGTTCTTTTAGGACACTCCTGATTATTCTTTGTTCCTTTTCCCTTTGGGATCAGTGAGTTACAATTAGTTCTTTACCAGGATACCTGCTTTCAGTCATTTTTCCAAAACATATCGCCGGGACACCTTTGTTTTTAAGCGCCCCGGAAATTGTGCATGTGAATATACATCTTTAATCCCTGTTAATTATACCATATGTATAATATTTACATTTTATAGATTTCAGCAGCTTTCATTTTAGGTATTTTGTTAGGTTATTGAGACGAGGCAAATATTCCACATGCAGGATTTGACTTGAAAGAGACAGGGAGCCAGACGATCAGAAATCACGTGTGTCAGGCCCTGCTAAAGTGCTCTCACCAGCCTCTCTCCTTAATGAAGACCGCATTTTATAACCATGCTCCCATGCAAATGCAAATTTATGTAGATTTTTTTTTTTTAGATCCGAGCTTTTGTACATCAATCTCCATGTTCACTCTCCTCTTTTTTTTGCCTTGAAAGAGATAATGTGGTTATTCCAGTCATATCTCTCCGGGTTTTATGGTCTGGCGTGCCCATAAAGATGACAAGAGGTGCATTTCCCGGGCAGCAGACTTCCGCTGCCATTCTGTGTCCAAAAAGGGGGAGCACAAAGCTAACCCAATGAGAGGGGTCACATGTTTCGCTCCTGGATGTGAGGTTCAGTGAGGAGGAAGGCACCCACCTGGACAGTCACACAGCTCCTGGATCCCGCTGTGCATCCGCTGGGGGAATTTCCAGCAACTACCCTTCCACACCCTTCCAAGTTCGTAAGCCTGACACACCGCCTCTCCACACTGTGTTTCACACTTAGATTTACCTCTAAGGGTACACTACACAGGGATCTTCTCACAGCTCTGATTAAAAGCCCATTTTTGGAAGAAAGAACTAGGACACGCAGATGGCAGATTGTATTTGCTCAGAACCTGGTTAGAATTGAATAAGAACTCAAGACTAGAAATGCCAAGAAGATTCAGTGTAATGATTTCATTTGAGGAAGCAACCTGAGTCATGGTTAAGAGCACAGACTGATGTCAGATAGATTTGAATTCAAACCCTGTCTACACCACTGTATGACCTTGAGCAAGTTACTTAACCTCTCTCCACCTCAGTTTCCCCATCTGTAGGCTGGGAATGCTTAGAGGCTCTGCTTTCTGTAGTGCTATGGACATTAAATGCAGTGAGGCACGTAAGTCCCTCGGCCTAGTGATTGGCACATCGGAAGAACAAAAGAAACCTAGGCAACAATTTTTTCATACGGTGCAGGGAATAAAAAGTGACTGATATATTTTGTTTTAAAAAACAGAACCCAAAGCTCAGGCAGCAGAGAAGTTCAGACTGTGTGGCCTCTCCCCTACATGGAGACCTGCGGCCCATTCCCCAGCCCCGATCATGCCACCTCCCCATGCAGGTGGATGGAAAGCCACATTTGTAACCATGGCTCCTGGTGGCTTGGGAGACACAGGACAACAGTGCAACCGCTTGACACAGAAAGTATGGGTACCAACCCCTCTGCTTAGCACCGGAGGCCCCTACCAGGCCTCAACCACATTCTCGGGCTCATCGTGGATTTCTCCCCTTCATGCTTCCCACTAAATGCTGCATGCTGGCCCACGTCCCCACGTGGACATTCTGTTCTCTCTATTCTCTTTATCTGGAACACCTTTCCTTCCAATCTTTGTCTAAAACCCAATCCCTTGAAATGGCTTCTGAGTGAAGGCCTTTCTTAGCAACTTTTTGTGGAGGTTAGTGTTACAAATAAGTAATAATAAAAAGCATCTCCTGGGCGCCTGGGTGGCTCAGTTGATTGGGCGACTGCCTTCGGCTCAGGTCATGATCGTGGAGTCCCTGGATCGAGTCCCGCATCAGGCTCCCTGCTCGGCGGGGGGCGGGGAGTCTGCTTCTCCCTCTGACCCTCCCCCCTCTCATGTGCTCTCTCTCATTCTCTCTCTCTCAAATAAATAAATAAAATCTTAAAAAAAAAATAAAAATAAAAAATAAAAAGCATCTCCTTTGAAGCCCCAACTAGGCTTAAGCATCTGCCTTCGGCTCAGGTCGTGATCCCGGGGTCCTGGGATCAAGCCCCGCATCGGGCTCCCTGCTCAGCGGGCAGTCGGCTTCTCCCCCTCCCACTCCCCCTGCTTGTGCTCTCCGTAAAATAAATAAATAAATAAAATCTTTAAAAAAAAATGATGCTGCCTACATGTGACTCCACATGGCCAGACAGAAGCAAAAAGGGCCGTGGGAGGGTAGAACATCCGCAAAAATGCCCGGATGAGCAGGATCATGCTGACTTGACTTACAGGCCAGGCTTGCCTCTAGTTTGTCATACTGACCATTTCTCTGTGGCGAGATGTTATAACCTATCTTGCAGCCCGTCTTGTAAAGGGTCGCCTGAGGGTGCGTCAGGGACCACAGCTTCAGAACAAAGGGGCGAAGGGTGCCCTCCCGGGGCCACCAGGGATCTTTCCCTAGTGAGGTCAGGAGACAGGATGCATCAGCTCGGGCATGGGACGTTCACTTTGATTGTCAGCCACAGGGAAACGGCACCGCCTGTCTTGCCCGTGCATCTGGGTTTGCAGCCCTGAGCTGAAAGCCGAGCTCGCAGCCCCAACCCAGGGAGCCGGCGGGCTCAGGTTTCACGCGGGCGCCGAGGCCCTGCAGGTAAATTCCAGCGGGTCCATTTGATGTGAAATCTTCCAGCCTGACCAAGAGTCACTGACCTCAAGAGCGGCAGTTTAACCTCCGTGATTTGGTTTATATTGGTAATATTTACATTGGGGACTTGATTAAAGCTGACCTCGTGGTGAAAACGGAATCCAATACGTATCTGAAGCCCTCCTGCCTTCTCCCCCCAGTGTCAGGTGCCGTATGTTTCCCTTCTCCCCTAATTGGCCGACTGGCCGCCCCTCTGCCCGCATCCACCTCCCTCACTGACTTCGTGCAATGCTTTCCATTTGGTTCTGTATCTTTGCCCCCCGCCGGTGTGTTTGAAAATTCACCAGGTTCGGAGCTGCTGCTTGGCTGAGTTTGAGGACAGCTCTTCTGTCCTAAAGAGGTCCTATTCATCACGAGGTACAGAAAAGACACTGAATACCCTCCGTCTTTCTGCCCGAAGGAAACGTTCACCCTATGCAGCAACTCAGATATCCCAGCTCCCACCATGACAAGGACAACGGAGCTCCCGGGGGAAGGAATGCAGTAACTGTTGGGTCAGGATAAGACTGCTCTTCCTACATGAAAATTTTATTGGTATTGCTTTTCAGATCAATATGTCTGTAAAAGTGAAGGGGAGGCTACTGATAAAATGTTTGTGGGCTGACATGTCCAGGAATTCCTCTGTCCCTCGACTGGCTCAGTTCAGCCAGCATCCATCGATTGACCCCCCTTCGAATGCAGGACCACCTGCCGGCAGATACGCAGGCGAGGAACATTAAATCTGAGGGATGGCTGTGGGCGTATTAGGGGCGGAGACATGGAAGGAAGCAGACATGAAAACACAGAGGTTAAATAACAACGTAACCCTCGGGGGCGAACACCCTGCTGGCCTGTGCATGTGGAGACCCAGCTTTGCCCGAGCTAACTCTGGTGTCTTTAGTAAGTCACACGACCTCCTGGGCCTCAAGGACTTTCCCCATGAAGCACGGACCCAGGAGGTAAATTAGGTCAATTTCAGCTTGACAAATGGGTGACTCCACCAGCATAAGGGTATGGTAAGACTGAGTGTGAGGAAGTTGTACATGTGAGGTCTATTCAGGGGAAGGTGATAGCATGGGGGGCTGGTGCTGGGAAGGGTGGCACAGTGCAGAGCCTGGGCCACCTGGGAACCCTGGTCTGACAGCCTTGGGCTGGTGGTTCCTGTGGTAACCTTGTGGTATGAGGCACAGATGGTGCATATTCCTGGTAGTTTGGAGATCGGAAGTCAACCTTTCAACTCGGGAGTGTTTTTCTACATCTCAGGCATGTGATTTCATGTCGTCCTTACCACAGCCCCGTGAAACTGGCATTATTGTTCCCATTTCACAGATGAAGTTAGAGGCTCAGAGGGTTAATCTCCTCTGGTCACATGGAGGATAGAAGCAGGATGTGAACCTGGCTTTATCCATCCTAAAGCCCACGCTCTTCACCTGAGCCACAGTGTCGGGCCTCAGTGTTCCCCACTGAGTCAGCTCAACATTACACCAGTGTGTTCTACAGTAAAGGAGACAACTATACCTCACTCACCCTGAACGCCACCCTCCAAAGAAAGCAACAGGCGCGCACAGTTCACTGAGGGAGCATCTGGTCTACCCTCCTGCACAATGAGAGAGCCCAAGCTTCTCGAGGAGGTGGGAACAAAGCCAAATGCTTGGAAAGGAATAAAAACGATGCACATAACAATGAGTTGAAAGACTATATTAAAAGGAAGGCAGGCCAGCAGCTGAAAAATATTCAGGGATCTGAAGCTTTTTCTTTGAATCCAGTAGGGTGTTGGGGGCACCTTGCCTGATATAAAGAGGCAAGGAGATCTCTCCCTGTTCTGCCCTTCAGTCGATCTGGCATCAATAGTCACTCGCAGTTTGGGCTAACCAGGCCACAGCCTTTTGGAGGTAGAGACTCCTCTGTAAGTCACACGTTCTCTGGCAAACTACCCCCCTGGTAGGGCACCCCCAGTGGTATTCACACTGCCCGACTTTGCCACACCTTTGGCAACTAGACTGTAAGTGTGGAACCAAGATGGCGCACACTTGGAGGTGGGCTTCAGGCACTAGAAAGCCAGCTCCACACATCACAGAAGAGCATATCAAATTATTGGGATTAGTGTGGTAAGTTGAAAAAATTTTTTTCAAGATAGAGTTCTTTTTTGTATCTAGCTAAATAATTTCTTTCCCTTTATCTAAACAATCAGAGGATTTCATTCTCTCAAATCCCAACCTTTTCTGGTCTGTGAAGGTTATTATTGGCTTGGTTAAACAAAGTACTTGTTTATAATAGATAAAATAGATGACAGAGTCATTTTGAAATTACACAGTTGGTGTAATAAAACCAGTTAAAACCTTATTTAAAAAATGTCACAGTTGGTCAAATGTATTAATGGCATATGGTTTAGTTTTCTTTCTTTTTTTTCCCCCCCAGAACAATATGTGCATTCTCATTTCACAGAGTAGAGGATTAATGGAGCAAGATAAACTTTCTCCTGGCTTTTCTTCTAGACAATCTTTACTTTCATTAACTGACTCTAGTTTTATTTATCCCCTTTCTATGTCTTGTCTTCCCCATCTTGTCTCTCTCTTCCCCATAGCACCCACTTATGGAATTCCTAAAATTCTGGGCGATGTAAGAGATAAATATTATATCGTGTAGAGCATGTTTTAGAAGGAAAAGTTAATGCAGAAATTACACACTACATAAACAGAATGCCCACCACTGGCAGGCACGATTATTTTCTCCTGTTGGTATTATGAACCGTAATAATAAAGTTAAAAATGTGCCTCAAAACATAATATTTCAGCTGCATGTAATTGTCATACCAGCAAAGAACATAATTGCATTATTTGTCTCCTCTCAAATCTCTCACTCATCGCTATACCTTTCCCAAGATTTCCATTTCGAGGTTCACTTGGTTATTTCTAGAGAGAATGCACTGACTGAAGTTTTGGGGTCAGGACTCACCAGCCTTACCAAGTTGTACCTGGTCAAGTGGCTCCTCACCAGAGCTGTGCCTGAGCTTTGCCTAGAGCTGGGAGATGCCATCTTTAATCTACAACCCTGCCATGAATTTGTTTTCTGTCATAAATGAAGCATGGGGCTGTGCTTTAATTTTCCTCACTGCCCTCTGTCAAGTAATAACCATAAATATTGTCCCGAATCATTAAGTCACAACCTGAAACATGATCCTGCCCAGCTCCTGATCAGACGGCCATCTGGAAGATGAAAGAAGTCTATTTGGGTTTTGGAATGATCCAGACTCTAATTTGTAGTAACAGTCTTAACAGGCTGTTTCAGAGACATTAACCAGCAACTTGTCTCAGGTTCTCAAGGAAGGGTCCATTATCCACAGTTGGAGGTATTCGCCTCCAGCAGAACTGTGAACTGTAACTGTTGGAAAACTACCAGCCTCGCTGGCTTTCAATCAAATGCCACGCTCTTCCACGGACACTAGATTTCTACCCGAGGGCAAGAATATATGCAGAGAACAAATGCATACATAATGTATCTCCAAATATTCTCTATGTCATAGAGAAAGCAAACATTGCAAGAGAGGAAAACAAATTGCAGCTTCTACAAGCAAACAACAATGCACCATGATAGATATATAATTTTTCCTATTACCCTGAGGTTACTTTTGCAGAGAAAAATAAATCGTTCTCTAATTTTGCTGTAGAAATAATCATGTAAACACTAAGAGAAAGTCATTCTCTAAAATCTAGGAAACATGTTTAAACATGAGTACAGCACTGGTCAAAGGAACTATTGGCCAAGCAATTATTTTAAATATCTGCTTCTCCTGATCATTAAAGATGGAAGCAAATCAACAGGAGATGCTTTTCCATTTCCACTTGACTTTGGATTGGAAGACCATGTTTCTTCTCCGAGCTCTACATAGCATCATCTTCACTAAGGGAGTGCGTTGAATTTAAATTTTGAGCATTACAAATACACTTAGAATTAAAATGAAGATATTTATTTATAAATGCATGAAGTAAGCGGTACTTTGGGCAATGAGCGTGTCAGTGGTGTCTCTCAGCAGAACCAAACCAGTGCCAACGTCCACAAGAGCGTTAGGTCTTCGGGAAAGAAAATTTTGTACCAATTTTCAACAATCTTGTCCCTTTGCCTCAAAATCTGCTTCAGCACCTCTCACTTTCAGAAATTAAATATGTGTATTACCATATGTTAGCCATACTGGAATTAAATTTAAAACTTAATAAAAAATGTAAGTAAAAATATATGTTAACTATAAAAATAAATGGCATGAAAAAGATAGATGAAAAGAAATTTAAATGCATCTCATGGCCTTATTTAATCCTGAATAAACAAATTGTAAAAAAAAAAAAAAGTCCATGATTTGAGGCAATCATGGAATCTAAACATTGGCTGAGTATTACATAAGATTAAAACTAATCACTAATCTTGTTAGATGTAATGGTATTGTGATGTTTTTTCTAAATACTTATTTTTTAGAGATACATCCTTAAGTATGAAATGCCATATTGCCTGAGATTTGCTTTAAAATACTCCAGAAAAATATGAATAGTTATTGAAGAAGGGTGGTGGATATGCATGGTTCATTACCCCTTCTTTCTTTCTACTTGTATATATGCTTGCGATTTTTTATAATAAAATATTTTTCAATGTACTGGTTAGGAGTCTGGAACAGGGGTTCCCAACCAAGGGTGATTTTGCCCCCCAACTCGTCCCTGGACTCACTTGTTAAAGCCTGGAGGCATTTTTGGTGGCCACAGCTGGGAGGTAGAGTGGTCCTGGCATCTAATGGGTGGAGGCCAAGTTTGCTGCTACATATCCTGCAACGCACAGGACGGTAACAGCCTCCACAATAAAGAATTACCCAGCCCCAAATGTCAATCATGCCAAGACTGAGAAACCCTCGCCTCGATTATGTCCTGTTAATAGACAGTTGATAAATACATAAAATATAGTCTCTGCTTTTATAGAGTTTCCAGTCTTCCAAGGAGAACAGGACAAGAAGATAAATCGCTATCCTACAAAGGACCCTGTCCCTGGCTTCTGGCACTTGTCATCGTCGGTGCTCTCTAGGAGGGATGGAAGGAGGATGGACTCCTTCTAGTTGGGGCTTCAGAGGAGATGCTTTTTGTTATTACTTATTTGCAACACTAACCTCCACAAAAAGGTGCTAAGACAGGCTTTCACTGAGAAGCCATTTCAAAGAACTGGGTTTTATTTATTTTTATTTTTTTTAAAGAGCACTTTATTATTTTTTTTTCCATAGATTTTATCTATTTATTTGAGAGAGAGAGAGCATGAGCAGGGAGCAGGCAGAGGTAGAGGGAGAAACAGACTCCCCGCTGAATAGAGAGCCGATGTGAGACTCGATCCCAGGCTCCTGGGATCATGACCTGAGCTGAAGGCAGACGCTTAACTCACTGAGCCACCCAGGCACCCGGGACTGGGTTTTAGACAAAGATTGGAAGGAAAGGTGTTCCAGATAAAGAGAATAGAGAGAACAGAATGTCCACGTGGGGACGTGGGCCAGCATGCAGCATTTAGTGGGAAGCATGAAGGGGAGGAATCCACGATGAGCCCGAGAATGTGGTTGAGGCCTGTTAGGGGCCTCCGGTGCTAAGCAGAGGGGTTGGTACCCATACTTTCTGTGTCAAGCGGTTGCACTGTTGTCCTGTGTCTCCCAAGCCACCAGGAGCCATGGTTACAAATGTGGCCTTCCCTCCAGCTGCATGGGGAGGTGGCATGATCGGGGCTGGGGAATGGGCCGCAGGTGTCCATGCGGGGGAGAGACCAGAAGCAGCAGGAAGAAGTAGGATGGGAGTGTGCACGAGAGGAGGCAGGGATTCCATCTATGGAGGGCCTGCTGTGTGTCAAGCCCCGCTCTAGACACATTGCATGCAGCATTATCTTTAATGTCTATGACAAGCTCGAGAGGTAGGTGGTATTAGCCCCATCGTATAGATAAAGAGACACCAACATGGTGAGAAATGTGCTTTTCCTAAGGTCCCACAGCTCCTAAGTGGCTTAGGTGAGATTCAGAGCCAGAATTTCTGACCCTAAAGCCACACCACGAGTCTCACCTCTCCAGCGCATCTGCACACGACCATAGCTCCAACAGTGACCGTGAGCGCAGTGCTCTGGGCTGGAAGCCCGCTGCTGGCCTTGCGGTGGAGGTGGGCAGGCCTGGTGAGAACCCACCCAGGCTGGGGCCAGGGCAGTTGGGCCGGGAGGGAAGGAGCAGTCACCACGGTGTGAAGTCAGGCTGCCTGCCCAAGGGTGGGCAGTTGTCTCCGCACTGAGGGGGCCGGGGGTGTGGGGGGCAACTGTGCATCTCTGGCCAGGGCTATGTCTTCAGCCCCAGCAGTGCACTGGTCTTGGGGCTTTGAGAAGCTTACGGTACTTGAGCATTTGGCCCAGGGGAGTTATCAGGAGGTAGAGAAGGAGCAGGAAGGCTGCCAACTCCATGTCAGAGTTCCCAAGTGGAGCCCAGGCTAAGGAGCCGTTTGGGTGGTCCAGAATTGGTGCTTTCCCAAAACAAGCAGGGGCGGTCTCTGTTCCCGGCAGCCTCCCTCCGCAGCCCTAATTCTAACCCCCCGGCGTCTGCTTGGGCTTCCAGAGCTCGTTAGTGTGCACGGAGAGGAAGCTGTCCCGTCTGGGCAGAGTGGGTCCGAGGAGCAGGTGGGTGGGACGAGAAACGCTGGAAGCCACCCACTCTGAGGGACTCAGCAGAGAAGGATTCCGGAGCCGGCTGAGGGGCGGAGGGCGCTGGCTCACCCACTGCGTACACGTAGCAAATCACACATGCCTTGCACACAAATTTCAGGGCTATGACAAAGACTTATTAGGGTCAGCCAGACCTGGGTTCAAATCCGGAAGCAATTACGGGAGTGAATGGTGCTAATTTCAGAGAAGTTACCTGTCATGGGCGGCCGGCCTGCTGTGCATACCTGACAATGAGAACCCGTACTCAGGTCAGGGGTTGGTGTTCAGCCCCTCAGACCCCTCGGGATAGGGCAACAGCTTCGTCGTTCTTCTTTCCTTAGCTACCAGCCTTCCTCCACCCCCTGCTTCCTGACTTAAATGGAACCTTCCTTGATATATATTTATAGGACATTGCCTGTGAGCCAGGCTCAGTGTTATGCGTGTTACCCTCCCCTGACTTCAGCCCTGGGAGGCTCTGGGGGACACCGAGCAAGCTCACGATGCCCGGAGTTTCGTGTCTTCAGACTTTTCCAGTCTAGAAAGCACAGGGAGACTCTCCAGAGGGAAGTGACCTCGTGGATTGTTGGCTATGCCCACTTTCTGTGGGGCGGCTCCAGCAGGCTCGAAGATGGCCCCTCTGAGGATGACCCTAAGGACTGGGCAAGGTGTAAAAGTCTGGAAAGAAGGGCCATGATGATCTGGAAATGCCTTCTTTTCATCCCGCTGAAAGTTTGGCTTTGGTTTGGATCGAAGTTCAGGTCAATGTTGAAGCTCCCTGTCCTGGGTCACCCCAAGCTGGGAAGGCAGCCCTTCGGGTCTGCTTTGATACACCCAGCTCTGGTCTCCTTGTCATCACCCCGTCCTGACCTCTGGAGGCGGTGCTGTGATGTTTTGCTTCTCCTGATGTCAGTTAAGCCCTCTGGTCACTGGCCCGTCATGGCCCTGTCTTTCTGTCCAATCGGCCCACGCCAGTCCCCTTGTGTCCACCTTCCCGACTCTCGGCTTGTCTCTGTGCCCACAGCAGCCGTAGCTGTTTTGCAGCTCTGAGAACAATGTCCAGCAGGGCTTTTCGGGGCTTTCTTTCCCCCCTCCCTCAATAGGGGTAATAATGGAGAAAGTGTGGAAGAGCTAGCTGGCATGACTATAACATGGGGCAGCCTTCATCTGCACCAGAAGGATGGAATTAGAACCACAGCCCGCTCCGACTACAGGAGCTCCCCATGAACATGGTTCAACTCTCCAAGGGAGCCGTAAGGGTCTGGAGTGAGGAGAGCCGCCGGACAGGGATTCAAGTGCCTTGAGATGAATTCTAATGTGTGGAGTCTCCTGTCCACACTCTATACATAATGATTTGTTCCAAAGACACAGCTACCAACCGCCTTCCTGGCTTGCTCATGGCTCCTGGATATTCCCCCAAACCCAACAGCACGACTGACCTCCGCTGCTACCAGGCACTGGGCATAGTGTACTAGGTAAGAGCTGGACACTGGAGCCAGCCAGTGGGGGTTGGAACCCTGCTTCTGCTGCCTATTAGCTGTGTGGCCTCAGGCAAGTTACTCGACTTCTCTGTGCTTCCATTTCTGCATCCATATTATGAAGGTGATTATAGAGCATGCGCCATGAGGTTGTTATAAGAATCAAGTGAGTTAACATCTGGAGAGTGCTTGTGTCAGCACCTGGCATACAATAGGTGTTAGTAAAATATAAATATTCAAGGATCCAATGTCAATTTTCCCATAGAATATATGGGTAAATACTGGGCAGATGCTCTCAGCTTTTTAGATGGTGGGGTTGAAATTCCCCTGGAGTATAGGGGCAGAAACAGCCAAACAAAAGCTTCTTGATATCCTTAGCTTTGGAGAGAGACAGTTGCATGCTTTGCTTTCTTCTACTGTAAAATGGGAAACAAATAGAAACCTCCACATAGAGTTTTGGGGGTAGGGGAATTAAAATATTTCAAATAACATTATAACATTCTCAGGGGAGTACATGGAAAAATATTCAATACATGTTTAGCTATAATTATTAATATTATTATTACTATAGCTGAGAGAGGCCAAGGAAGGAAAAGAATTATTCTCAGATATGTGTCCTCTAGGGGCTATTGGCAATATCTGGAGTCATTTTCAGTTGTCATAGTTGGGGGTTTGCTACTGGTATCTAGTGGGGAAAGTCCAGGGATGCTGCTCAACATCTTAAAATGTACAATTCAGCAGCCCGACAACAAAGAACTATGCATCCCATAATGTCCAATAGCATCATGTTGACTATTGCAATCTAACTAGTAAATGTTAATGGG
Source organism: Mirounga leonina (assembly GCF_011800145.1). Taxonomy (NCBI): domain Eukaryota; kingdom Metazoa; phylum Chordata; class Mammalia; order Carnivora; family Phocidae; genus Mirounga; species Mirounga leonina. Next base: position 41,318,325 of record NW_023270451.1, read on the forward strand.
ATAAATAACTGTTGGGACTATGATCAAAATATGATTGATGAATTAATTGAATGAATGAATCCATGTGGATGTCCTCACTATACTAAATATCTGCTTTCTTCCTTCCTTGGTTCATTTATCAAGCAACTACTATGTTCCGATCACTATACAAGTCTCCAGGAATTTAGAGATAAATAAGGCTTAGTTTTCTTCTTGCGAAGCTTGTAGTCTGGCTGAGGACACAGATCCACTAATTAATCCCCTTCTGCTCCCCACCCTCAATAAGTAATAGCACCCTTCACCTTCTTGCTCAAATAAAAAACATAGAACTCTTTCTTCATTTATCTCTTCACTCACCCACCTCATCCAACCCAGCAAAGCCCCATTGAGTTTACCTCTAAATCATTATATCCTTCATCTTCATCTTCATCTTCATCTTCATTGCTACCGGTATAATCCAAGCCAACATCTTTCTCTTTGACTCACTGGTCTCCCTCCTTCCACTCTTGCCCTTTACAATCCATTCTCCTTATTAAATGAAAACTTGTCACTCGTATTCCTAAAACCAGTTGCTCCCCGTCACATAACGTGATTACCAGGATCATTGCTCCCAATACTCACTCTTTCCCTTAATAGAATTTTGCATCCATATCTTTGCCGTGGCATCTTGGTGGGAAGAATGTATTTCCCCCCACCCCTTGACCTTGAAACCGGTCATGTAACTCCATTGGCCGATGGGCTGTAAGCAGACACTTTGCAAGCAGAGGCTAGAAACACGTTTGCGCAGTTGGACATGCCCGTGTCTTCCTGTGGCCCACAGGAGATACCGTGCCTTGGGAACTCCTAGTCCAAGGAAGACGTGTGTGGAGACATGCGGAGCAGTTATGAGCCCAACCTGAAGCCACCTACCTGCACACCTGCAAACAGAGCTGGCTGCACGGGGGCTACATCACTACTGTAGCCAATTGGCAATTTCCATGTTTTCACCTTAATCCTGAATCCTTTTCCTACTGTAAAAACATTTCTTCCAAGTTTGATTTCTGTATTAGGATAACCCTGAAAGTACACATTTTTCTCTTTGAAGATTTGGGGCTACCTATGGAAACCCATGTATTTACAAATGAAATTTAAAGTACTCTTACAACTGCCTTAGAGACGTGGAGTCGGAAACCTGCTTGCATACTGATTTACTTAATAACTAAGCGCAGTGATGGTGATGAACTTGAATATTACAAAACTTGGCTGATTTCAAATCTATTAATAAATTGTTACAATAGCTTGTTCAGTCATACAGGGCCCCTTGCTTAAAAGGGCCCCATGCTTGGTCTAATTGCTCTCCTGTTACTATTTTGAAATTATTAATTTGTTTCAAAAGGGCTCCACGTTTTTATTTTGTGCCAGGACCCCAAATTATGTAGCTGGTACCACCCAAAATGAGTGCTTGTTATTATAAATTTCTGAGATTTGTGTGGTTTCATTTATATTTTCTTCCTAGTATCTATCAACTTCCGAAATGATGTGCCTTACTTGTTTATTTGTTACCACTGTCTCCTCCAAACAGACTATAAACTCCACAGCAGCAAGCACCTTGCCTGTCTTCTGTGTCTTTGTAGGCCCAGGGCCTGGTGCATCACGTGCATTCAATAAACACTTGTCGAATAAATCAGTGAACAACTTCTCTAGCTTCTAGAATCAGGCAAAGAGCTGTGAGAGCTTCATGGACAAAAACCTCGGTTCTCCCAAAGGAAGAAGGTTTACAGAAGAAGCAATGCTCAAGCTGTTCCTCTCCCTCACTCACCCTTTCCCATCTTTTGCCTATTCAGAATGCCCAGCGCTTCAGTGGAATCTTCTAGAAATCATTTTCTAGAAATCTAGTTGAAGGAAAAGATAAGAAAGGCTTCTTTTCTTGGGTCACCACAAGGATAAGTTCATTAGCTCGAGGGGTGGTGGAGCACAGACTGTTCACTGTTCCCCTGACTCATTCTTTCTTTTTCTTTTAATAATGCGCAGAATTTCATCTGGCACCGGCCACTCAGCGTGGGCCTCCCTTGCAGCTGTTTGTGCCAGGTGACTCGTTCCAGTCAATAAGATAGAAGCAGAAGTAAATCGCACACTAACATCCACTTCACAGAGTTGCTCTAAGAGTGCAGTGAGCTGACTGCCGTCGCACGTGGAGGACGTAGAATCGCGTCTGACTCAGAGTGAGCGCTCAGTCAGTGCTGGTCACGGTCATCGTTACTGCTTGAATTTCGAATTTCGTACTCGTTCCAGGATTAATTATGCATCTTCTGCTGTTCTTACAACCATGTGGTATCATGAGTTTCTCATGATTGATTCAGAGGTTGTTTCTTAGTGCCGTTCAGCAGAGTTTGTCACCGTGGAGGAGACATTGCAATGGATGAGTTACTAGCCAGGTGCCCACCCCCATCACGTTCCAGTTCCCATGGGCAAAGGTATCCCTGGGGCCTTGGGAAAATGCATCCAGCTCAGATCTGATGTTAACGCTCTGTGCTCAATCTGAGGCTTTACTGAGCACAAGCATTTCCCAGAGCACTTTGAGCCTTATTAGAAGTGGCCAGAGCATGCACAACTTTTTATGATATCTAGCTCCCTGTTTGCAGTATTTCCAAAACACTCTGCTGTAAAGCTGGGGCCAGTTATGAGAGGAAAAGAGAGAGAGACTGAACAACAAAAAAAGATTTCCCCTGGAAAGAAATTGATTTTAAGGTTCTGTTGTGTATTCGTGACCCTTTCTTGCATCTCTCGTGCTTGGCCAAATGGCCAAGAATTAGTGGTTTGAGCACATGACTTTGAAGATAGATAAACTAGATATAAGTCCCAGCTCCGTCTCTCCACTGGGTGACCTTGGGCAGTCACAGTGTCACCGAGTGTTTAAGGATGGCGTAGTAATGCCCACCTCACGCAATTGCGGTTGACTTAAGGAATAAATGAGATGATGAATGCAAAGTATTTACAACAGCATCTGGAGCACCGTGGGCTGCCACAGTCATTACCGCTGCCTAGTCCAGAACTAATTGGGCACGAGTCATCTCTGCCACGTAACTTTCAACAGAGCTTCCCGATGACAGATCTGGTTTCGCAAGTCACCCACGATCAACACATCCAGTGGGCAAATAATTCCCATTCTCCCAGAGGGACTTCAATTTCCTATTGTCCTGCTCAGTTGAAGAATTCATAACTGCCTTCTGCCAGCGGTGTTGAGCATTTCAAACCAGGCTCTGTAAATAGAACACATTCCATCTTCTTTTAGCCGTGCCCCTCCCAGCCAGGGCCATCTCTTCCTAGAATATTCCCATCCATTTCATTGCATTTTCCAATTTAGAGGCCGGTTCATGGCCTTGGGAATCATATCCCCCATCGGTTTCTCACCGGAGGTGACTGTCTGGGAACAGGCCGCACAGAGGGGCTCCAACGCATCTCCTGGGCTGAGATGTGGGCTCAACACACTTTAAGCGGAGAGGAGTTCCCGCTGAGCTTCACAGGCGGTGGCCCAGGTTCACGAGCAAGGGCCTGAGTACGGGCACACTCGGGGGATCGCTCAACTCAGGAGGGGCGGGAGCAGAGCTCGTGAGAACGGGAGAGGAGTTCAAGCCTCAGGCCCCACCACGCCTTCACACAGTCACACCCTTCCCTGCATTTTCTCCCGGAGAGCAGCATGAACCACAGCAGGGCGCCGAGCCTGGGCTGCACAGAAGAAACAAACAAAACAGCTCTCTCGTGGCCTCACGCTATAGAGCTCACCCCCTCGCCAGCATAAAATATCTGTAATAATATAATTCAGGAATAAGTCATCGCATTCTCTACTGGTCTTTGCTATTGAATCAATAAAAGTTTTCCATTTTAAATAAATACATCACTTTCCTGAAAGTAATGCTCAGGGTGTTTTAAAAATAAGCTAGGAATATTCGTCAATCGCACATAACCCACCATGCAAAGAAAGAGAGAGGAATCGGGCTATCACGGGGACAGAATGCAGTTGCTAGGACATGGGTCTCAGTGGGTCTCTCGGTGTTCTTCGAGTGCAATAATGAAGGCATTAAATTACCAGGTCAGAGGCCCCAATTCACAAAGAAATAATATCAGTTTATTATTTCTAATCTTATTAAGTTAGAAAATAGTCTTGAGATGTAATGTCATCCCAGAATGGCTAAAGTATTGATTATGTGAAGCTGCATTCATGGATAATTCAAGGAGCCTGATTTCATTTAATTTCAGTAATTTTTAAAGCATTCCAACAAATTTTCTATAAAGCAAATAATCCAAAATTATTCCCATAAATAATGTAGATCTACGGTCAGATTTGCTTAGTATTTACCAGTTACACACTTTACATTATGAGTTAGAAAAAAAGGATTATTTTTAATCCATTTTCCCAATCCCCAGTGTCTTCCTCAAGGAAAATGGGCCTTTAAAAAAATATATTGCAATTTTAAAAGATAAATATGGACATTATCAAGGTAGGACTTGTGACAATCCACTGATGCTTGTCATTTTCTTGTAATTCTATTATGTCTAAAGCTGAAACCTCAGTACTCTGTGATTTGAGATTATGGCAGCAAGGAGAAGCGTATAGCCAGGCGTCACAGTGTCGCTGGCCCTACGGCAGCCGGACTTGCAGAGAACACTTGACCCGGCCGGAGCCTCATTCTTCCCTGCCCACTGGCAAAGCTCTACCTAAAGGTAGGACCAAAAAGAAGCCTATCTCCCCAGCCACACACCACCTTCTCCCCACACGCTCCAGGAAAGTAATCCCGTGGCCGCAGTGTCTGGTGGGTAGGAAAGCCCAGCTTCTAGTGACAGCAGCTTAATCCAGCATTTAATGAACACCTGCTATGTGCCAAGACCCAGGCTAGGCTTTGAGGGATAATGATTAGCCAAGATCCTATTTCCTTTTTCAAGAAGTTTCCAATTTGATGTATGTTTGGATAGGAGAGGCTCAGGAAAGTGATGTCTGGGGGCACTGAGGGCCTCTTCTCCCTGAGTGGAGATTACCGAGGGGAGGGATATACCACCCCCTACTCCCACCACCACCCAAAGGCGCTTCTTTCCGTGTCCTTCTTCTCCTGAGCAGAGGCATTTATTTTTTCATTCACCAAGCAGCTAGTTAACACCTGCTAGGCACCAGGTGCTGCTCTGGGTATTGGGAATACAGCCATCAATGAGATCCAGACTGGGCTCTCGAGGGGCTTACAGTCTGGTGGGGAGTCAGTGAAAATGAAAATGTTCTGCATGATACACTGTGTAAGAGTAAATACTCATGGAGGACCATCTGGGGAAGAGGAGGACATCTTAGATGAGTCTCCAAACATGATAATACCATGGAAGGGGTGGAGGGTAGAAGTGGGATAGGGCGTTCTGGACAGAGAGGCAAAGCACGTGCAAAGGCCCAGACGTGAGAGAGAGCAACATGACAGAACTTCCCAGTGGTGTGTCAGGAATTCATGGTGCAAGGAGGAGAGAGAACATGGATCCAGCTCCTAAAGGCCTCACATCTTGGATGCTGTGCTCTGAGGCTGGTGTCATGGTTGAGCTGTTTGGGGTCAGCCTCGGCTCTGTCCCCTCCACCAGTGTACTCTCTTTGGCCTGTGTCCCACAGGTCAAAGAATGCAGTGGACAGTTTCCCTTTTGTTTCTCATTCACATCCCTCCAGGTTGTTAATGAGATTTTTCCTCTCTCTGGTCCCAAGATTTTGTGAGCAATAGGCAAAGTGCCTTCACACAATTAATGAGCCCAGAGTCACCGATCCAAACCTGAGACTCACGTCCTCAAGAATGTTTCCTCTCAGGATATTTATTAGCCCAGAAGACACGTGTGGGCAGAACATGTTATTTAGTGACCTGTAATGCCTGAATAATGATCACAATAAATCAGACCTCATTATTATGTGCGGGAGAGCCGGATGGCCCAACTGGCTAGGTAATGAGGTCTAATTTAATGCCCTTGTATTATTCTCCACATGTTTGCTGGGAACTCAGGGGCGGAGGCTAGTTCTCATAAGTCCAGATGCCCTGGATGTACAGCAGTTACACAGGGAAGCTCGTGGCCCAAGCATATGTTAGGAGTCAGGAAAAGAGTGATCAACAATGCTCTGTCCCTCTGAGTGGGTGACAACCGAGGTCTGGTCCCCTCACACTCGCTTAAACAGGAAGAGCTAATAGCCAGAGCTAATTACAACAAAGAGCAGCACCCTGGGATCTATTTCTTAGGAGCAAAAGGCAAGTGACGGGGCCAGGAAATGCCAGCACAGACAGAGAAATCAGAATCTCCCTAAAAAGAAACATAACTGTCAGAGGGCTGACTTCAGGAGCCATGCCTCTTAGATTCGTCTATAATAGAGTCTGCTCAGAGCGCCAGAGCCGCGGGAGGTGGATCTCAGTCCAGCCTCCTTTGAACATGACCAGCCCTCACTTCTTGCTTGCTGTGAGGGGCCTTTTGCAAGAGCAATCCATTACGGCGCTTTTCAATTCTTCATGCACAGCCTTTTCTCATTGATTATCTAACATCATTAGTTTGGGCTCAGCCCATCTGAAAGTCAATGGAGGGATCAATTGTAACCATATGATGTACAAAAATTTGCTCTAAAAGCATCCAGAGACTGAAATCCTTTATCTTTTGCCCGCCGAACTGTAAATCTTTTCCTGCTATTGGTTTCTTGTTGGGTAGCAGACATAAAGAAGGAGCCAGCCAGAGACCTTTGTGTAGGTGGCCTTCTTGAGATCCCTGTGGAGCTATCATCTGTCAGACCTCCGACATCCGATGGCACTTACAAAGCGTAATATCTGTGTGTGGCCTCAGGTGCCAGACGGGCTGTCAGGCTCAATGCTCCTTTGGCTGGAGCTCTCTGCCTGCTCTCTTTGTCCGTTTCCAGTCCTCTCGTTGGTGGAACCTAGTTAAACCCAGTAAAGCAGCCTGTACCCCACAGTTCTGGGGATCGTGGCAGGCAGCTCAGCCCCCACAAAGAAAGCAATGTTTAGAGGCGCCTGGGTGGCGCAGTCGGTGGGGCATCCGACTCTTGGTTTCGGCTTAGGTCATGATCTCAGGGTTGTGAGTTTGAGTCCCTCGTTGGGCTCCGTGCTCAGCAGGAAGTCTGCTGGAGATTCTCTCTCTCCCTCCACCCCTCCCACTGCTCTCTCTCTCTCTCTCAAATAAAAAAATAAATCTTAAAAACAAAAAGCAATGTTTAGTCAAGTCCTCCTTGTTCTCCAAGGCAGCAAAATAACTGGATTCTCTTGCATTCTTTCTGAGCAACAACTTGAGCGCTTATTTCTACAGGAAATAACGCCAGAGGAAAGGTGTTTTCTGTGTTACCATTGGACTTGAATAGGAATCTTAGATCCACCTCTATCCTGGGATCTCTGGGCTCGTAATCTGACTGGAAGATTTTAATAATACAAACTCTCTTGGGGCACCTGGGTGGCTCAGTCAGTTGGGCGTCTACCTTTGGCTCAGGTCATGATCCCAACTAGGGTCCTGGGATTGAGCCCAGCGTCGGGCTCCCTGCTCAGCGGGGAGCCTGCTTCTCCCTCTCCCTCTGCCCCTTTCCCCCTTGTGATTTCTCACTCACATTCTCTCTCTATCTGAAATAAATAAATAAAATCTTTTTAAAAATAATAATAAGACCAACTCTGATGCAGGATGATCATCTGAGTATAGGAGAGCAACTCCTGAGGGAGACTCTGCTGTGTTTAAAGCACCCAGAATAATTTAAAAAGAGTATTTATCCCCTTTAAAAATCTGCTGTGTTGCAGGTCACCTCGCTGAATATGGCAGGTTTGTGGAACATTAAATGAATCTCCAGAAAGGGACTAAGTGTGTGCTGGGCAATCAAGCCAGAGACTTGCTTGATTAGAAGCCAAAACAGTGAGATGGAGAGTGGTGCCTGGTGGAATAGGACCTATCTGGCCTTCAGTGTCACAACAAAGTGAAAATTGGCCATAATCAACTAATCACTCAGCGTGGTGCCCACTGGAGATGGACATACCCGGCTCTCAGTAAAGTTGCCCCAGCTAGATTTTCTCTAGCATTGAAATAGATGACCGTGTCTTCTCTCGAGCTTGTCTTTGGGATTAGGTGGCATGAAAAATGCATGTCCATAAACACTAGAATGACAGAGTATAAAAAGAGGCTGATGCCCAGAGGAGACAGGAAGACAATGTCACCTGCAAGGACAGCAAAGTGACACCTCCCACTCCACATGCACTGTAGCATGGCAGTTCTCGAACTTTCGTGGGCATGGGCATGGGCATGGCCAGAGGCTGGCTACAGGACCGAATGCCTGAGGGACTTGCTTCCAGAGTTTCTGATGCAGGAGGTCTGAGGTGGGCCTGAAAGCTGGCATTCCTAGCGATGCAGCTGGTGGTCCAGCAAACACACTTTGAGGACCATTGCTTTAAGGTAGACCTAGTTTTGTTGGCTGGTTGGGGAGAACCTTCTGTCCCAACCACTTCCCTGGGCAGCCACGATGCTTTCCTGGTACATATGCAACTACACGTCTGTTTTCCTCCCATTCCCAAGCAGTCAACTGTCTCTGGCTGCCATTTCTCCCAGCTTCACTTCATCCTATTATTGGTCTATTTTCACAGGCTGACGACGAACGTAGGATGCCCTTCATAATGTCAAAAGACCTCAGTCTTTAATTCCTTGCTGACGCTAGCCTGCAGCTTTCTTCATCAGTTCACCAACAGAGCCTAGATTTGCCAGAACACTCGATATTGTTATATGTAGGGCAATAGTCTTCCTTTGTCTCTCTGAGCTGAGTCAGGTATTCTCACATGCACACATTTTGTTGGCCATTATCAGTTAAAACGTACTCCCAGAAAAAGAAGCCATAGCAGAGTAAATGACACAGATAGCAGAATGTACTCGAGACAGAGCCTTTTTAATATGGCACGCTAACGATTCACCGGCTCATGGCAAGATTCTGGATATGCAGGAGGTGTGCAAATGAATCAAGAACATATATATATGTAACATTTCAAGCACAAATAGTGTTAAAACACATCAGTCCTTCACAGATTAGACTTTAATTCACTCTAAGAGTGCACAGTTGAAATCACATGAATTGTGTCTGATGGGTTCCATGGAATGTGTTTTTACTGTGGTTTACTATAAGGAAAATAAAGATCATACGGTTTATAGAAAGAAGAAGAGAGGCAGCTGTCCACCTCCCCTCTAGTTCCCTGGCTTCAGAAGGTGACGTAGATAAAGTTCTGTCCCAGGCGATGTGAGCCAATTTACACAGTGGAAAGAAAAGGAAACCAAACAAGCTTACCTAACCTGTGGCCTCATCGGCACCAGAAGATCGTCTTTCCCAGAGTCCGGAACTCTCAAACCAGGAAAAAATTCAGAATCGATTTTCGTCTTTTGCCCAGAATCATTTAAGAAATTTTGGTTGAGAATAGTTTTGTACTTAGCTGTTTGATTTTTTTTTTAATAGCATGTATGTATTCACTTCTTATACATCTCTAACCTTATCAAATTTAACCAACAGTTATAGTGTTTTTTAAACAAAGGATTGTTTTCTTGATATTTGAAAGTGGAAATTTTGTGGGGCATTTGGGTGGCTCTGTCAGTTAAGCATCTGCCTTCGGCTCAGGTCATGATCTCAGGGTCCTGGGATCAAGCCCCGTGTCAGGCTCCCTGCTCCACGAGGAGTCTGCTTCTCCCTCTGCACCGCCCCCTCCCCCAGCTCATGCTCTGTCTCTCACTTACTTTCTCTCTCTCAAATAAATAAATAAAATTTTTAGAAAGGAAGGAAGGAAGGAGGAAGAAAGAAAGAAAGAAAGAAAGAAAGAAAGAAAGAAAGAAAGAAAG
>NW_023270451.1:41328147-41335499 GCF_011800145.1 Mirounga leonina
AAGAAAGAAAGAAAGAAAGAAAGAAAGAAAGAAAGAAAGAAAGAAAGAAAGAAAGAAAAAGAAAGAAAGAAAAAAAATTATGTGTGTGTGTGTCTGTCTTTCGAATGTTCCAGATCTGACACTGGGAGTAGTGAGGGCTTCATGCCATCCCAAACAGATGCCACCAATACATAGTGACTACTTCTACAGATACTGTCTCCCAGGAGGACACGAACCTCTGGAAAAGCATTCTTGTAAATTCAAGCCCATCTGCAGATTTCAAAGTGACATGCCTATTAGAGGATCCAATTATTCAGGAAAGACTTGAGGAATGTTCTACACTAGTAACATTGGGGTAATTCAAGTTGTCACTTCTGCCATACCCATAATCCCCTCCCTTCAAATTCAGGAAACTGGTGAAAGTTTTTGTGAAAGCAGAACTTTCTTCCTACTTGTCTAAGAATATTGTAGCCAATATACTGCAACATCCCTTTTCTCTGTATATTTTTCTTCCTCCTACTCTGTAATTAAAATGTCCAGCATATAAATACTTTCTATTGTTTCCAGCTTTGCGTGGGTAAAGGTTGTAATTCTGGGACAGACTTGATTACTTACTCCATGTAGCGTTCTGTGCCAGGTACAAGCTTTTCCAAGAATTGCACGGTCTTAAGTTCTGACATTTCCCAAGTGACCATCCCCAAGCCTGGTTGGCTCCTGATCGCCTGGAGGATGTCAGTATCTCCAAGCAGCAAGGATTTAATGTTTGGGGAATATGAGGTGAGCTCTGACTGATCCACTCTAGATATTATTCTGCTTCTCTAGACATTGACCTATACTAAGCCTGGTGGAGGACTTGAGGTGTTTCTTTTTCCTTCTCTGTCCATTGTAAGCACCATTCTCCACCTCCTACAGGCTACTCCTAGGCTTTATTTCCTTATCAGCTTCTTCAGAAAGCCCCAACTAATGTCTGTGGTTGGTTGATTGGTTGGTTTTTTCAAAGTAACACTAACTGCTATATTAGAAGAACCCACAAATCTCAATGGTTTAACAAATTGATTTCTCACTCATGTCACAGCCCATGGCACATGAGACTGTTCCTCATGGAAGTGTCCCCTCCATAAGACGATTCAGGGACCAGACTCTTTCCATCTTGGGGCTCAACGTCTTCATTAGGCAACTGCCAACATTGTCCCACAGGTCATTTCCACCCTAACCAGCTGAACGGGGCAATGAGCGTGGGTAACCGCCCATGGGAGGTTTGATAGGCTCAGCCTGGAGGTGGCACAAATCCCCGCTGCTCACATTGCTCTGGCCTGAGCCCGGGTACGCAGCTCCCCAACAGCCACAGAGGCTAGAAAGCAGTTATCTGGGTAAGTCCAGGAGGAAGAGGAAGCAGGTCTGGGTGATTTCCCAGCAGCCTCGGCCACCATGGCTTCTACAGCCTTTGGATATTCTCTCACTGATGCAAGATGGAGATAGGGAAGAGTCGTGGCTGACCTGTTGTCTGCAGCCTCTCTCAGTCCTGGTTTTCAGACTTTTTAGTAAGGGGAATCCTGGGCCTACCCATGGGGAGAGTCTTCTAAGAGAAGAAAGGAAAGACAAAAATATGACAAAACTACTACCAAGAAATCACAGATCTTTTGATACTATTGACATGTGTGCCTAAATTTGAAACAATTAAGCAGACGTGACAGGAAGTTAGGTGTTCACTGTGAGAAGCTCAGAGAACTGGTAGCCTACCATGTGTTACCCCTCCTCAGTACACAGCTGGGGCTGGCCTTTGGCTCTGATCCTGCTAAGTCACCTGCTCATTAGTCTTTCTTTCGCTGGGCTCCAGTGTCAAAGGGAGGCTCATCTGAGGAGCTTGATTTTGCTGCGCTAGACAAAGCAATTTTTTGTGTCATCTCATTTGTTAGCAACTGTGAGAGGTCAGCACCATGCATAGGGTGGGTCCAGGTGGCCCCTGCCCAGATGCACAGGGAGTGCAAACAACAAAACTTCTGAAGAACTGTCCGAGAGGCTCTTTAGAAGTCATGGCTCTGTGTGATGCAGGGATCCTAGAGGGTTAATAGTCACTGAGGTCCCGGGGGTCATTTGATCTTTATGGTAAGCCCTAGAAGAGCTCTTTCCCTACTGTTCCTATTTTTAGTGTAACTTTATCTTGTTTGCTTTTATGGACACTAAAGGATAGAGACCTTTAACACTGAGAAAGATTTTTCAGATTTGATTTGGTCATCATTCAGCCAGATTTGCCAATGCAAACCAGATTTGGGAACCCCATGGAGGGAAAAAATCTGGAAGCTGGGAGAATGCACAAATGCAATCACCTCTTCTCCCAAATTATCTAGCAAAGGCCAAGGTAATAGAGATGGGTCAAGGAAAGGGCTGTGTTTTGCCCCACCCTTAGACCCAGTTTCCATTCTTCTTCTTTTTTTTTTAAAAAAGATTTTATTTATTTATTTGAGAGAGAGAATGAGAGAGAGAGAGCACATGAGAGGGGGGAGGGTAAGAGGGAGAAGCAGACCCCCCGCTGAGCAAGGAGCCTGATATGGGACTCGATCCCGGGACTCCAGGATCATGACCCAAGCCGAAGGCAGTCGCCCAATCAACTGAGCCACCCAGGCGCCCCCCAGTTTCCATTCTTAAGAGACCCCTAAAAAGGACCACCTTATGTGGGTTCACTCCTTATGCCTAGACATAGAATCAACTGGATCCCAGAAGAGACTGGAGATCTCAAGAAGTTCCTCTCTTCTCCGATCTGAGGGTCCACGGCCTTCACCCACCTCAGAAATGTTTCATTGCTTAGGTGAGAGACCTCACTAGAGGCCTACAGTCCCCACGGGGACAAAGCATTTGTGCCATTTTATGTGGTTCTTTGGATTAGAATGCCAAGTACCATTCAAACTGCTGGAAAGATTCTCTATGACATTCTTACAGCACTCTGTGCAATTCAGCTGCTCCAGATCCATTTGCGGATTTGTGAGTCTTGATTTGCTCCTTTCTTTTGCATCCTGGCCTCCCATCTCATGTTCCTTTCAGGAATTATTATCTTAACAGTCAATGGGCAGATATAAAAAATAAAAGAAGCTGTCTCCTTCTTTCAGTGACTAGAGAGGGGCCTCCTCCAGACCTTCCTTAATTTTTTTTCCCCTAACAGACATTTTATTCCAAGCTGATCACGAAGGTCTTAGCTTATAGTGAACACCCAAATGCCTATAAAGGAGCATTAAGGAGAGTTTTGTCATCTGTGATGAGTAAGAGGGCAATTAGGGAATTTCGAGAAGCTCTATAATATGGTAGAGGTTACACACTCAAAGGTGGGGGGGCGGGGTTTCGACAAAGTAATAAAGAGTGGAGCTAACTGAGTGGAATTGGAGCAAAGTGAAGAGCACCTGCCTCCTCAGAAGGGGCCACCCCTCCGCAGCTCCTGTTGAAGGCAGCCAGATCCAGTGTGAGCCCGTGTTGCCAAATCTACCAAGTTGCAAGAAAAAATGGGAATAAACATTTCTATATGGATTATCCTAATTCTGCAATGATGAAAACCAGCTGATACTTCTAAAAATGCTTAGCTGGCTCAACCGAACACATCTGATGGTGGATGCCCATGGGGCCTCTGGTGGGCAACCTCTACAACTTGCCCTTCCATAAACAATAGAGAGCCATCTGTTATTGACATGCTCCATTTGTCCATTGGTACAATTCCAGGTCATGGGATGTCCACATGCAAAATAAAACAATCCACATTCAGAACTTACCATTAGAGAGGGTAGAGCCTTTGACCGTAGAACCTATCACAAGAAATACAGATAAACAAAATCAACTCAATCTGCTCACAGTGAGAAGTGAGAGTACAGGCTTTTGTGTGTTTCACCTCCTCTAAAAACAAAATATGATCTCTTCTCAGCATCTTAAATCACTCGCTATTACTAGATATAATTTTCACTGAAAAGAGATCTTCATTGCCATGAAGCAATGTGAATGTACTTAATGTCACTAAACTGCACACTTAAAAATGATTACAATGGCAATTTTACAATATGTGCATTTTACCATAATTTAAGAAAAGGTGGAGTGGGGGTGGAGGGAGTGGATGACATCCAAGATTTTGGTCTTGGGAAGCCAGGCCACAAACATTACTAATCAGCAGCCTTGGGCAGGGGTAGAGTATTCCACTCAATTAGACTCAAGAAAGATCTGTTGATTGATTGGAAAAGGGAGAATTGCTTAAATACTACCTTAGCAGGGATGAGAGGGAGGATCTGAATAAAGGTGATGAAAACCTGAAACAAAGCCAAAGTCCTGTAAACAGCCTAGAGAATTGAGCAGACAGCCTGTCTGGTTTATGAAGGAACAGCACCTATCCGTGACCAGTTCCCACGAAAGAGGGATAAGTCTTTCAACGGGAAAAATCGGTAGACAAGCGAGTCACCTTACACCAATTTGGCTGAAGCTCTGGGCCAGACCAGCATATAAAGGTTGGACTTTGGGGATGGATTATTTCAAACATGGAAGCCTAAGCTACTGCTTACATCTTCCTCATTGGAAATGGACTTTACCTCCATCCTACCACTACTGTCCTAGGTAAGGAACCATGAATATAAGTAATTGGCCTGAATTCATAGTCATGGACAAGTTCATTGGACATCAGCTGACTTCATTATCACATATTTTTTATCTACTTAAAGATTTTAATGAATCCAGTTTTTAATAGGCCACATTTCTTCCTAAAGAAAAAGGAGCTGGAAAAAAATGTTAAATCCTACCAGAGAAATTGATGATTTTTAAGCATCGTAAATTCAAGATAGTTGATTGTTTTATATCTCAGGGAAATATGAAATCAGGTGCACACAAAACAATCCAATTCTCCCTGCCCTCATGAAACCTGCCTTTGAGTATTCATTTTTATTTAATTCTCAATGGAAAAAATGTTCTCCCTTAAGGCTTCTTTGTAGTCCCTTGTAATCACTATAGAGCCTGTGAGTCTGGGAAAGTTGGCATTCCCAGTTCTGTGCCTTTGAGATCCTGGATTCTCTAAAGGTCAAGGAGGATTCCACTCCTTCTAATGTTCTTCTTGCTTGAGATCATTATGTAAGTGCTTCTCTCTAGTGTAAAAACCCCATGTGGGCTTTCCAAATACATGATTAGTAATAACAATAACAATTTTTTTAAGTTTACAACGGGGTAGAAAATACAGAATAATTACACCCATGTAAAAAACCAACCTCCCCTTAAAAAAATAAATGCATAGAAAAAATACAAGAAACACACTAAAATATTTATAGCAATTTTCCTTAGTCATGGAAGGTTTTAGTCTTCTTTCTATAGCCAATCAAAATTGAATGCTATTTAACTTCATAGAGAGCTTTTTCCCCCCTATTATTATGAAAATAAAGAATGGAAATTAATTAAAAGCAGTTTGAGTTTTATTGGGTTCTACTTTTCTATGCTGAGCATCAATTTTTTATAATAAAATGTATTTTATAATTTACATATTTTAAATTCATGAAGTAGAGCATGTTCGTCCCCTGGCCCCAATCATCTGTAGGGGAGAAGGCGGGCAGGATATGATGAACTGACTGTCTCCATGGTCCCCGGTGCTCCAAGTCCAGGGGATGCAGAGCCGGACGCCAGAGTGCGGCGTCAGCGCTGAGCTGCATGGTCTCTGAAGGGAATGAGTGTATAAGAATATTCCCTTTCACCACTTTTAGAAGCCAAGTTCCTGACTTACACAGGGGATGGGAGTTTGTAGGGGGGTGGGGGGAGTGTACCACATCACATTTTCACATTTTCATCTATCATAATTTTAGATCTTTACATCTCTGGAGTTGGTGATTGATAGCCTCCAAACACATAAACACTCTCCACCTGTACAAAATGCACCAGGGACTTTGCTCTCATAAAGGCAGGATCAAGGTGGGAGTGAATCAAATTCTAAAACCCCCTCCTTCGCAGAAGTAAGTCCCAGGATCAGCTGTGGCCGTGGAGGGTGACAGTTTCTAGATGCTGTTACCGTGCAGCAAATTGAAGTTTTGTAGTCTTATCTATTACCAGAAAAGCCCTCTAAAAAAAAAAAAAAAACCCAAAAAACAAAACAAAACAAAAAACATAGCCAGTGGGGGAGAAAGCAGGAGCCCCATCGTCTCATTTTTAACTAGGACCAGCTGAAAAATGAAGGCAAGCACCACACAAACCATCTTATGTCTGCCAATTCATTTCCTGGCCCCAAAAGGAAAAAAAAAAAAAAAACCAAAAACCAAAAACCCTCGTGTTTCCTCTCAAGCAGGCCAAACATGGCAGAGCACCAGGGGAATTCTGAATGGAATCAATTGCACTTGTTACTAACTGAGTTTTCTTTTATTCTTATATTACCAAGGGCTGGATACTCAGCTGCAAGCAATTATAATGAAGAGTTACTGAGTAATGGTTTCCAGATTGCTCCATGATGGGGCATTAATTGAAAGGGACAATTTAAGAGCTTAGGCCATGTAAATGCATTTCTTATTCTGTCAGATTGAGAAATTTCTGGATGCAAAAGGGCTGAAATGCTCAGAACTGATAAAGACTTAATAATGCCCATTTAAACCAGCATTTTCAAAATGAGTTTCATGTTTTTAAGAGAACAAATATAAAACGGTGAACCTGTGGGCTTGTTCATTCAATCAGGAAAATATTCTAAATAGCCCATTTGCATGCCACACTCAGGCGTATACATTATACAAAATGTTACTTGATTAGTCTGCTCTGCATTGCAAAGCCAGTTCAGGTTTCAAGTAAACTTTTATTTTTCAGGTTACATGCTATCATAATGCATGTTAAGCTCTGTGTGTGTGTGTGTGCACTTTAAAATTGCAAACAGCATTTAAAAACACAGAAATGAGTTTTATATATGTGCACATGATTTGAAAATTTAAAACAGCATTTAAACAGATTTGCCTGCATATGAAAATAGACCTCCACAGAAATTAATTACCAAGTCCATATCAGAGAGCTTCATTTTATCTTTTTTAAGGTAGACTTTTATTTTCCTGAACCCCATTAAACAGAAACATTTTCAAAAAGGGTTCTCTGTTATGTCACAATAAGGACAAGTATCAAAGAGAATAAGAGAGTTAAAGCCAGACAAGGGGAAAAAAAGAAGCTCCACCCCTCTAAAACAAGAGTAGAACTAGCTTATGAGGTCTAATTTCAGACTTCTACATTAGTACTGGTTTTATTTTTGAAAAGGAAGGAAGGAAAAAAAGGAGGAAGGAAGGGAGAGAAAGGAAGGAATAATAGGTAATAGATAGCTGATGGATAGATATAGATTATACAGATCAATAGATGATGGATGGATGGATGGATGGATGGATGGATGGATGGATGGATGGATGGAT